>NC_083338.1:53960487-54324430 GCF_019175385.1 Lycium barbarum
AAAAGCCGAATACTCTACCGTTGAGTTAGCAACCCGAAGAAAATATTGAAAAAATTGTGTAGATCCAATCCGAAGAAAAAGAAATAAAGAGATTAGACAAGACAACCAAAAACCATTGAAAGAAGAAATCTAAGGCTTACCCTTTCTTTCTTTTGGCATGATCTTGTGGAACCAACATGACAAAGTATATGTATGATTTCAAAGAAACTCCCATTCTTAGAGCCACTAGGATGGCTAATGTTCTTGATTTCCATAAGCTGTTTCATATGGTTTTGATGCGTATCGATGATGTCTAAAGTGCTGTTTGATATGTTTTCGAATGGCATTCGAAATATAATTGATATGACTAAAGTTTTGATCCTCAAATGCTAGGACGTTCGATTATTCCATCGAGTCTTTGATATATTTTGATATGTACATATGGCTCCAAAAGTTATATTTGATTTGATCCATAACGATATCCGAAAGGTACTTGATATGATTGTTGCTTTGATTTTCCAAAAACGGCTTCTGAAACGTTCGTAGAAGGTTCTGTACTTCAAACGCTCATAACTTTCTTATACTAAATCGGATTGACCCGAAACTTGTTTCTAAGCCTTCAGGTGTCGGTAAGTATACTTGTCCATCGAGTCTTAGAATTGATAAATGGATCGGGCCGTACGTTCCTCGGCACTATTATATATATATATATATATATATATGGATCGGGCCGTACGTTCCTCGGCACTATTATATATATATGGATCGGGCTGCACGTTCCGCAACAGTATAATATATGTATATGGATCGGGCTGCACGTTCCGCAACAGTATAATATATGTATATGGATCGGGCTGCACGTTCCGCAGCATTATAATATATGTATATGGATCGGGCTGCACGTTCCGCAGCAGTATAATATATGTATATGGACCAGGCTGCACGTTCCGCAGCAATATAGTATATATATATGGATCGGGTTGCACGTTCCGCAACACTAAGAATGCATGGTCTATGTTTGGAAAGTAAGCATTGTGGCACTCTGGTTGATCTACTTATTTTTTGTACTTTTTTTGACATATGACATCGGTATACAAGATTTGCGTTCGGAAGATAAGCACTCTGGTATTCTGGCTAATGTACTTACCTTTTGTACAACTTGTTTCGATTATGGTTCTGTTTTCTGTCTTCCATGCCATACATGCTCAGTACATATTCCGTACTGACCCCCCTTTTCTTCGGGGGCTGCGTTTCATGCCACGCAGGTACACCCAGATGAGTAAAGGACATTGCTAGAAGATGCTTCAGCTGGATTGGCGAGCTCCACTTCCTTTCGGAGTGTTGCCGAGTCAGAGTATATATGCTATGATTTCTGATTGATGTTAGAGACTTTGCAGACAAAGTCGTCGGTATAGAATGTTAGTTTTGTAAGCGGCTCCGTCAGCCGATGTGTCATTTCGTGTTTTGTTATAAATTATGATTACAAATTTTGTTTAGTTTGAGAATAACGAAAAGAATATTTCTGAAAGCTCTCATTATGTATTTTACTTTATTTGATTTAAGGGTTCAAAGAGACTATGTGTGTAATAAGAGTCAGCGGCTTTGCTCGGCTCCGAATATGGGGTCAGGTGCCCATCACACCCTAGAAAGATTAGGGTGTGACAGCATAGATACGGGAAAAGGATTGAGTAAAACAAGAGGTGGTATAGTAAAAAAGAAAAGAAGGGGGAATTCCAGTGATGGGCTTACGAGTATTATTCCACGCCTCCGGAAATGGCTCAGGTGTAGAACGATGAAGGTGGCTGGTTCGGATCATCACAAACCTATGAAGCCATCCCCGGTCAAAGTCATCCTTCGGGTTCACCAGGCAGCGTGTTCCACAAGGATATAGGTGTACTAATCCTCCTCGAAAAACCTGAGGAGCGTACAAGTGCATCAGGTGATCAAGGGAAAATGCAACTCCGGCTGGTTAGCCAAAAGTTGAATGCAGTAGAACAGGCGCCAAATTTGGGGAGAAACCTAGCCGATACAAACCCGGTATCGATGTCAGAAGTCTTCAATGATCTCAAGAACTGGGAGAAGGATAGGTGTATACCATGGAGAAGCCCTCAAAGTGATGGTTCATCTTGGTTTCAGGGTTAACAGTAGCAATTTTAACTGCTGGTATGAAGTTACAATCCTAACAATCCGTGGGGATAGTTTCAACAATTATAAAGGAGTCAATCTCTTTAACAGATTGATGGTGACCAACGGCGCTAAAATCTTCATGATAGTTGAACCTAGCAGGAAGAATATCAACGGCGAGAGAATTGAGATCAAATTCTTGGCTTGTTGGTGAAATTAGGGCTTTCCCAAAATGACGTTCGGGGGATGGAGTAACATTGTGAAAGGAACGATTAGGGATGAGGAAGCAGACATGGTAGGATATTTGCAAAGAAGGAAAAGATGAAAACAAGGAGGAATTCAAAGGATTTTTGTCGTATAAAGAAAGAAAAGATTTGATTGAAGTTAGGTTGATCACTTGTCTTATTTATACCCAACTGAGGAAGATGAATCGATTGGTATTCTAAGGGACACATTTTTCTATGAACAACAGCTTTATGTCAATCATCATGATTGAAAGTTTGCCGGTGTTTCGCAGTAGTAGCATTAAACTCGGATCTAACTGTTATTTTTTAATGAATCGTCGGGACGATTCGTTTTCCCGCCATTAGGTAATGATTGTCTTGGTAAATTTTCAAATCCACTCCCTGGTGTCACTTTTCTCCACTGGGAAGTGGGGGGACTATCTCTATACATAGTAAAATATAGCTTAACACGTGGCATGATGGGAATGGAACACGTGGCAATTGGAGTTAAAACGTTGCTTAGTCATTTTGTTTGGTTAGAAAAAGAAGTCCTGAATAAACCCAGAGCGACCCTTCCAGACTAGTTGGTTGGGGTCATTTATGGAAGATTAACGTTACATGACCGGTCCAGATTCACAGCAAACGTTACGCTTTAGAGCTAAAGTAGCATTTATTATCTATTATTAGTTATTATTAGAATTTATCTACAGCGCAATGCTGAGGATTGCAACTATAAAAAGAACCTAATAGCCCACTGTAAAAGGCATCGAAAGACAGTTTCTTACACTATTTTATACAATCTAGTCTTTATAATTTACATATTTTTGTTATTCTTTTGTTCCGGATTAACATTCATTTGTCAAGGCTAAAGTGTGCCAGTGCTCCACCGGAGAAAAACTTATCAAAGAATTCTCTCCAAGGATCATACAAACCCAGGCTCAATTATTTCATTATTCCTTTATATCGACTTATTGACTTGATTTTCTTACTTATTATTATCTATTCATTCATTATTTATAATAAATCAATTCACGTATCTTTTCAACCATAAACAAATTTAACTGTACTCTTTTTAGGGTAAACACTATTGTTTTAAGTAATCAACAATGTTGTTATTAACATTACGTGAATTGATGTAATGTAATTTCTAGAATGTCTAGAATGCCTGCCCATACTGCTGCCATGACAAACATTGGAGGAACTGCCAAATTAGTCAGGTTCCGAAAAAGCTGTTTCTTAGCTCCTGCCTTGGCCCATCTGCTACTCTATTGTTCTCACTAAAGTTCCGCTTCAATATTGATTGCCCCAGCTTCCTTGGTAGCAACCTGCATTCAAAAGATAAGTGGGTTAAGAGCCTGTTTGGATGGGCTTATGCCTATAAGTTGTTTGCAGCTTATAAGCTAAAAAAAATAAGTTGGGGTAGTCTAACTTATTTTTTTTTGGCTTATAAGCTGTTTTCAAATGTGCCGGAAGCAGTAAGGAAGCAGCCCATCCCAGGTAATGTATTTACCTTACAGACAATTCCAAGTGTTTTGTCAATTAGTCTCAAGTTGAAGTGATGTGACCTAATTGAAATACACGTATTATGCCTATTTCATCTGGTAAATATAATGAGCAAATTGGTCGGAAATATGTTTTATAGCAACCAAAATGCAATTTTTATTACAAAGAGGTACAACTCTAGATAGCACGGATCAAAAGTAACACTAACAAATTATTTATTTTTTATAAAGACGGAATATGTATCCACAATTGACAGTTTGACACATAACAAATTGAAATAACTAGTTCATTTATCTCAAATTTAAACTTGCGTTCAATTTCTGCTTGGAAGAAAACTAAAATTTGTGCCAATTTATTAATCAAAGGAAATGATGAGCATCAAAGAATAATTCGATTGGTCTATGACACACAAGAAGGAAAAAGATTATGAAAACTGTACGAAATTTCGAAGAGTCTTAATTAATAAATACTTTATCCTTTCAATTTAAATGAAAAGTCCTTTTACACACAATCTCTTTGCAAACATCTTTTTCACCCCTAACTTGTCACCGACGCATCTAGGACCCCCTGATCAATGACCTAAGATCATTTTTATCTTACGATTCATCAAACTTTAGAAAACAGTCAAACAAATACTAAGGTTTTATTTTAATTGAACACAAATATATATTGAATGAAAAAAATATTAAATTGCCCGAAAAGGGGTTGTATACGGTAAATATCGGGTATATGTTAAACCGGTGAGACCGAAGGCCGAGGGAAGAAAGGGACAAGAACGCGCATGAAGGCTCCCGTTCTGAACCGGGGAAACACTTGGACCAGAGCAAGGGAAGGGCATCATTTGGTCCATTTCTTTCATGACCGGTTGTTCGAGGCCGTATGTCCGTTTGGTCGTGGCCGGTGGTCCGGGAGATCCGTTGTGCGGTTGCCACGCGTCGATGACGCCTGCTATGTTCAACTACCAATCGTATGGGTGTCAGACCGTACGGTCTACCTAATCCAACCTAACCCAACTCAGAGCTTTTTTCATTATTATTTTATTATTCATGTTGTGTGAAGCCGATGGGGCTACTATAAATAAGAGGCATTGTCCTCCTCTTAGGGGGTTGGCTGCTTCTTACCAAGAATTCTTGTAATAGCAAAATATATACAAAATCTTTCTCTCATACGTCAGATTCGGTTCACATTTGTTGTGTTTATTTCTTACGTTTCTAAAACCAAGTAACGCTTATATATTAGTAGATACACGAATCTTTAGCAAACCATTGATCATCAATTGCTCCCTTATAGCATATTCACATACTTCTTTTCTCTATTAAATAAGTTCAAGATATAACCACATATCCTATACCTCACCTACAATTTTAATTAATTATCCAAATCCGGGGTAAACAGTTTGGCGCCCACCGTGGGGCTTGGATAATAGTGGTCTTTTATCTTGATCTCTACCTTACCCATCTAAATCAAAAACACCTTCTGTTCGTGTCTGAAGAAACGGACTTAATGGCTGACAGTGGGCAATCTGGTCACGTCAACAACAACGAAATTGTGGCTGAATACGAAGGAAACGTTCCACGAGGACCACCAAACCCCGCTGATCCTAACCCCGTTAATTCGAGGGAGGGCATCAATCGTCAAAACACCGTGGACCAGGAGAATGATACCTTACCGTCTACTGATCCTCTAAATACCCACAATTCTGTTACCTTGTCCCGGGCACAGGACCGGAAAGAACCGGGTACACCTGACGACAATATTGACTTACGTCTATTCTTTGAAATGTTGCAGGAACAGAGAGCAGCGATTGCCGAGCAAGGGATCGCAATTTCCCAGTTGCAAACCCGAGGGGGTACAACGACCCCGGAGAAGACAAGCGGTGTTGCTGAACCCAGAAGGGACGAGGCACGCATTATCGAGAGCACTGGATCCAGAGCTAGCTCCTCCACCGAGGTTCTAAAAGTGCTCGAAACTTTGGCAAAACGGGTAGACTCGACCGAAAAGAGGGTCGAAATATACAACTCTCGGGTGGATCAAATACCGGGGGCTCCGCCCTTACTGAAGGGGCCGGATTCGAAAAGGTACATCCAAAGGCCTTTTCCTCCTAGTGCAGCCCCGAAATTAATCCCGAAGAGGTTTAAAATGCCGGATATCTAGAAAAATGATGGAACAACGGACCCACACGAGCACGTGACCTCATACACATGCGCCATAAAAGGCAATGATATGGAGGAGGACGAAATTGAATCGGTGTTGCTGAAAAAATTCGGGGAAACTTTGTCAAAAGGAGCATTGACATGGTACGACCATCTACCCGAACATTCGATCACCTCTTTCGAAATGCTCGCCGATGCCTTCATCAAAGTTCACGCTGGTGCCAAAAAGGTGCAGCCCCGTAAGGCCGACATTTTTCGTATAACCCAAAGAGACGACAAGTTACTGCCTGAATTCGTCAACCGATTCTAAAGGGAACGGATGGAACTCCCCCCGGTTCCAGAAGAATGGGCTGCACAAGCTTTCACAAAGGGGATCAATGTTCAGAGTTCAACAGCTTCGTTCAAATTAAAGGAAAGCTTGCTGGAGTACAAGGCTGTGACATGGGCTGATGTCCATAACCGATACGAGTCAAAGATTTGGGTGGAGGATGATCAATTCGAGCTTCCCCCGGGGCCAATAAATGTGAATAAAAGTTTTGAGAGACCAAGGAAGGGTTACGAAGCGAAGGCCGAATTGTTGAGGGAAAGGTATCGGCCATACTCCCATTCGGAGAAGCAAAGCTTTAGGTTGGAGAAATCAAGGGTGAGCCCAAGCCGCTTCTCCGGTCGGGGTAGTAAACGGGTCGAGCGCCCATCGAACAGTCGGGGTCTCTCATTCAGGAGCGATGCCGGAAGCTCTGCCGGCAACAAGGACTTACCAAAGATATCGGAGTACAACTTCAACGTCAATACCTCGGGCCTCATTTCGGCCATTGGTCGTGTCCCGGATATAAGGTGGCCAAGACCTCTAAGGTCGGATCCGGGCCAACGAGACCCGAGCATGGTGTGTGAATACCATGGAACCCATGGTCACAGAACCGAGGATTGTCGCCAGTTGAGAGAGGAGGTAGCCCGGTTACTGAAGAATGGTCATCTCCGAGAACTGTTGAGTGAATGAGCCAAAAGTCACTACAAGGAAAGGGAGGCTCATCGAAGGACCAAGCTAGAAGAGCCTTAGCATACAATCAACATGATAGTTGGGGGCACCGATGCCCCTCGAGGGTCGGTGATGAAACGGGCCAAGGTCTCTGTTGTTCGCGAGAAGCGCAGCCGGGACTATTTACTCGAGGGTTCTATCTCTTTCAGCAACGAGGACACGGAGGGCATCGTTCAACCGCACAATGATGCATTGGTAATTTCTATACTTATCTTTAAAACTAAGGTTAAACGTATTTTGATTGACCCAGGTAGCTCGGCCAACATCATCCGGTGGAGAGTGGTCGAACAGCTAGGGCTGCTCGATCAATCGTACCGGTAGCCTGGGTACTCAGCGGGTTCAACATGGCGAGCGAAACCACAAAGAGGGTGATCTCATTGGCTGTGAACGTCGATGGCACCATTCAGCAAACGGTGTTCTATGTGATCGAAGGGGACATGAAGTATAACGCATTACTGGGCTGACCTTGGATACATAGCATGAGGGCCGTGCCCTCAACACTGCATCAGCTGCTGAAATTCCCCACCCCGGAAGGGATAAAAACCATCCGAGGTGAACAACCCGCTGCAAGGGAGATGTTCGCAGTTAAGGAAGCAACACCTCGACCCAAAGAATCGGTTCAGAAGGGAGAAGATCTAACCGGAGGAGAGGACACCAAATAGCAATCAAAGCACACCGGGTCGGATCCGAGGTATGAAGAGGATTATTTCGAGGTACCCAGATCGTTTGTCATGCCGGATGACTCGGATGCAACCAAGTCGACTGTAGAGGAGCTGCAGCAGATCATCCTGTTCGAGTACCTACCAGACAGAAAGGTATACCTGGGCACGGGGCTTACCCCGGAGCTCAGGGACAAGCTAATTGAATTTCTTCGAGCTAACGCAGATTGCTTTGCGTGGTCCCATATAGATATGACAGGTATATCACCGGAAGTAGAAACTCACAAGCTTAGCTTGGACGGGAAGTTTCCCCCGATAAAGCAGAAGAGAAGGCCCATGGCGGAAGCAAAACACGCCTTCGTAAAAGACGAGGTAACAAAGCTTTTGAAAATAAGTTCTATCCGGGAGGTAAAGTACCCGGATTGGCTAGCTAACGTGGTAGTGGTGCCCAAGAAAGTTAATAAATTTCAAATGTGTGTTGATTACAAGGATTTAAACAAAGCATGCCCGAAGGATTCATTTCTGTTGCCTCACATCGATAGAATAATCGATGCGACGGCCGGGCACGAGATGTTAAGGTTTCTCGATGCTTACTCCGGGTATAACCAAATTTGGATGCACCCGGAGGATCAAGAGAAAACGTCCTTCATTACCCGGTATGGGACTTACTGTTATAATGTAATGCCTTTTGGATTAAAAAATGCCGGTGCAACTTATCAACGCCTAGTTAATGAGATGTTCGAAGAACAAATAGGGAAAACAATGGAAGTTTATATTGACGATATGGTAGTCAAGTCCCTGGAAACAGAGGACCATTTAAAACATTTGCAGGAAACCTTCGACGTGCTCTGCAAGTATAACATGAAGCTCAACCCGGAAAAATGTGCCTTCGGGGTAAGGTCCGGTAAATTTTTGGGTTTCATGGTGTCAAACTGGGGGATTGAAATCAACCCGGAGAAGATCAAGGACATCGAGGATATCGAGGTGGTGAATAACGTCAAGGGAGTACAGAGGCTCACCGGAAGGATAGCGGCATTGATTCACTTCATATCGAGGTCCTCGGACAAGAGTCATCGTTTCTTCTCCTTACTAAGGAAGAAGAACGACTTTGCTTGGACAACGGAGTGCCAAAGAGCTTTGCAGGAATTGAAGAGACACCCTGTGTAGCCCCCCGCTGCTACACACACCGAAGGCGGACGAGCCACTTTTTCTCTACCTTGCTGTCCCCGAAGTAGCGGTAAGTGGCATTTTGGTCCGAGAAGAATCAGGTACACAATTCCCTATCTATTACGTAAGTAGAACTTTGGGGGATGCGGAGACCCGTTATCCCCACTTGGAAAAATTGGCATTGGCATTGGTAAGCGCTTCTATAAAGCTCAAGCCCTACTTTCAATGCCATCCGATATGTGTAGTAACTACTTACCCCCTAAAAACATCATGCATAAACCGGAATTATCGGGTAGACTAACTAAATGGGCTGTAGAAATTAGCGGGTATGATATCGAGCACAAACCTCGAACGGCCATCAAGTCCCAGATCTTGGCCGACTTCGTGGCAGATTTCACCCCGGCTATGCTCTCCGAGGTCGAGAAAGAACTTCTGCTAACCTCGGGAAAAGCCTCGGGTATTTGGTCGCTACATACGGACGAGGCCTCGAACCTCAAAGGTTCCGGGCTAGGAATCGTCCTTAGAACCCCCACCGGGGATGCCGTTCAACAGTCCATTAGAACTACTAAATTGACTAACAATGAAGCCGAGTATGAGGCTATGATTGCAGGTTTGGAATTAGCCCGAAGTATGGGAGCCAAAATAATCGAGGCAAAGTGCGATTCGCTTTTGGTCGTAAACCAGGTGAACGGCGTCTTCGAGGTCAAGGACGAACGGATGCAGAGGTATCTTGAAAAAATCCAAGTGATACTACATCGATTTAAAGAATGGACCATACAACACATACCAAGGGACCAGAACAGCGAAGCCGATGCATTAGCAAATTTGGGATCCTCGGTCGAAGAGGAGGAAATCAAGCCCGGGACAACGGTGCACTTGTTAAACACGGCGATAGAAAACGGACACGCCGAAATAAACACAATGGGTTTAACTTGGGATTGGTGCAACCAGTACATCGACTACTTGCGTGATGGGTAGCTCTCGAATGACCCGAAGGAATCACAGTCATTAAGGACCAAAGCTGCGCGTTTTTTCTTGGTAGACGGTCAATTGTATATGCGGTCTTTCTTCGGACCCCTGGCCAAGTGTTTGGGTCCCGGAGAGACGGAGTATGTGATGAGAGAGGTGCACGAAGGAACCTGCAGCAATCACTCCGGTGCCGATGCTCTGGTCCAAAAGATTATCAGGGCCAGCTATTATTTGAACCGGATGGAGGAAGACTCAAAGAATTTTGTCCGTAAATGCGACGGGTGTCAGAGACGTGCTCCGATAATTCATCAGCCCGGGGAGTTGTTGCATTCGGTTGTGTCGCCCTGGCCTTTCATGAAGTAGGGAATGGACATCGTCAGTCCATTACCATGGGCGCCAGGTAAAGCCCGTTTTATTCTATTTATGACTGATTATTTCTCTAAATGGGTTGAAGCGCAGGCCTTTGAAAAAATCAGAGAAAAGGAAGTCATTGACTTCATATGGGATCACATCATCTGTCGTTTCGGCATCCCCGCTGAGATAAATTGTGATAACGGACCCCAGTTCGTGGGTGGCAAAGTCAACAAATTCCTCGAAGGGTTGAAGATCAAGAAAATTGTATCATATCCGTATCACCCTTGTGCGAACGGACAGGTGGTATCCACGAACAAGACAATAATCCAAAACCTGAGGAAAAGACTTGAAGCATCAAAACATCACTGGAGAGAAATATTACCGGAGGTATTGCGGGCTTACAGAATCACATCGAAATCGAGCACGGGGGAGACTCCTTTCTCGTTGGTCTACGGGGCTGAAGCCCTTATCCCCGTAGAAGTTGGTGAACCGACCCTCCGATTCCGATATACGACCGAGGAGGCCATGGCCGTAAGAATCGACCTCACGGAAGAGCTTCGCGAAAACACATTGGTCCGTATTGCAGCCCAGAAACAAAGGGTGGAAAGGTACTACAATCGGAGAGCCAACTTTCATCATTTCCAAGTTAGGGACTTGGTGCTCCGAAAAGTTACCTTGAACACCAAGAATCCCAACGAAGGAAAACTGGGTCCGAACTGGGAAGGACCTTACAAGATAACCGAGGTAACGGGTAATGAATCATACCAGCTGGAGTCCATGGACGGGCAACGGTTGCGCAATAATTGGAACGTGTCTCACCTGAAAAGATACTATTGCTGAGGTTTGAACTCCCCGTGTTTTTCTGTTTTGACCCTTTCTTTTTGCAGGAAACCGGGTACCGGGCAAAGAAAAGAACCTAATTCTGAAAACACATGTTGCACTCTTTTCCTTAGTGCGATTTTGTTCCAAAATGGGTTTTCCGACAAGGTTTTTAATGAGGCAACAAGTACAACGTGTTACTTGACAAAGATAAAGGACAAACGTCCGGGTTCTCGGGGTCACACCTAACGAATGGGGACCTAATAGCACTAACCCGATCTTGCAGCTCGGCTAAGAGCTAGGGGACTATCACACCCACTCCGGAGTTTTCCCCGGTTAGCCGAAGCCGGAGGCCGTCCTCAACAAACAAAACCGGACCAAAAATGTTAGGTCCCGATTTAAGGACCAAACGATCAAAATGAATCGTGTTCACGCAATATTTGCTACGGCAAAACAAAGAACCGGACCTTCTGCATTAGGTTCCGATGTAAGGACCAAACGATCAAAATGAATCGTGTCCACGCAATATTTGCTACGGCAAAACAAAGAACCAGACCTTCTGCATTAGGTTCCGATGTAAGGACCAAACGATCAGAATGAATCGTGTCCATTTAGTACTTGCTACGGCAAAGGCAGGAGGAAAAAGTTCATTCTAATGTATATAAATACTTGCAATGCAAAAATTATCGAAAGTTTGGATAATATTCTCGAAATGTCTTTCTGGTAAAACACTTCACCCCGAGGATTACTGTCGTATTTCGACACTGCTTCATTCATATATACCCGATACCGGGCGCTACGGTCGAAATTCAGCAAAGGCAATAATGTCATAGTGAACCGAGCCAAAATTGGTAGCCCCATAGACGGGGACTTCTACATCAAAATCCAGCTAAGGCTGAGATTCAGGTGTCCGAAATATACCGGCCCTAAAAGGTAAAAATAGCCAAACAATTCCGGTCCTAAAAATGCCCGTTGTGATTCGGAGACGTCCTTATTCACAAAACATAAGATAAATCCCACAGGCAAAAACTCAATAAAATTCTCGAACAAAACGTACAGGATGAGGCAAAATGTCGATATATAGGCACGGTCAGAAATAATGACTCCTTAAAAACGAAACCGACAATTCGGGCGGAAACCATAACAAAACACTCAAGCAAAGTGAAGAGTCAAGGAAAATACATGTTCCATTTATAACGAAGGATATTTACATTAAAAACTCCTACAAAGGCAAAAAATAAGAAAAGGCTAAGTACAGGCCCTAATCTATCCGGAATGGCTGGAGCCGGAGTGCTCGGACACTGTCTGCTCAGAGTCATCAGAGTCGGTCCCGAGGGCACCCTTTGCCTCTTTCTCGATTCTTCTAGCCTCGAGAATAAGGGCCAGCAAATCCGTAAAACCATGCTCAGCTTGCTCAAGGGTAATCCTCCGAGACATCCATCTTTCGTATTCAGCGGCAATGGTAGCATGAGCCTCGGCGGCCTCGACGCTCTTCAGAGCTTCGTCCAAATCAGCCTCGGCCTGGGCTAACTTCACAGCTAGAGCATCCCGAGCCTCTCCAAGAACATTCTGCATTTGGATGGCCGATTGAAGCTCGGCCTGGAGAGTGTCATTTGCATCAGCCGTCTCCTTAAGCTCTTTTTTCAGATCATCACACATCTGGGCCCTCATCTCTGCCTTCTCCTCGAATACCCTTGCACGCTTTTGATATCGGGCACTCTCAGATTCGAGCAACCGATTCCTCTCGGCCAAGCTCGCAGCATCCGACTTCACCAAATCCAGCTCCTCCCGGAGTCGGGAGAAGGTGGTTTCGAGCTCACCAAGCCTCGAGTAAATTTAAGCATTGTCTCGGCTAAGGCC
Source organism: Lycium barbarum (assembly GCF_019175385.1). Classification (NCBI taxonomy): domain Eukaryota; kingdom Viridiplantae; phylum Streptophyta; class Magnoliopsida; order Solanales; family Solanaceae; genus Lycium; species Lycium barbarum. The sequence goes on from NC_083338.1 coordinate 53,973,335, forward strand.
GATCTTGTCAGCTTCGAGATTCCAATTGTATTCGGCCATCGCGGCCAGCTCACTCCTTAATTGACGGTTTTCGACCTTCGCTGCGTCAAGCTCGGGTCGGAGATTCGAAAGAGCGACTGCTCGGTTCAACTCCTCCTCCTTCTCCTGAAGAAGGTGCAGATATTTCTCCATTTCCCGGCCCTGGGCATCCAATTGGCCCTTAAGATCGTCCATCTCTTGCTGGGCGTGGATGAAGGCTTCGTTGACGAGCACCACACTCTGCAAATGAAGCAAGTTAAAAACTTGAAAAAAGCAAGGCTAAAATTCTCAGTGAAGTTACGCAAGGACGGCTAAAAATCTTACCCGGTTGCCCGCATGCATACCCTCGTTAATGAGGCACTGCCAAGAGACCTCGGTCATCTTCTGCTTGTCCGAATCCGAGACAAGAGGCCTCAGATAGCTCGCCACACCCACCGGGCGAGAAAGAAAGCTGCAGTCCTCGGGGACAGTAACCATAACCAATTTTGTTCTCCTCGGATCCACGCTTGGGGCCGGAAAGATACGCACCAAGCTGTCCCTGGCCCCAGATTCGGAGGTCTGGCTGGCTGACCTCGTGGCCCGAGGGATCGGGAGATGCCCGAATCCTGCAGCTTCGCCGGTAGCGGGAGGAGTGCCCGAGAACATATCCTCAAATTCGTCAGGCCTCGGAGCTGAGGTTGAAGAACTTGGAGCAACCTCAGCAGCTTCAACAATGAAAGGGGACGCCGCAGTTGCAGTGGTCTCATAATCGGGCAACGGGACAATGACCGGTGGAGCTTTGCTCTTGGGGGCCGGCTCTGTTCTTTGAGTAGATTCGGCAGCAGCTGCCGCCCCAGATCTACTTTCCCGTTGTAGGGGGGTATCTTCGGAGGAAGCCTCACCTAAAATATCGGCGAAATCAATCGACCTTAGAGGAGCAGGGTGAAGAACTTCTTCCGCACCTGTGGGTAGCGTCGGGATTAAAGGCCCTTCACCGGCCGAAGGGGGTGGAGAAGCTGTGAGATCCTCCTCTGGAACAGGAGCCACAGCAGGGGTAGCACCGATGCTCCGAACGAGAAGCTCGGGCTCTGCTTCGTCCCGGAGAGTCTTAACGACGCTCCTCGCCCTTTTCTTCGTTTTCTGCCCTTTGTCTGAGGGCCTTTTTCTTTTGGCAGCAGCAAGGATACGAGATGCACCTGCTGAATCGAACTCGGGTGCCGAGGCTGTGGGTTCGACTGTCGTCTCCGGTCTGGGATCCATCAAGCCCTTAGGCAAACCTGAAAATCAAAGACACAATGAATACGGGTAGTAGAAGATGTAGTGAACACGGGTAAGGGCAAAGTATTACCGTGGTTCTGGGTGACCCATCGGTCGTGTGACAGGTGGCCCCACGTCCGGTCGTCGTGGATATGTTGGCTAAGGAGTGCAGTGACCCATTCGCTCAGGTTCCGGACTACCGGAGGAATATATCCATTGGTTGATATAAATAAGAAAAACGGTGAGAAAGTGGGATCAAAATTTGACGAAGCATACAAAAGCAATTACTTGAGGATTCAGACTTACGCTTGTTGTCCCACTTCTCCAAGAAGGGCATGTAATTAGCCGGATTGATGTTCTCGGTCCTCACCCAGACATATCGCTCCAACCAGCCCCTGTCTCTGTCTTCGTCCATTTTTTAGAAAAATGGATTCCGGCTACGCTTGGCGAGTTTTATTACGCCACCCCGGAACAGCCTCGGGGAGTATAAGCGTATCAGGTGGGCCAGCGTGAGCTCCTTCCCGGCGTTGTTGGCCAACAACCCGAGGCATGCTACGACCCTCCAAATGATTGAACCAATCTGTGCCAAGGTCACGTCGTAGGTCCGGCACATGTCCAGGATGATCGGATCTACCGGAGGGTTGAGCTTGAGAGTGAAGGGATAAGTATACACATATAAAAAGCCTTCCCGATGGTCAGTGACTGATTCACTTGGCCCGGGGGCAAAAACCCGAACCGGACGGGTGTCCCACCCGCAGTCGGCCCGGACTATGTCGAGCTTCTCCTCAGTAATGGATGAGGGGTATCGCCTCACATCGTACCCCCTATCGGACACCGAAGAAGGTTTTTCAACCTCAAGATATTTGTTAAAGTTGGGTTTGGCCGGTATAATGTCCGAGGCTGTAGGCTCGAAGGTGCTCTTTGCTTTAGCCGGAGATGCAGGCTCGGTCCCTTGGGATGAAACCGAGGGAATATATGGGAAGTGGTCTCAGACATTTTGAAGATATGGAAAGAAGAAGTTGAATGGATTCAAAAAAGGAGTTAAAAAAGCGCAAGGGAACAGACGGTTCAAGGAATGACGGAGTAAGAAGCAGCGATGCTCAAGCAAGAGCAGTTAGCAAATATGGTAACAAGGTTGTTTCTTTTTACGTGATATAAGCAATGGATCAACAGCAAACTTGCTATGGAGCATAACTATATATGGTGAAGATGAAGTAAAGAGTGAAAATGAAGAAGGAATGGATCGTGAAAATGTTAGAATGAAAAGGTGAAAAGGCCTTATATAGGTAAGGGCTGTGACGGTTACGATTCCCAAGCCAACCGGGGGGCGCCACGTGCCCCATAATTAATGAGGAATGACTTGAAAAGATGTGCGTGCGGCGGTTGTTAGAGCGAACCATCCGGGATAAAACATGTGGCCGATGACAGGAGAACGTGGCACAACTGTTCCCGCCAAAAACGAAAAGATAACGACGGACAAAGGGAGTCACCGGTTTAGTGATTCATCCACTCCCCATCACTCCGACAAATCTACGATCCAGGAAGTGTGGGGACTAGCTTTATACGGTAAAAATAGGGTATATGTTCAACCGGTGAGACCGAAGGCCGAGGGAAGAAAGGGACAAGAACTCGCATGAAGGCTCCCGTTCTGAACTGGGGAAACGCTTGGACCGGAGCAAGGGAAGGGCATCATTTGGTCCGTTTCTTTCATGACCGGTTGTTCGAGGCCGTATGTCCGTTTGGTCGTGGCCGGTGGTCCGGGAGATCCGTTGCGCAGTTTCCACGCATCGATGACGTCCTGCTATGTTCAATTGCCAATCATACGGGTGTCAGACCATACGGTCTACCTAATCCAACCTAACCCAACTCAGAGCTTTTTTCATTATTGTTTTTTTATTCATGTTGTGTGAAGCCGATGGGGCTACTATAAATAAGAGGCATTGTCCTCCTCTTAGGGGGTTGGCTGCTTCTTACCAAGAATTCTTGTAATAGCAAAATATATACAAAATCTTTCTCTCATACGTCAGATTCGGTCCGTATTTGTTGTGTTTATTTCTTATGTTTCTAAAACCAAGTAACGCTTATATATTAGTAGATACACGAATCTTTAGCAAACCATTGATCATCAATTGCTCCCTTATAGCATATTCACATACTTCTTTTCTCTATCAAATAAATTCAAGATATAACCACATATCCTATACCTCACCTACAATTTTAATTGATTATCCAAATCCGGGGTAAAAAGGGGTAAAAGAGTCGTGTGTTAATTGTTCTATAAATGTTTGGAAGGGCATGGCTCGCGTCAACAACAGCGAGACACATGTCCTAACATTAAAAAAGTAAACATTAATCATCTGGCCATAGATTCCAAATGTTATTCACTTTATTTAGAATTTATGGAGTTAGAGTTAGAGTTAAAGATAAAGTTGTGTTTTGTTATACTTTTTTAAAGAATATTTGAAGCAATGTTCATGCTTGAATGTAATTAGATACAACTATAAAAATGAAAAGTGAGCTGGTAAATAGATTATAGATATTTTTCAAATTTCTTGTACGACTTCAAGTTGAATTTGAAGCTTTTATGGCCAAATAAAGATTTTTAAATAAAGTGAAAAATTATTCGGAAAAAAGTAAATATTTTTTATGATCAAACGGATTAATAAACCCATTTCCCAGCACTCAATTCCACCCAAACACGTTTCTCTCTTTTGTGGCAATCAAAAATAATTTCTTCTTCCACAAATCTCTCTTGTGCCAACTGCAAAGCTAGTTACTCTTCCATTTGAAGCATCAAGTCCACTCTTTTCACTCACCTCATATATGGCTTTTCCAACGGCGAGCTCAAATATTCATCACCAGAGCAAATGATTGTCTTTAAATCAAAATTTGGGTTAATTTCACCACGGTAACGTACTTTTTGCAGGAACCGGCTCCCGTCCAGTTCCTCCGGTTCACCTACTGATTTGTGACACGTGGCAATTAAAAAAATAAATGGCTTTGATTCCTTTTTCCAAATATGACTCTAAACATACCCAATCAAAATCCGTTCCTTTTTTGCTCCACTCTCACCAATGAAGGCCAATGGGAAAACGGGCAACATCGTCCCCAATACTGAAATTAGAACGATGCTTACTCTTAAGTTGGCTTTTGCTTCGTTTGGTGTAATATCTTAAAACTCTAAATAAACTCGGCTCAGGAAAAATTGGCAATTTTATGCCCAATGTTGAGAACGCGCCTTTATATTTTTTTCTTTGTTGCGTTAGTAATAGTGATTAACATTCGTAAGTCATTATAATAGTAGAAGATTGAACATATATCATTGATTCTTGACGGAATTAAAGAGAATGGAAATTAAAGTGGAGTGTGCATTAATCAATAATTAGCACTGTGCAGCAAGAGAGGGGAAGAACAGAACTGGGTTTAGTTCTATACAATATATTGAATTAATGGAGAAAAATCAGAGCCATTTTTTTTAATTGACACGTGTCACAATCAGTTGGTGAACTGGAGGAACGGGAGGGGAGCCGGTTCCCTTTTTGCAATACTAAAGTTAAAAAATTATCTTTCTAACTGTTAAGCCACTAAACTAACTATTTTTTTTAAAGTACATTTAGTTGGGTTCGATCCCACAACCTTAAGGGATTAAAGGTACCACTTAACCAGTGCTTAATTCGGTCTAGTTTTCTAAACTAACTATTTGTAATACTAAGTCACAAACTAATTTTTGTAACAGTAAAGTCACTAAATTAATGTTTGGCCATGAAAACTAACTATTTGTAATATCTTATGAGGCGTTTGACCATAAAACCAAATAATTTTCACTTTTTTGAATTTGAAGTTGGAGTTGAAGTTGGAGTGAAAGATGAATCAGTTGTGTTTGGTTATAGTTTTTGCAAAGAGTATTTGATTGTTTGAATGCAGTGAAAGTGGAAAAAAATGAAAATAATGTGTATACGGTAAAAACCGGATATGTGCAAGACTAGTGACACCGGGGCCGAGGGTAAGACAAGATGAGCACGAGTATGATCAGCGTTTTCTTCAGACCGGGGGATTGCACCAGATGTGGCTGATCCGAGAAAAAATAAGTAAATCAGTGGGTTCGGCGTCTCTGGAATAAACTCAGCGTTGTCGTTGGTCCGTTTTCTCCAAGTCAAGTTCTCGTTGCCGTTAGTCCGGTTTCTTCATGTCCGAATTGATCGTGGTCATTGGTCCGGTTAATCTGTTGCAGAACCGCCACGTGTCAAAACCATTCTGCCATTTTGTACTGACAACCGTATGGGTGTCAGACCGTACGGTCCAACTTTATCATTTTAGGATTTCTTTATTCTAAAAAGGCTTTGTGTTGTCAGTAAGGCCCATGAGCCAAAACTATAAATAATGGACATTTCCCTACTTTTAGGGGTTAGCCTTTTGAGATCTAGAACATTGTAATAGAAAATATTTATTGAAGCTCTGTCTCTCTCTTTTTTGGTCCGAATCAGTTGCCTTTTTGGCTTTGCTTATTCATTCAATACAATTAACTTAATCACCACCATATGCACATTTATCCAAGGCATTAACACGTGCATTTAGATATACACATTATTGCATATGATTCCATACATATTCCATACCAACCCAAAATAGATTAAAGTTATCCACATATCCTATACCTCACTTATAAATTCAATTGATTGCCTAAATTCGGGGTAAATAGTTTGGCGCCCACCGTGGGCCTAGGATAATAGTGATTTTTTAACCTTAGCTTCTACCTCCTTTTACTCGTTTGACTAAGGAATCTTCAACTAATTTCCACCAAAAAATGGACTATGGCAAGCAACGGACAGTCTAGTCATGTCAATAACAACGAGATTGTGGCCGAAAACGACAACAGTGGGTTACCGAACCTACCAGCAGATCCAATCGACCCAAACTCTGTTGATTCGAGGGAAGGCCTCAACCGGCACAACACCGTGAACCAGGAAAATGCCACCCTACCGGCCACTGATCCCTTGAATACTCATAACTCAATTACTTTATCCCGGGACCAAGGCCGGAAAGCCCCGAATACTCCGGATGAGATCAACTTACGTTTAATTTTTGAAATGTTGCAGGAACAGGGAACCGCCATAGCCGAACAGGGAGTTGCAATAGCTCAGCTGCAAAACAAAAATGATAAGGCTGCCCCAGAAAGGTCAAAAGGCGTCACCGAACCAAGAAGGGATGAAACACAGAGAGTCGAAAGTAATGGATCGGGAGCCGGCTCATCCACCGAAGTTCTGAAGATGCTCGAGACCTTGGCAAAACGGATAGATTCAACAGAGAAGAGGGTGGAGACGTATAACTCTCAGGTGGATCAAATCCCTGGGGCTCCGCCTATTCTAAAAAGGCAGGATTCAAAGAGGTACATTCAAAGGCCTTTTCCTCTAAGTACGGCTCCGAAGTTGATCCCGAAGAGGTTCAAAATGCCAGATATCCTGAAATATGACGGCACAACGGACCTACAGGAGCACGTGACTTCATACACCTGTGCCATAAAAGGCAATGACGTCAAAGAAGATGAAATTGAGTTTGTGTTGTTGAAAAAGTTTGGGAAAACTTTATCGAAGGGAGCATTGACTAGGTACGACCACCTGCCCGAGCATTCAATCACGTCTTTCGAAATGCTCACGGATGCGTTCATAAAAGCCCATGTTGGATCTAAAAAGGTGCAGGCTCGGAAAGCAGATATTTTTCGTATAGCCCAAAGGGATGATGAGTTGTTACGTGAATTTGTCAACTGGTTCCAAAGGGAACAGACGGAGCTCTCTCCAGTTCCGGAGGAATGGGCTGCACAAGCTTTACCAAAGGTCTTAATGTTACACCTCGGAAAAGTCCCCGTACATATATAAGGAATAGACCAACGAAGGGTATGAGTGTGTGGTGTTTTACTAAGTAAGGGGTGATGATTCAGCTCAGTGGTCGTAAAGTGGTTTACGGCCCGTAAAGTAATTTACGGACCGTAAATCACCATCGTCCTCCAGCCTTTCAAAATTTTCAACTTTCTGTTGAATGCGAAAATGGTTAAAAATGACTTGGTATACGGCCCGTAAACTGGTTTACGGACCGTAAAACTCGATCGTAAACTACCATATCACCAGCCAACCTTTCTATTTTGAACATGCTTAAATACGACCACACTATACGGTCTGTAAACTGATTTACGGTCCGTAAACTGTGGTTTATGACCACTGTTCACCCCGACGATTGTTCATTTAAAATCAGATTTTGTGATCATTAAAAGGGACTCAAGCCTCATTTTATTTCATTACTCATCTATACCATTCAAGAACACTCTAGAACTCTCTCAACACTTCATCCATAGAGGTTCAAGAGAATCAAAGGAAACTAAGATCATCAACACCAAATCTAAGCAACAAAGAGTATGAAACCTAGTTGGAGGTCATCTTCTTCAAGGAATTCCAAAAGAGGTGAAGAAGGGTTTTAGTGCTAGAGGAGTATTCTCATTCAAGGCTTGTTCCACCACTACCCAAGGTAAGTTTTATGTATTTGGCATGTTGTTTAAAGAATTAGAAGACTAAGACACTTGAATTGTAGTGAGACATAGAAAATGGACCCTTATTGAGTGAATAGTGTCACTATGGAATGATAGTTGGATGGAATCATGGAAGTTGACATGTTATGATTATGACCACGTTATAAATGACGTACAGACCATGCAATAAGTGTGAAGTGAGTAAAATCATGATGATAGGCAAAAATCATTAAATGTGGAGAAATTGGAGGAAGATGGTGGATTTTGCTTAAGGTATATAAATGATGATTGTTGCTTGCAATATTATGAGTGTTGTTGTAAATGTTTGGGAGTTGAAATAGAACGGGGAAAAAGGTAGTAGGAACAAAGGAAATGCCGCCTAATTTTCTCTAGAGATAACGATGCGTTCTTCTAGTCGGATAACTAATATTAATACGATTCTCTCGTGAAGGTAACGACGTGACTTCGAAGGAAGACAAGTGATCGATAACGTAGCTAAACGACCAGGTATGTGAGGCTAGTCCCCTTTTTCTTTCTAAGGCATGAATCCCATGATATGATATTCCTTCCTTCTTCATGACTTTCCTATGTATCAAAAACTATGAGTCTAGTGATTATAAAGAGCCTATGTTCATGAATAGCCATACGGGATAAGATAAGAGGCATGTTACCAATGCGATAATGATGATGAATAGTCTAAGTCTAAAGATACTAAGGCCTATAATATCATGGTTCTACAAGGCTAATGATCCATATTACGATCCATTGATATTGCTCATTGACTACACTCACCTTATATGATAATTCCTTCAAGGTGAGGCATAATGCTCAATAATGTACTCGGGTTCTCGACCTTATGTCGCCCTGACATTGCTATAGATTGTTCCTAAGCCTCAATGTATGTCCTATGACCAATATTTCGAGAAACTACGAGTCTATGTTCATAAAGGATTTCATGTGAGATAAAGGTAAGAGATATGCTATAGAAATGATAATGGAAATGATGAGCTTAAGCCCAAAGACTATAAAAACTATCATACGATGTTTATACGAAATTCATGCTACGAATATGATGTGATTTTCATAAATTGTCATTAATTTAAATGTGTGCATTAATGAAAGGTTACGATAAGCTTATAAGATGTATGTGATGGCAATGATAATGATGAAAGGTTATGATAAGCTTATAAGATGTATGTGATGGCAATGATAATGATGAGATATATTGATCCTTGTATGATGCATGTGATATGGTCGAGCCACTACATGGCCGAATATGGAAGATATGCATGTGATATTGTCGAGCCACTATGTGGCCGAATACGGATACTGTCGAGCCACCATGTGGCCGAATACGAATATTGTCGAGCCCTACGTGGCCGAATACGGATAATGTTTTATGTGTATAAGAATCTACGGCACTATGATGATGAATTATATGACATGATCATGTATACATGATATATGTATGAAATGTATTCATCCTTAAAGGTCGCGCATGTTTTGCCTTCACCTCATGACTTATGATTTCTCTATCATGTTCCTTTTATTCATGTCTTACATACTCAGTACAATATTCGTACTGACGTCAGTTTTTCTTTGGACGCTATGTTCATGCCCACAGGTAGACAGGGAGACGGCGCAGGCCTTTAGGAGCTATCCGCAGACTTGCAGAAGCACTCCATTATTTCGGAGGTGCTAATCGGGTTTACACTTTTGTGTATATATATGTATATTTTGGGTACGACGGAGTCTTGTTCCTCTATATGTATAGTATGTCAGTAGAGGCTCGTAGATGCGCAGTGTGGGTAGTATGGTCTCACATTTTTCATGTATGTGTACATTTATTATTTTTGTAGCCTAGAGGCATGTATATATATATATATATATATATAAAAGTATTTACGTTTTCATATGAAATATGATCTTTCCATGCTTTGTGTATAAATGTGACAAAAAGGGCATTAAATGGATAATGTGAGTAATAGGGCGAGCAGTGCTCGGTGGTTAGCCCCGGGTACCCGTCGCGGCCCCTAGTTGGGTCGTGACACTTAATCATCGGAGCTCGACGGCCTCGTTCAAACTAAAAGAAAACTTGATGGAATACGAGGCTGTGACCTGAGCAGATGTCCATAACAGATACGAATCCAAGATTCGGGTAGAGGATGACCAACTCGAACATCCCCCGGGGCCCATAAATATGAGCAAAAACTCTGAAAGATCGAGGAAAAATTACGAGCCGGAGTCAAGACCATCGAGGGAAAGGTATCGGCCATACTCCCATTCGGAAAAGCCAAGCTTCAGGTCAAAAAAATCAAGGGTCGGTCCCAGTCACTTCTCGAGTAGGGGCGATAAACGGGCCGAACGCCCGACAAACCGTAGAGGCCTCTCATATAGGAGTGATGCCGGAATCTCGGCTAGCAACAAAGACTTGCCAAGGATATCGGAGTACAACTTCAATGTCAAAACTTCGGACCTCGTCTCGGCTATTGGCCATATCGCAGATGCAAGATGGCCGAGACCACTAAGATCGGACTTGGGTTAACGGGACCCGACCGTGATGTGTGAATATCATGGAACCCATGGGCACAGAACTGAGGACTGTTGCCAACTAATAGAGGAGGTGGCTCGGTTACTGAAGAATGGCCACCATCGAGAAGTCCCGAGTGAGCAAGCTAAAAGCCGCTACAAGGAAAGGGAATCTCACAAACGGGCCGAACCGGTGGAACCTCAGCATATAATCAATATGATAACCGGAGGCACAGACGCTCCTCGAGGACCGGTGATGAAACGAACAAAGGTTTCCATTGTGCGTGAGAAGCGCAGCCGGGATTACGTACCCGAGGGTTCCATTTCTTTCAACAATGAGGATGCAGAAGGCATTATTCAACCACATAACGATGCATTGGTAATTTCTATTCTTATTTTTAAATCACAAGTTAAACGTATTTTGATTGAACCAGGTAGCTTGGCCAACATCATCTGGTGGAGAGTGGTTGAACAGCTAAGGCTACTCGATCAGATTATACCAGTTGCCCGAGTACTAAGTGGGTTTAATATGGCAAGTGAAACCACGAAGAGGGAGATTTCTTTGCCGGTCAACATTGACAGCACCATTCAGCAGACGGTGTTCTGTGTCATCAAAGGGTATATGAAGTATAATGCTTTGCTTGGAAGACCATGGATTCATAGCATGAGGGCGGTGCCATCTAAATTGCATCAGCTGCTGAAATTCCCGACCCCGGAGGGGATAAAAACCATCCAAAGTGAACAACCCGCTGCCAGGAAGATGTTCGCGGTCGAGGAAACGCCACTCTTTCCCAAAAAATCGGATCTGAAGGATGATGAATCAGTCGGAGGCTAGGACGCTCAATAACAATTAAAGGGTACGGGTTCGACAGCAGAGCAGAAGGGGTCGGACCTGGGGGATGAAGAGGATGATTTCGGCATACCCAGATCGTTCGTATTACCGGATGACTCAGATGCATCCAAATCTACCGTGGAGGAGCTGGAGAAAGTCATCTTGTTTGAATTCCTACCGGATAGAAGGTATACCTGGTCACGGGGTTAACCTCGGAGCTCAGGAACAAGTTAATTAAATTTCTTCAAGCTAATGCCGATTGTTTCGCATGGTCCCATATAGCTATGACAGGTGTACCACCGGGAGTGACGACTCACAAGCTCAGCCTTGACGGGAGATTTCCCCCGGTGAAACAGAAAATGAGGCCCATGGCAGAGCCGAAACGCGCCTTCGTAAAAGATGAGGTAACGAATCTTTTGAAAATAGGCTCTATTCGGGATGTAAAATACCCGGATTGGCTAGCTATCGTAGTGGAGGTGCCGAAGAAAGATAATAAATTTAGAATGTGTGTTGATTATAAGGATTTAAACAAAGCATGCCCGAAGGATTCATTTCCTATGCCTCACATCGATAGAATGATCGATGCGATGGCTGGGCATGAGATGTTAAGTTTTCTCAATGCCTACTCCAGGTACAACCAAATCCGGATGCACCCAGAGGATCAAGAGAAAACATCCTTTATTACTCGGTATGGGACTTACTGTTACAATGTCATGCCCTTCGGGTTAAAAAATGCTGGTGCAACTTACCAACGCCTAGTTAATGGGATGTTCAAAGAACAGATAGGGAAAACAATGAAAGTTTATATTGATGACATGGTAGTCAAGTCCCTGGAAACAAAGGACCATTTAAAACATTTGCAGGAAACCTTTGATGTACTCCGTAAATACAACATGAAGCTTAACCTGGAGAAATGTGCCTTTGGTGTCCGATCTGGCAAGTTCTTGGGTTTCATGGTATCCAACAGGGGGATTGAAATCAACCCGGACAAGATCAAAGCCATCGAGGATATTGAGGTGGTGAATAACGTCAAATGAGTGCAAAGGCTCACCGGAAGGATAGGAGCGCTGAGTCGTTTCATTTCGAGGTCTTCGGATAAAAGTCACTGTTTCTTCTCCTTATTAAGGAAGAAGAACGACTTTATTTGGACACCGGAATGCCAAAGAGCCTTGCAGGAATTAAAAAGATACTTGTCCAGCTCGCCTCTGCTGCACACACCGAAGGCAGATGAAAAGTTGTTTCTCTAACTTGCCGTATCCGAGGTAGCGGTAAGTGGTGGTTTGGTCCGAGAAGAATCAGGTACGCAATTTCCTATATATTATGTGAGTAGGACTTTAGGGGATGCGGAGACCCGTTATCCCCACCTTGAAAAGTTGGTTTTGACATTGGTAAGTGCTTCAAGGAAGCTCAAACCTTACTTTCAATGCCATCCGATATGTGTACTGACGACTTATCCTCTAAAGAATATCATGCATAAACCGGAATTTTCGGGTAGACTGAACAAATGAGAAGTAGAAATTAGCGGATATGATATCGAATATAAACCCCGCTCGGCCATTAAGTCTCAAATCTTGGATGATTTTTTGGCTGATTTTACCCCGGCTATGATCCCCGAGGTTGAGAAAGAGCTTCTGCTCACCTCGGGAAAGGCTTCGGGTATTTGGTCTTTACACACGGACGGAGCCTGCAACATAAAAGGTTCCGGGCTAGGCATCGTCCTTAAAACCCCCGCCGGGGATGCCATTAGACAGTCGATTAGAACTATTAAATTGACTAACAATGAAGCCGAGTATGAGGCTATGATTGCAGGTTTGGAATTAGCTCGGAGTATGGGGGCCGAAATAATCGACGCAAAGTGCGACTCTCTCTTAGTCGTTAACCAAGCGAATGGCGTCTTCGAGGTTAAAGATGAACGAATGCAAAGGTATCTGGAAAAAACCCAAGTGATACTACACCGGTTTAAAGAGTGGACAGTGCAGTATGTACCTAGGGAGCAGAACACCAAAGCCGACGCATCGGCCAATTTAGGCTCTTCGGTCGAAGGGGAGGAGATCAACCGCGGAACCATAGTGCAGTTGATGAATTCGGCGGTAGAAAACGGGCATGCTGAAATAAAAACGATTGGTCTAACTTGGGATTGGCGCAACAAATACATTGACTACCTGCAAGACGGAAAGTTCCCGAGTGACCCAAAAGAATCACGGTCACTATGGACAAAAGCAGCACGGTTCTGTTTAATAGACGGTCAATTGTATCGACGATCTTTCTCCGGACCCCTGGCCAAGTGTTTGGGTCCCGTAGAAACCGATTATGTGATGAGAGAGGTCCACGAGGGTACCTGTGGTAATCACTCCGGTGCAGACTCTTACGCCTCAGAAATTTTTCCGTACTTGTGTGAGGAGTAGAACAATGAAGGGCTTGAGTGTATGACGTTTTACTAAGTCGGGAATGGCTAATTATGAATTTTTGGAAAATAAGAAGGTTGCGGAAAATTTTCAGCTCAGTGGTCGTAAAGGGCACTATACGGCCCGTAAAGTGATTTACGGACCGTATAGTGCAATCCTCCTCCAGCCTTCCAAAATCTCAAGTTTCTGCCAAGTGTTGAAATGGCTAAACACGACTTGGAGGACGGCCCGTAAACTGGTTTACGGACCGTGAACCTCGGTCGTAAACCGCTATAATCCTCAGCCAAACTTTCTGTTTCTGGGATGATTAAAAACGATCATGGAGGACGGACCGTAAATAGTGGTTTACGACCACTGTTCATCCCGACGAATATTCATTAAAGACCAGATTTTGGATTATTAAAAAGGGACCAAAGCCTCATTTTATTTCATTTCTTATCTATACACCTCAAGAGACTTCTAGAACTCTCCAAATAATTCATCCACAAGACTCAAAGAGAATTAATGATCAACAACATTAAATCCTTGAAACTAAGTGCAAGAACACATCAAGGGATCATCTAAGTGAAGTAATTCCCAAGAAGGTGAAACTAGGGTTTTGTCCAAGTGGAGTATTGCAACTCAATACTTGTTCAATCATCATCGAAGGTAAGTCTCATGATCAATTCATGTTGTTTGAGGCATTACAAGGCTTAGACACTTGAAGTATACAAGGACATAGAAAATGAGTCTTGCATAGGTGAATAGTGTCATAATGGAATAGTGAATGGATGGGATTATGAATGTTGATGTGTTATGATTATGAATATGTTTTAAATGACATATAGACCATTGAATAGGGGCGAAGTATGAAAAACTATGATGATGAGCTAAAACCATAAAATATGGGGAAATTGGAAGAAAATGGTGGATTTTGCTTAAGGCGTGTAAACGATGATTGTTGCTCGCGATATTATGAGTATTGTTGTAAATGTTTGGGAGTTGCAATAGAACGGGGAAAAGTAGTAGGAACAAAGAGAATGCCGCCTAGTTTTCCTTAGAAATAATGATGCGTTTTCGTAAACCGTTAACTAACCTGAGCCAAATTCTCTCGTAAAGGTGACGACGTGATATCGAAGGAAGATAAGTGGACGACGACTTGGCTAAGTGATCAAGGTATGTGAGGCTAGACCTTTTCTTTCTATGGCATGAATCCCATGACATAATTTCCTCTCCTTCCCGTGATTTCCCTATACCTGGAAAACCAAGAGCTTAAGATCATAAATAGCCATATGAGTCAAGAGACATGATGTGACGCTCCTATGACATGAATGATGTTATTCCTTGTATACACTCACCTTATACATTGCTCCTTTCAAGGTGAGGCAGAATAATCATGTATGTCCATAATAGTATCGAGGGTATACGACCTTACGTCACCTCGATGGAATACAGCTAATCTAGAGTCCTTATGCATGTATAAGAACAAGTATATTTTATAAATATATTACTATGAGTATTTTACCATGAGCATGTCATGATTGCATTTACACCGGGCCTAGTTGTGGGCTTATATTATTGATGATCACACCGTTCCGACATGGACGGGCAGCTTGCATGTCATGCATCTATGATATTATGATAAGTATGAGTAAGACAGCATGCATTATTTCTCTTATGACTATCATTTAGATTCAGATGTTCTCATTGATGCTCACGCTATATTATTGATGTCTTTCTTCATTAATCATGCCTCTCATACTCAGTACAATGTTCGTACTGACGTCCCTTTCTTTGGACGCAGTGTTCATGCCCACAGGTAGACAGGGAGACGAGTTGTATCCAGATACTTAGGAGCTGTCAGCTGTTGAGAGCACTCCATTGTTCGGAGGTGCTTATGATTTCTCTTTTGGTACATATATGTATATATATATGTTTTGGGCATGACAGAGTCTTGTTCCGTCCATTGTATAGTATGTCAGTAGAGGCTCGTAGATGCGTAGTATGGGTAGCATGGTCTCACATCTTCGTGTATATGTGCACTCATTATTTTGATGCACTAAACCTTTCTATATACAAAAGTATTCATGCCTCTATATAAATTATGATCTTTTCTATGTTTTAAGTATAAACGTGTTAATAAGGCATTAATCGAGTAAGATGAGTAATAGAACGAGCGGTGCTCGTCGGCTAGTTCCGGGTACCCGTCACGGCCCCTAGCTGGGTCGTGACAAAAGTGGTATCAGAGCAGTTCGTCCTAGGAAGTGTCTACGAGTCGTGTCTAATAGAGTCTTGTTTATGGTGTGATGCGCGCCACGCTATTAAACAAGTGGCTACAGGGCATTTAGGAAAATGACCGTCTTTCTTTCCATTAGATCGTGCGATAGAGCCATGCATAGGATTTTATCCTTTCCTAAAAGTGCGTTGTGATTTCAGAATGCCGCCGAAAGGAAAAGCTATAGCTGCCCAGAAGGGCAAAGCTACGACAAAGAAGCGGGCCGAAAGAGAGCCTCCGGCGAATGTAGAGGAGAGTGAATCACAAAGTGAGGCCGCGCCCAATGTAGAAGGGCAAGGAGAAGCCTCAGCTCCGTCCCCTTCACCAGGTGCTTCGGGTCAACAAGTGACCGAAGCTATTTTTTTACTGACACAATTGGTTGCCGCCCAGGCACAGCGGCAGAGTGCTGGCCCGAGTGACCGTTCCGCCAGTACGAGAGCCCGTGATTTCTTGACTTTAAATCCTCTGAAAATTTTCGGGTTGAAGCCGGATGAGGACCCCCAAGGCTTTGTTAATGAGATGTTGAGGACGCTGAAATTTATGCATGCTTCTGAGACCGAATCGGTAGAGTTGACCTCCTATAGACTCCGTGATGTGGCGGTATTGTGGTATAACAACTGGATAGCGTCGAGACCAGAAAATGCACCTCCTCCTATCTGGCAAGAATTTAGTTCAATTTCAATTCCCGGGAAAGCCTGTACTTGAATGGAAGGGTAATACTGCATCCCCAAAGGGTAGGTTTATTTCCTACCTCAAGGCGAGGAAAATGATAGCCAAGGGTTATATTTATCATCTAGTTCGGGTCCGTGATATCGAGGCAAAGCCGCCAGCTTTCCAGTCGGTTCCGAGAGTAAATGAATTCCTGGATGTATTCCCAGAAGAACTTCCAGGTTTTCCTCCAGAAAGGGAAATCGACTTTGCTATCGACGTATTACCAGATACCGAGCCTATTTCTATTTCTCCGTACCGAATGGCTCCAGCAGAATTGAAAGAGATAAAGGTACAATTAAAAGATCTACTTGAGAAGGGGTTTATAAGGCCCAGTTCATCACCGTGGGGAGCACCGGTCTTGTTCGTGAAAAAGAAAGACGGATCTCTACGAATGTGCATCGACTACAGGCAGTTGAACAAAGTGACAGTAATGAATAAATACCCTCTTCCCAGAATCGACGATTTGTTTGATCAATTACAGGGCGCCAAGTGGTTCTCCAAGATAGATCTGAGATCGTGTTATCATCAGGTGAGAATTAGAGAAGCAGATATCCCCAACACTGCCTTCAGGACGAGATATGGTCACTACAAGTTTCGAGTAATGTCGTTTGGGTTGACCAATGCCCCGGCGGTGTTCATGAATTTGATGAATAATGTGTTCAGGCCATTCCTGGATCTTTTCGTGATAGTATTTATCAACGATATCCTGGTATATTCTCGCACAGATTCAGAACATGCAGATCACCTAAGAATTGTTCTTGGCGTTCTCCGAGCCCGAGAATTATATGCGAAGTTCTCAAAGTGCGAGTTCTGGCTAAATTCTGTGGCATTTCTAGGCCATGTTATTTCAGATGATGGCATCCGAGTCGACACTCAAAAAATAGAAGCTGTGAAGACTTGGCCAAGGCCTACGACGCCTACAGAAGTTCGTACTTTACTGGGTTTGGCAGGTTATTACCGAAGATTCGTAGAGGGCTTTTCTTCTATTTCCGCCCCATTAACGAAGCTAACCCAGAAGTCGGCGAAATTTCAGTGGAACGATGCTTGTGAGCGTAGTTTTCAAGAGCTAAAAGACAGATTGACTTCAGCTCCAGTGTTAACACTTCCAGAAGGGCCGGATGGTTATGTTGTGTATTGTGATGCTTCCGGTGTGGGGCTGGGATGTGTATTGATGCAACATGGCAAGGTCATTGCATATGCCTCGAGACAATTGCAGAAACATGAACAGAATTATCCGACTCATGATCTCGAATTGGCCGTAGTTATCCATGCCTTAAAGATATGGAGGCATTATTTGTATGGTGTGCACATCGATATCTATACTGATCACAAGAGTCTTCAGCATATTTTCAAGCAGAAGGAGTTGAATCTACGACCGAGGCGGTGGCTATAACTGCTGAAGGATTATGATGTGAATATCTTGCACCACCCTGGAAAGGCGAATGTGGTAGCCGACGCGCTTAGCCGTCGATCAATGGGCAGTTTAAATGGAGTTCCTTCAGAAAAGAAATAAATGGTCTGTGAGCTTCATCGATTAGCAAACCTTGGGGTGCGGGTAAGCGATTCGGGTAATGCAGGAGTTAGAGTCAATGATCCCACGGTCTCACCCTTGAATGCGGAGATAAAAGAACGCAAGTATGAAGATCCACAGATGTGTCATCACAGGGATGTATCCGGTAGGAAAGAGAAGTCTCCATTTGAAGTTTCTATAGATGGGGTTCTTAGATACGGTGACAGACTGTGTGTACCGGATGTGGAAGAATTACGCCAGCGGATCCTAGAGGAAGCACACCATTCTCGATATTCCATTCATCCAGGTGCGACCAAGATGTATCACGATCTCAAATTGTTATATTGGTGGGATGGCATGAAACGAGACATAGCAGCATTTATGGCGCAGTGCCCAAATTGCAATCAGGTGAAAGCAGAACATCAGAAGCCAGGAGGCTTATTGCAAGCGATGGAGATTCCCACCTGGAAATGGGAAGAGATTAATATGGATTTAATTGTAGTATTACCCCGTTCCAGAGGTAGATACGACTCGATATGGGTGATCGTGGACAGACTCACGAAAGCAGCTCATTTCCTCCCAGGCAGAACCACGTATTCGGCGGAAGATTATGCGAAATTGTATTTGAAGGAAATTATGCGACTTCATGGAATTCCTTTAGCCAGTATTACAGACAGAGGGGCCCAGTTTACAGCTAAGTTCTGGAAATATTTTCAGGAACGGTTAGGTACGCAGGTCAAATTCAGCACGGCATTTCACCCACAGACTGACGGGCAAGCCGAGCGTACCATTCAAACTTTAGAAGATATGTTACGAGCGTGTGTACTAGACTTTGGTGGTAGTTGGGATGATTATTTTCCATTAATTGAATTTACTTACAACAACAGCTATCATTCCGGTATTCAAATGGCCCCGTATGAAGCTTTGTACGAAAGGAAATGTACATCCCCAATCGGATGGTTTGAAACCGGAGAAGTGCAATTGATAGGCCCCGACTTGATTAAACAAGCAGCCGAAAAGGTCAAGATCATCCGGGATCGATTGTTGGCAGCCCAGAGTCACCAAAAGTCCTATGCGGACAATCGCCGACGAGACCTGGAATTCCAAGTTGGTGATTGGGTATTCCTGAAGGTATCGCCAATGAAAGGGGTGATGAGGTTTGGAAAGAAAGGAAAGTTAAGCCCAAGATACATCGGACCTTATGAAATTATCCGTAAGGTATTACAGGTAGCATATGAATTGGACCTACCTTCAGAGCTTGAATCAGTTCATCCAGTATTTCATGTGTCGATGCTCCGCAAATGTATTGGAGACCCAACAAGGATAGTTCCGGTAGAGGATGTGCAAGTGATAGAGAAGCTGACATATGAAGAAGTACCTGTTTCTATTTTAGACCGACAAGTGCTAAGACTTTGGAACAAAGAGGTAGCTTCAGTAAAAGTCCTATGGCGAAGTAGCAATCGAGAAGAAATGACTTGGGAAGCGGAAGAGAAGATGAAATCCAAATACCCACATTTATTACAATCACCAGGAGAGGTTCATGATGAGACGCCGAGGTTATAAGGTATGTATACTTATCTTTATGTTTTGGTCGTGTGTGGCCGTGGAGATGTTGTATCTGTGATGTAACACTTAAAGAAAAGGTAATGTGGGTTGTTGTGGCAGGTAGGTAGTGTCCAATGTATAAAGGAAATTCTGGCGAAATTTTCCTAGGATTCCCGAGTACTTTAACATTCTAGGAAAATAAGAAGGTTGTGGAAAATTTTCAGCTCAGTGGTTGTAAAGGGCACTATACGGCCTGTAAAGTGATTTACGGACCGTATAGTGCAATCGTCCTCCAGCCTTCCAAAATCTCAAGTTTCTGCCAAGTGTTGAAATGGCTAAACACGACTTGGAGGACGGCCCGTAAACTGGTTTACGGACCGTGAACCTCGGTCGTAAACCGCTATAATCCTCAGCCAAACTTTCTGTTTCTGGGATGATTAAAAACGATCATGGAGGACGGACCGTAAACAGTGGTTTACGACCACTGTTCATCCCGACGAATATTCATTAAAGACCAGATTTTGGATTATTAAAAAGGGACCAAAGCCTCATTTTATTTCATTTCTTATCTATACACCTCAAGAGACTTCTAGAACTCTCCAAATAATTCATCCACAAGACTCAAAGAGAATTAATGATCAACAACATTAAATCCTTGAAACCAAGTGCAAGAACACATCAAGGGATCATCTAAGTGAAGTAATTCCCAAGAAGGTGAAACTAGGGTTTTGTCCAAGTGGAGTATTGCAACTCAAGACTTGTTCAATCATCATCCAAGGTAAGTCTCATGATCAATTCATGTTTTTTGAGGCATTAGAAGGCTTAGACACTTGAAGTATACAAGGACATAGAAAATGAGTCTTGCATGGGTGAATAGTGTCATAATGGAATAGTGAATGGATGGGATTAGAAATGTTGATGTGTTATGATTATGAATACGTTTTAAATGAAGTATAGACCATATAATAGGGGCGAAGTATGCAAAACTATGATGATGAGCTAAAACCATAAAATGCGGGGAAATTGGAAGAAAATGGTGGATTTTGCTTAAGGCGTGTAAACGATGATTGTTGCTCGCGATATTATGTGTATTGTTGTAAATGTTTGGGAGTTTCAATAGAACAGGGAAAAGTAGTAGGAACAAAGAGAATGTCGCCTAGTTTTCCTTAGAAATAATGATGTGTTTTCGTAAACCGTTAACTAACCTGAGCCAAATTCTTTCGTAAAGGTGACGACGTGATATCGAAGGAAGATGAGTGGACGACGACTTGGCTAAGCGATCAAGGTATGTGAGGCTAGACCTTTTATTTCTATGGCATGAATCCCATGACATAATTTCCTCTTCTTCCAGTGATTTCCCTATACCCGGAAAACCAAGAGCTTAAGATCATAAATTGCCATATGAGTCAAGAGACATGATGTGACGCTCCTATGACATGAATGGTGTTATTCCTTGTATACACTCACCTTATACATTGCTCCTTTCAAGGTGAGGCAGAATAATCATGTATGTCCATAATAGAATCGAGGGTGTACGACCTTACGTCACCTCGATGGAATACAACTAATCTAGAGTCCTTATGCATGTATAAGAACAAGTATATTTTATAAATATATTACTATGAGTATTTTACCATGAGCATGTCATGATTGCATTTACACCGGGCCTAGTTTGTCGGGCAGACACCGCTACGACGGGCGGCTA
This sequence comes from Lycium barbarum, assembly GCF_019175385.1. Taxonomy (NCBI): domain Eukaryota; kingdom Viridiplantae; phylum Streptophyta; class Magnoliopsida; order Solanales; family Solanaceae; genus Lycium; species Lycium barbarum. Next base: position 53,994,597 of record NC_083338.1, read on the forward strand.
TACGGACACACTGGGCCTAGTTGGCCGGGCAGACACCACTAGTGGGCGGCATGAGATGGTACCCCGGACGCGGGAGGCCATGATGCGGGCTTATATTATTGATGATCACACCGTTCCGACATGGACGGGCAGCTTGCATGTCATGCATCTATGATATTATGATAAGTATGAGTAAGATAGCATGCATTATTTCTCTTATGACTATTATTTAGATTTAGATGTTCTCATTGATGCTCACACTATATTATTGATGTCTTTCTTCATTAATCATGCCTCTCATACACAGTACAATGTTCGTACTGACGTCCATTTCTTTGGACGCAGTGTTCATGCCCACAGGTAGACAGAGAGGCGAGTTGTATCCAGATACTTAGGAGCTGTCAGCTGTTGAGAGCACTCCATTGTTCGGAGGTGCTTATGATTTCTCTTTTGGTACATATATGTATATATATATGTTTTTAGCATGACGGAGTCTTGTTCCGTCCATTGTATAGTATGTCAGTAGAGGCTCGTAGATGCGTAGTGTGGGTAGCATGGTCTCATATCTTCGTGTATATGTGCACTCATTATTTTGATGTACTAAACCTTTCTATTTACAAAAGTATTCATGCCTCTATATAAATTATGATCTGTTCTATGTTTTAAGTATAAATGTGTTAATAAGGCATTAATCGAGTAAGATGAGTAATAGAACGAGCGGTGCTCGGCGGCTAGTTCCGGGTACCCGTCGCGGCCCCTAGCTGGGTCGTGAAAAAAGTGGTATCAGAGAAGTTCGTCCTAATAAGTGTCTACGAGCTGTGTCTAGTAGAGTCTTGTTTATGGTGTGTTTCGCGCCACGCTAATAAACAAGAGGCTACAGGGCATTTAGGAAAATGACCGTCTTTCTTTCCATTAGATCGTGCGATAGAGCCATGCATAGGATTTTATCCTTCCCTAAAAGTGCGTTGTGATTTCAGAATGCCGCCGAAAGGAAAAGCTACAGCTGCCCAGAAGGGCAAAGCTACGACAAAGAGGCGAGTGAATCACAAAGTGAGGCCGCGCCCAATGTAGAAGGGCAAGGAGGAGCCTCAGCTCCAGCCCCTCCACCAGGTGCTTCGGGTCAACAAGTGACCGAAGTTATTTATTTACTGACGCAATTGGTTGCCGCCCAGGCACAGCGGTAGAGTGCGGGCCCGAGTGACCGTTCCGCCAGTACGAGAGCCCGTGATTTCTTGACTTTAAATCCTCTGAAATTTTTCGGGTCGAAGCCGGATGAGGACCCCCAAGGCTTTGTTGATGAGATGTTGAGGACGCTGAAACTTATGCATGCTTCTGAGACCGAATCGGTAGAGTTGACCTCCTATAGACTCCGTGATGTGGCGGTATTGTGGTATAACAACTGGATAGCGTCGAGACCAGAAAATGCACCTCCTCCTGTCTGGCAAGAATTTGTCGATGCTTTCATTCGTCATTATTTGCCACCTGAGGTCCGCCGAGCTAGAGTGGACAGGTTCCTAAATCTAAAGCAAGGAGGCATGAGTGCTCGATAGTATAGCATGAAGTTTAATTCTCTGGCCAGGTATGCTCCGACTATGGTGGCCGACATGGGAGACCGAGTCCACAGATTTGTGAGTGGTTTAGGGCCACACTTATTTAGAGATTGCTTGACGGCTTCTTTGCAATACGGGATGGATATCTCCCGAATACAGGCACATGCTCAAAATCTCGAGGAACGACAACAGCAACAAAGAAGCGACCGTGATAATGACAGAAGGCAAGGCAAGAGAACTAGGTCCATGGGAGCCAGCAGTGAATACAGAGGGGACTGAGACCGATGCATTCTAGGCACTCAAGTCAGTCAGCGACTAGTGTGCCTCCCAGATTCACAGATAGGAGGGTTGATAGTTCTTTCCAGCCAGGACAGGGCCAGAGTTCGAGGGCCTCAGATTCTCAATCTAGGGGAGATTTTGGTCAGCGGAGATTTCCAGTACCGCGGTGCAGCCAGTGCGGCAAATTGCATTCTGGGCAGTACCGTCAGGGTTCTGATGCGTGTTATGCTTGCAGGAAAGTTGGCCATATAATGAGAGAGTGCCCTTCAGCAAGGGGTAGAGTTGGGACTCAGCCTCCAGGGTCAGCAGCTGGGTCTTCCTCAGTACGCCCGACAGCACAGACTTCTCAGGCTACAGCAGGTAGGGGCAGAGGCAGAGGGGGAGTATCAACTTCAGGTGTTGTCCAGCCCCGCGTGTATGCTTTGGCAGGGTGATAGGATCTTGAATCCTCCCCGGACGTTGTCACAGGTACTCTGACTATATTTTCCCGCGACGCATATGCTTTGATTGATCCAGGCTCTACTTTCTCTTATGTTACCCCATACGTTGCTGATTGTATTGGGGTGAAACCTGAGCCAATTAAACCTTTCGAGGTGTTCACTCCGGTTGGTGATCCTGTGATAGCGTGGAAAGTATATAAAAATTGTGTCGTCGTGATATGTGATAGACGGACAAAAGCCGATCTAATCGAACTGGAAATGGTAGACTTTGACGTGATTATGGGAATGGATTGGTTGGCCTCGTGCTATGCTAATGTCGACTTTAGGGCAAAAGTGGTTCGATTTCAATTCCCGGGAGAGCCTGTACTTGAATGGAAGGGTAATACTGCATCCCCAAAGGGTAGGTTTATTTCCTACCTCAAGGCGAGGAAGATGATAGCCAAGGGTTATATTTATCATCTAGTTCGGGTCCGTGATATCGAGGAAAAGCCGCCAGCTTTCCAGTCGGTTCCGATAGTAAATGAATTCCTGGATGTATTCCCAGAAGAACTTCCAGGTTTTCCTCCAGAAAGGAAAATCGACTTTGCTATCGACGTATTACCAGATACCGAGCCTATTTCTATTTCTCCGTACCGAATGGCTCCAGCAGAATTGAAAGAGCTAAAGGTACAGTTAAAAGATCTACTTGAGAAGGGGTTTATAAGGCCCAGTTCATCACCGTGGGGAGCACCGGTCTTTTTCGTGAAAAAGAAAGACGGATCTCTACGAATGTGCATCGACTACAGGCAGTTGAACAAAGTGACAGTAAAGAATAAATACCCTCTTCCCAGAATCGACGATTTGTTTGATCAGTTGCAGGGCGCCAAGTGGTTCTCCAAGATAGATCTGAGATCGGGTTATCATCAGGTGAGAATTAGAGAAGCAGATATCCCCAACACTGCCTTCAAGACGAGATATGGTCACTACGAGTTTCGAGTAATGTCGTTTGGGTTGACCAATGCCCTGGCGGTGTTCATGAATTTGATGAATAATGTGTTCAGGCCATTCCTCGATCTTTTCGTGATAGTATTTATCGACGATATCCTGGTATATTCTCGCACAGAGTCAGAACATGCAGATCACCTAATAATTGTTCTTGTTGTACTCCGAGCCCGAGAATTATATGCGACGTTCTCAAAGTGCGAGTTCTGGCTAAATTCTGTGGCATTTCTAGGCCATGTTATTTCAGATGGTGGCATCCGAGTCGACACTAAAAAAATAGAGGGCTTTTCTTCAATTGCCGCCCCATTAACGATGCTAACCCAGAAGTCGGCGAATTTTCAGTGGAACGATGCTTGTGAGCGTAGTTTTCAAGAGCTAAAAGACAGATTGACTTCAGCTCCAGTGTTAACACTTCCAGAAGGGCCGGATAGTTATGTTGTGTATTGTGATGCTTCTGGTGTGGGGCTGGGATGTGTATTTGTTACACCTCAGAAAATTTTCCGTTGGTACGCAAGTGAATAAACTAGTGATGAGTATGAGTGTATGACGTTCATGAGCAAGGAACGACGTTTGATGACCTTTGGCGAGATTTCAAAGGAATCCGACGTAAGACGAGAAAGTTGGCTAAGATAAGGCAAGCATAGGTGAGCAATGCATGTGCATGGATATGGGTGATCAAAATAAGAAGTCTAAGAAATTTGGAAAGTTGCAGAATTGCAATCTGCCCAGTGGTCGTAAAGTGCAAATACGGACCGTAAACTGTATACGGTCCGAAAACTGCCAGGTCGTAAACTGGCATGCCAAACTTTAACTTTCTGCCAGCTGAGGAAAAGGTATAATACGACCTGGAATATGGACCGTAAAGTGATTTACGGCCCGTAAACCATGGTCGTAAATCACCATGGTTGCAGCCTAAAGCTTCTGGTTCTGGAAATGGTTAAATACGCCCATGATGGACGGTCCGTAAACTGAAGGACGGACCGTAAACCTCCATGGACGACCACTGTTCACCCAGCACAGATTTTTCAAGTCATTAAATAAAGGGACCAAGACTTGTTTTATTTCATTTCCACATTACACCACTTCTCTCTAAAACCTCTCTCTACATTTACTATATGAGTTTTCAAGGATTATAAGTCATCAACAATATTAAATAAGTGAATCAAGAGTAAGGAAACCATCAAGGATCATCCAAGGTCAAGAAATCCAAATAGAGATAAACTAGGGTTTTGCTCAAAGTGGAGTATTATTAATCAAAGCTTGTCCCTACAACTTCTAAGGTAAGATTCATGATTTTTACATGATGTTTAAGGTATTGAAGAGTTGAAATACATGGATTGTAGAAAATATGGTCAAGTAGGTCATGAATGTTGTCGTGTTGTGATATGAATGTATTATAAATGGTACTAAGATCATGAACTAGACACTTTAGACGAATGGACGAAGTTGGATGTTATGACCATGAATATGGGTGAATTAGAGGCAAATTAAGGAATCTAGATAATGTGGATAATGTGAATGACTAATGGCCATCGTTATGCTATTAATGAAGGTATAGACGCTAGCATTGGAAGGAAGCGTGCAAGTGTAGAATAGTCCGACGGAAAGGTATGTAAGGCTAACCCTTCTTTCATAAGGCATGATTCTTGGCCAAACTTCTAATTCCTCTATATGAGTATGTTGTATTCAAGTGATTGACACTCCGAGCTCATAAGCTCACGATCCTTAACATGTACTACGATTTTACTATGCCCCTCATATGACGAGTAAGCCTAAGATATGGATGTAGCAATAATGATGATGATAGTGATGACGATAATAATAATAATGATGCCAAAGGTGCCTACGGGCTATTATACTTATATGTGCCTATGAAGGGCTATAATGATACCTCGAGCTTATAACGCAGGGTAGGATATATGTATATGATTATGTATAAAGTATGTATACGATAACGTAACGCGCGCACACCTCTGCAGATGGTATGGATAACCCTGAAGCCTTGGTAGGGCCAGGTAGAAATAACATTGAGCCTTGGTTGGCTAAGTACGTATGAAATACCGAACCTTATGGTCGGGCACGCTATGTATGTATATAAGAGTATGGCTATGTATATAATATGAATATGAATGTGAAAAGACTATGTATATGAATGCGAATAAGGACATGTATACGAATATGAGCACAAGTATGATACGAGTACTATTACGGAATACGGATGATGACGTAGGTGTACAAATACGTACGAGGAATAGAAAGTCCCACGAAAGGCAGGTAAGCGCTATGACGATGATATTATTGTCTTCCCCCCCCCCCCCCCCCCCCCTCTTATGCTATTTCATATGTTGTTTATGATGCCTATTTATTGATGTTGCTCATACTTTACATACTCAGTACATTCTTCGTACTGACGTCCTTTTATTTGTGGACGCTGCGTCATGCCCGCAGGTGCACAGGGAGACAGACTTGATCCATAGCTGCTTATTCAGAGATTACATAGCGGAGCTCCATTTCCTTAGGAGCCATAGCTTTTGGGTACTCATTCTTTTGTGTACATAATTATGGGAATAGCGGGGTCCTGTCCCGCTCATACGATATGTCACACTCTTAGAGGCTCGTAGTCATGTGTATGTGGGTAGAGATGTTCGGCCATGTCGGCCCATGTTTTGTATATCTTTTGTTGTCCTCGTCGGCCTTGTACTTATGATGTGGCATAGATGCCTATGATATGTTAAATGATGATGGTTGTCTAATGGGATCAATATGATTAACGATAAAAGAAAAAGCATGAATTGACTTATCGTTCACCTAGATGTTATGTTATGTACGATAAGGGGGTACCCGGGTGGGGTAGCACCGGGTGCTCGTCGCGGCCCCCTAGCCTGGTCGTGACAAAAGTGGTATCAGAGCAGTTCAGTCCTAGGGTGTGTCTACGAGCCGTGTCTAGTAGAGTCTTGGTTATGGATGTGTTGCGCGCCACACTTATAAATAGGAAGCTGCGGAAATTTTAGGAATGAATGACCTTCTTTCATCTCTAAGATCGTGCGATAGAGCTAAGCCATAGGAAATGAGATTCCTTATACTAACCCCTGATTGCAGCAGAAGGTTGGTAATGATAGAAGAAAGTGATTGATGACAATCAAAGCTACGGGGGTAAGCCCCTTTGTTGAGGCTACGTTACCGTAATATGTAATACTATGATGATAAATTTATTGCTGTGAAAGTAAGTCGGTGTTCATATGATAGAGGAATTGATTAAATGTGTCTTTTGATGATAAGTTCAGCTATAAGTTGAGAACTAAGCAAATTGGATGAATCAGAACGGAGATATGCGTCGAATAAAGTAAGAATGTTGAGATATCATTGAAATGTAAAGCTGAAGGATGAAAGAGAAATAGGGAGAGGTAACAGGGCAGATCGCTACAGGATCAGGTACACCTCGAAGTGCAATATATGAGGTAAGTTTTGACGTCCTTGTGCTTTTACTTGAAAGTGGGAGCCCTGTGTGGCTGAGATATGTCGTATATATATATATATATATATATATATATATATATATATATATATATATATATATTGGCCTTGTGAGGCATTGTTGGTATTTGCTGCGTGCTGGTTTTGAGATAGTAGGAAATACAGAGGAAACTCTGCCGAAATTTTCCCAAAATCTAAAGGAGATAAGATATAAGCTTACAATATGCCCTAACGGGAAAATATGATGTGCAAAAGAGTAATGGCAGAATGCGACTAAGTTAGGAGTATCGTTAATGACTACAGGAGTCGAGTTAGATAGTATTGAATTGATAGCAATGGCAGTGATGAGACCGATATTGATACGGTAAGGAGAAATGCTAGAGTAAACAAAGGGGGGTTGGAAGCACTAAAACATGACATGGAGGAGAAAGTGTAACTCTAATAAAGTGCGATACTGGAGTAGCGATTGGATGTATAAGCACGGGTAAATTACGATAAGTTTATTAGCAAAATAAAGTAACAGCGCCCGGAGATAGAGATACAAATATGAAGGGTTATAGTGAATGTGAATACAGTGGTGAAATGACTTACATGGTAAAGTGTAAGAGGGCCGATTAGAAGGAGTAACTGGTTGAGTATACTTACTTCGTAAGGTTTATATTATTCTGCGAACCGGCTTGCGAATGAGACCAAGAAGTGTCACTTATAGAGTTGATTATTATCAGGATATAATGAAGACATAGCGAGAATTGGGATACGGAGTAAGTAAAGTATAGCAAGTAAACGACTAAAGATATGACATGTTCTATATGAATAAGGAGTGAATGCAAGTATGAAACCAACGAGTGAGCCCTAGAGAAGTAGATGAGAAAGCTTACAAGACCTTGCTAAAGGAAAGCCCAGCATAGAGGTTCTTCACTGACAAGAAATGATAGTTAGCAATGAAAAAAAAAAGGGGGGGGGGGGGGGGGGGGGGGTTAACTTGAAAAGGAAATTAGAGAAAGGTGATATGGCAAAGTCGTAGTAGTGGGTGATTGGTATAATCAAGAGTACAAGCGATATCTTTAGCTGGATGTAAAAGACCAAGACGGTCGAAGAATGAATTGTACAAAGGCAGCATACTCTAAAGGACAAAGCGGTGCTAAGTTGAGAATAAGGTCCCTCGTGCGAAGAATCAAGGATTGATGATAAAATGGGAGAAAACAAGATAAATTGAGGAGGAAGGTATGTAGAGGAATAAGAATGACAATAGAGAGAAAAGGAAACATGCGACATACGTATGCTTAAGAAGAAATTGTGTTATGGCTAAGGGAAGGTGCATCTCCTCTGAATATCTTATACCAAGTTAGAACGACTAGAGTATATGAAGTAACAGTTGAAAATAAAAGATGATCATGAGTTATGAAGCTTACCGTACGACAGTAAATGATAGAATAAAGCTATCGCCAAGGACAAACGCCATATGATTACGATTGGTTTTGAAACCAATGTGGAGTGCAAAACAAGAGTAAAAGAGTATGAGGCATAAGGAATATTAGTTGTGCATGAGGCTTGGGTCCTAAACAGAAAAGGCGGCGTTATAGGTAAAACCCAGGGGGAAGCGAGTGAAGCGAATATAAGTGTAGAGATTGAAATGATGGACTTCAAGGTGTGACAAATATAGACTCTAAAATAAAGAATGAGAGTTATGTAGAGATGAGTCTAATAACGAGTAAATAAACGAACTTGAATCAAGCAAGCATCTGACACTGTAAGGGAAATCATTTACGAAGACCTTGAACCAAGTGACATTGATGAGTAAATAACTCAAGAGGTATGTAAAGGAGATGTGTATGATATGATTACGAATAAGAATATGTACATGACATGCATATGAATATGACTATTGATACGACGGGTAAATGAGTACGATTACGAATACGGATGTCGATACCTGTATATGTATAGAAACGTATGTACACGAATCACACAAGAATGATTATGCCACTTGCAAGTATTGATGCGTCGCCAATGAAACCAGGTGATGTACGACCAGAAAAGAGAGAAATGGCTCGCGAGCTCCAACAGTTAGCTAGCCTAGGGGTCCGAGTAATGGACTCAGGTAGCAGCGAAGTTAGTATTCATGATTCAGCAGTCTCATCGCTGGTAGCAGAAGTGAAAGGGCGACAGCATGAGGATCCCATGCAAATGCAGTACAGAGATACACTCCCTCAAAAGGAGGAGTCATCATTTGATATTTCGGAAGACGGAGTTCTCCGATGTCGAGGCAGGTTATGTGTTCCCGATATGGTAGGTGTACGTCACCAAATATTGAGGGAAGCTCATTGTTCCCGTTACTCCGTTCACCCCGGAGCGACGAAAATGTATCATGATCTTAAGTCTATATATTGGTGGAATGGGATGAAGAAAGACGTAGCGGAATTTGTAGCTCAATGTCCTAATTGCCAACAAGTGAAGGTCGAGCACCAAAAGCCAGGTGGCTTGTTGCAAGCTATAGAAATCCCAACTTGGAAGTGGGAAGTGATTAATATGGATTTCATTACAGGGTTACCCCGTTCTCGTCGTAAGTATGATTCCATATGGGTGATTGTGGATAGACTCAAAAAGTCAGCTCATTTCTTACCGGTCAGGACGACCTATGTTGCAGAAGATTATGCGAAGCTTTATCTTAAAGAGATAGTGAAACTCCATGGCGTTCCAGTATCTATTATCTCCGATAGAGGGACCCAGTTTACAGCTAAGTTTTGGGAGTCTTTCCAAGAGGGTTTAGGGACCCAAGTGCGACTTAGCACGGCGTTTCACCCACAGACCGATGGGCAAGCTGAACGTACCATTCAGACTCTTGAAGATATGTTGCGAGCATGTATGTTAGATTTTGGAGGAAATTGGGATGATCATTTGGCACTCATTGAATTTGCTTACAATAATAGTTACCATTCCAGCATTTAAATGGCACCGTATGAGGCTCTATATGGGCGAAAGTGTAGATCCCCAATTGGGTGGTTTGAAACCGGATAAACTAAGTTGATAGGGCCAGACTTGGTCCAGCAAGCAATAGAGAAAGTTAAGCTCATACAAGATTGGTTGCTAGTGGCCTAAAGTCATCAGAAGTCCTATGCGGATAATAGTCGAAGAGACTTGGAGTTCAAAGTGAAGGATTGGGTATTCTTGAAAGTGTCGCCAACGAAAGGCGTTATGAGATTTGGCAAAAAGGGGAAGCTCAGTCCCCGGTATATCGGACCCTATGAGATTGTGCGCAAAATAGGCAAAGTGTCCTATGAGCTAGATCTACCTCCAGATTTGGAGTCAGTTCATCCAGTATTTCATGTTTCGATGCTTCGGAAATGTGTTGGAAATCCTACTAGGATTGTCCCAGTGAATGATGTGCAAGTAACAGAGAAATTGACTTATGAAGAGATACCCATTGCCATACTAGATAGGCAAGTACGGAGACTTAGAAACAAAGAAGTGGACTCAGTTAAGGTCTTATGGAGGAACAACAATCGAGAGGAAATGACGTGGGAAGCAGAAGAGAGTATGCGATCCAAATACCCACATCTATTTCAGCCCTTGGAAGAAGTACAAAATGAGACGTCGAGATCATAAGGAATGCATATTTTCCTTTTATGCTTTTGGGTCGTGTGTGGACAATTTTTATGTTATTATGTAGTGGCCCTGTGTGGCATCGATATTATGGGTTGTTGTGGCAGGATGGTAGTGCCATAATGTAGGGGAAACTCTGGCGAAATTTTTATAGAACCCCCGAAGACTTTAACATTCGAGGACGAATGTTCTTAAGGGGGGGAGAATGTTACACCTCGGAAAATTTTCCGTTGGTACGCAAGTGAATGAACTAGAGATGAGTATGAGTGTATGACGTTCATGAGCAAGGAACGACGTTTGATGACCTTAGGCGAGATTTCAAAGGAATCCGACGTAAGACGAGAAAGTTGGCTAAGATAAGGTAAGGTGAGGTGAGCAATGCATGTGCATGGATATGGCTGATCAAAATAAGAAGTCTAAGAAATTTGGAAAGTTGCAGAATTGCAATCTGCCCAGTGGTCGAAAAGTGCAAATACGGACCGTAAACTGGTATACGGTCCGTAAACTGCCAGGTCGTAAACTAGCATGCCAAACTTCAACTTTCTGCCAGCTGAGGAAAAGGTATAATACGACTTGGAATACGGACCGTAAAGTGATTTACGGCCCGTAAACCATGGTCGTAAATCACCATGGTTGCAGCCTAAAGCTTCTGGTTCTAGAAATGGTTAAATACGCCCATGATGGACGGTCCGTAAACTGAAGGACGGACCGTAAACCTCCATGGACGACCACTGTTCACCCAACACAGATTTTTCAAGTCATTAAATAAAGGGACCAAGACTTGTTTTATTTCATTTCCACATTACACCACTTCTCTCTAAAACCTCTCTCTACATTTACTATATGAGTTTTCAAGGATTATAAGTCATCAACAACATTAAACAAGTGAATCAAGAGTAAGGAAACCATCAAGGATCATCCAAGGTCAAGAAATCCAAATGGAGATAAACTAGGGTTTTGCTCAAAGTGGAATATTATTAATCAAAGCTTGTCCCTACAACTTCTAAGGTAAGATTCATGATTTTTACATGATGTTTAAGGTATTGAAGAGTTGAAATACATGGATTGTAGAAAATATGGTCAAGTAGGTCATGAATGTTGTCGTGTTGTGATATGAATGCATTATAAATGGTACTAAAGATCATGAACTAGACACTTTAGACGAATGGACGAAGTTGGATGTTATGACCATGAATATGGGTGAATTAGAGGCAAATTAAGGAATCTAGATAATGTGGATGACTAATGGCCATCGTTATGATATTAATGAAGGTATAGACGCTAGCATTGGAAGGAAGCGTGCAAGTGTAGAATAGTCCGACGGAAAGGTATGTAAGGCTAACCCTTCTTTCATAAGGCATGATTCTTGGCCAAACTTCTAATTCATCTATATGAGTATGTTGTATTCAAGTGATTGACACTCCGAGCTCATAAGCTCACGATCCTTAACATGTACTACGATTGTACTACGCCCCTCATATGACGAGTAAGCCTAAGATATGGATGTAGCAATAATGATGATGATAGTGATGACGATAATAATAATAATGATGCCAAAGGTGCCTACGGGATATTATACTTATATGTGCCTATGAAGGGCTATAATGATACCCCGAGCATATAACGCCGGGTAGGATATATGTATATGATTATGTATAAAGTATGTATACGATTACGTACCGCGCGCACACCTCTGCAGATGGTACGGATAACCCTAAAGCCTTGGTAGGGCCAGGTAGAAATAACATTGAGCCTTGGTTGGCTAAGTACGTATGAAATACCGAACCTTATGGTCGGGCACGCTATGTATGTATATAAGAGTATGGCTATGTATATAATATGAATATGAATGTGAAACGACTATGTATATGAATGCGAATAAGGACATGTATACGAATATGAGCACCAGTATGGTACGAGTACTATTACGGAATACGGATGATGACGTAGGTGTACAAATACGTACGAGGAATGGAAAGTCCCACGAAAGGCAGGTAAGCGCTATGACGATGATATTATTGTCTCCCCCCCCTCCTATGCTATTTCATATGTTGTTCATGATGCCTATTTATTGATGTTGCTCATGCTTTACATACTCAGTACATTCTTCGTACTGACGTCCTTTTGTTTTTTTGGACGCTGCGTCATGCTCGCAGGTGCACTGGGAGACAGACTTGATCCATAGCTGCTTATTCAGAGGTTACATAGCGGAGCTCCATTTCCTTCGGAGCCATAGCTTCTGGGTACTCATTCTTTTGTGTACATAATTATGGGCATAGCGGGGTCCTGTCCCGCTCATACGATATGTCACACTCTTAGAGGCTCGTAGTCATGTGTATGTGGGTAGAGATGTTCGGCCATGTCGGCCCATGTTTTGTATATCTTTTGTTGGCCTCGTCGGACTTGTACTTATGATGTGGCATAGATGCCTATGATATGTTAAATGATGACGGTCGTCTAATGGGATCAATATGGTTAACGATAAAAGAAAAAGCACGAATTGACTTATGGTTCACCTTGATGTTATGTTATGTACGATAAGGGGGTGCCCGGGTGGGGTAGCACTGGGAGCTCGTCGCGGCCCCCTAGCCGGGTCGTGACAGTATTGATGCAACATGGCAAGGTCATTGCATATGCCTCGAGACAATAGCGGAAACATGAACAGAATTATCCGACTCATGATCTCGAATTGGCCGCGGTTATCCATGCCTTAAAGATATGGAGGCATTATTTGTATGGTGTGCACATCGATATCTATACTGATCACAAGAGTCTTCGAGCATATTTTCAAGTAGAAGGAGTTGAATCTACGACCGAGGCGGAGGCTAGAACTGCTGAAGGATTATGATGTGAATATCTTGCACCACCCTGGAAAGGCGAATGTGGTAGCCGACGCGCTTAGCCATCGATCAATGGGCAGTTTAAATGGAGTTCTTTCAGAAAAGAAAGAAATGGTCTGTGAGCTTCATCGATTAGCAAACCTTGGGGTGCGGGTAAGCGATTCGGGTAATGCAGGAGTTAGAGTCAATGATCCCACGGTCTCACCCTTGAATGCGGAGATAAAAGAATGCAAGTATGAAGATCCACAGATGTGTCATCACAGGGATGTATCCGGTAGGAAAGAGAAGTCTCCATTTGAAGTTTCTATAGATGGGGTTCTTAGATACCGTGACAGACTGTGTGTACCGGATGTGGCAGAATTACGCCAGCGGATCCTAGAGGAAGCACACTATTCTCGATATTCCATTCATCCAGGTGCGACTAAGATGTATCACGATCTCAAATTGTTATATTGGTGGGATGGCATGAAACGAGACATAGCAGCATTTATGGCGCAGTGCCCAAATTGCCAACAGGTGAAAGCAGAACATCAGAAGCCAGGAGGCTTATTGCAAGCGATGGAGATTCCCACCTGGAAATGGGAAGAGATTAATATGGATTTCATTGTAGGATTACCCCGTTCCCGAGGCAGATACGACTCGATATGGGTGATCGTGGACAGACTCACGAAAGTAGCTCATTTCCTCCCAGTCAGAACCACGTATTCGGCGGAAGATTATGCGAAATTGTATTTGAAGGAAATTGTGCGACTTCATGGAATTCCTTTAGCCATTATTACAGACAGAGGGGCCCAGTTTACAGCTAAGTTCTGGAAATCTTTTCAGGAAAGGTTAGGTACTCAGGTCAAATTCAGCACGGCATTTCACCCACAGACTGACGGGCAAGCCGAGCGTACCATTCAAACTTTAGAAGATATGTTACGAGCGTGTGTACTAGACTTTGGTGGTAGTTGGGATGATCATTTGCCATTAATTGAATTTTCTTACAACAACAACTATCATTCCGGTATTCAAATGGCCCCGTATGAAGCTTTGTACGGAAGGAAATGTACATCCCCAATTGGATGGTTTGAAACCGGAGAAGTGCAATTGATAGGCCCCGACTTGATTCAACAAGCAGTCGAAAAGGTCAAGATCATCCGGGATCGATTGTTGGCAGCCCAGAGTCGCCAAAGTCCTATGCGGACAATCGCCGATGAGACCTGGAATTCCAAGTTGGTAACTGGGTATTCCTGAAGGTATCGCCAATGAAAGGGGTGATGAGGTTTGGCAAGAAAGGAAAGTTAAGCCCAAGATACATCGGACCTTATAAAATTGTCCGTAAGGTAGGACAGGTAGCATATGAATTGGACCTACCTTCAGAGCTTGAAGCAGTTCGTCCAGTATTTCATGTGTCGATGCTCCGCAAATGTATTGGAGACCCAACAAGGATAGTTCCGGTAGAGGATGTGCAAGTGATAGAGAAGCTGACATATGAAGAAGTACCTTTTGCTATTTTAGACCGACAAGTGCTAAGACTTCGGAACAAAGAGGTAGCTTCAGTAAAAGTCCTATGGCGAAGTAGCAATCGAGAAGAAATGACTTGGGAAGCGGAAGAGAAGATGAAAGTCAAATACCCATATTTATTACAATCCCCAGGAGAGGTTCATGATGAGACGCCGAGGTTATAAGGTATGTATACTTATCTTTATGTTTTGGTCGTGTGTGGCCGTGGAGATGTTGTATCTGTGATGTAACCCTTAATGCAAAGGTAATGTGGGTTGTTGTGGCAGGTAGGTAGTGTCCAATGTATAAAGGAAATTCTGGCGAAATTTTCCTAGGATTCCCGAGTACTTTAACATTCGAGGACGAATGTTCCAAAAGGGGGGAAGAATGTTACGCCTCGGAAATTTTTCTGTACTTGTGTGAGGAGTAGAACAATGAAGGGCTTGAGTGTATGACGTTTTACTAAGTCGGGAATGGCTAATTATGAATTTTTTGGAAATAAGAAGGTTGCGGAAACTTTTCAGCTCAGTGGTCGTAAAGGGCACTATACGGCCCATAAAGTGATTTACGGACCGTATAGTGCAATCATCCTCCAGCCTTCCAAAATCTCAAGTTTCTGCCAAGTGTTGAAATGGCTAAACACGACTTGGAGGACGGCCCGTAAACTGGTTTACGGACCGTGAACCTCGGTCGTAAACCGCTATAATCCTCAGCCAAACTTTCTGTTTCTGGAATGATTAAAAACGATCATGGAGGACAGACCGTAAACCACAATACGGTCCGTAAACTGTTGTTTACGACCACTGTTCATCCTGACGAATATTCATTAAAGACCAGATTTTGGATTATTAAAAAGGGACCAAAGCCTCATTTTATTTCCTTTCTTATCTATACACCTCAAGAGACTTCTAGAACTTTCCAAATAATTCATCCACAAGACTCAAAGAGAATTAATGATCAACAACATTAAATCCTTGAAACCAAGTGCAAGAACACATCAAGGGATCATCTAAGTCAAGTAATTCCCAAGAAGGTGAAACTAGGGTTTTGTCCAAGTGGAGTATTGCAACTCAAGACTTGTTCAATCATCATCCAAGGTAAGTCTCATGATCAATTCATGTTGTTTGAGGCATTAGAAGGCATAGACACTTGAAGTATACAAGGACATAGAAAATGAGTCTTGTATGGGTGAATAGTGTCATAATGGAATAGTGAATGGATGGGATTATGAATGTTGATGTGTTATGATTATGAATACGTTTTAAATGACGTATAGACCATAGAATAGGGGCGAAGTATGCAAAACTATGATGATGAGCTAAAACCATAAAATGTAGGGAAATTGGAAGAAAATGGTGGATTTTGCTTAAGGCGTGTAAACGATGATTGTTGCTTGTGATATTATGAGTATTGTTGTAAATGTTTGGGAGTTGCAATAGAACGGGGAAAAGTAGTAGGAACAAAGAGAATGCCACCTAGTTTTCCTTAGAAATAATGATGCGTTTTCGTAAACTGTTAACTAACCTGAGCCAAATTCTCTCGTAAAGGTGACGACGTGATATCGAAGGAAGATAAGTGGACGAAGACTTGGCTAAGCGATCAAGTTATGTGAGGATAGACCTTTTCTTTCTATGGCATGAATCCCATGACATAATTTCCTCTCCTTCCCGTGATTTCCCTATACCCGTAAAACCAAGAGCTTAAGATCATAAATAGCCATATGAGTCAAGAGACATGATGTGACGCTCCTATGACATGAATGATGTCATTCCTTGTATACACTCACCTTATACATTGATCCTTTCAAGGTGAGGCAGAATAATCATGTATTTCCATAATAGAATCGAGGGTATACGACCTTACGTCACCTCGATGGAATACAGCTAATCTAGAGTCCTTATGTGTCACGACCCAGCCCCGTAGGCCGTGACTAGTGCCCGATCTGGGCACCCAAACCCATCTATCAAATGCATTCAAGTATATAACAGAAGCCGACAAGGCTATATTCTAAATTTAGATAATTTCCAGAAAAATTTCGGCAGAGTTTCCTTTGTTTTACAGGCTATCCAAAATAACCCTGGGCACAGAAAATACCAACAAAGTCCACGCCGGCCAACAAGGCAACATGTAAACATATGCGGACCGGCCGCCGCGGCGAATGGGATTGCCCAAACACATCATATACACACATCCGAACAGAAAGACCCAAACCCACAAACATGTCCACAGACCTCTAAATAGACCGACAGAATCATATGACGGGACAGGGCCCCGCCGTACCCAAATAGTCAGATATACAGAAATATATACATAACAAAAGATGTATGTACCAAAAGTAGACTCCGGATCAAAAGGGAGTACTCCGAAAATAGCAGGAAGTGGAGCCTACAATGGTGGATCACCTGTGCCTGTACCTGCGGGCATGAAACGCAGCCCCCGAAGAAAGGGGGTCAGTACGGAAAATGTACCGAGTATGTAAGGCATGAAGTATAGAACGAAGAAACATAGTCAGAAATGGAAACTTTACAGAACCGGTAAAACTGTATAAAAGCATCATTACGTTTTCTCTTAGGTAACGGAGTAATATCTCTCAAGTCATGAATCATATACATATACATATACATACCTGCATATATACGACGTGTTCCGGCCCGTTAGTAAGGGACTCGGTGAATAAGGTCAGACATATCAACATCACATACCATACATTCGTATAACGTGTCCCGGCCCTTTTGTGAGGGACTCGGTGCATAGGATCATGTATGGCAGAGTCATATATCATATGTATACATAACGTGTCCCGGCCCTTTTCTAAGGGACTCGGTAGATAGAATCATGCATGGTAGAGTCATATGTCATATATATGTACAAAACGTGTCCCGACCCTCTATTGCGGGTCTCGGTGGATAAAGTCATCACGTGCCATCCTGGCCACCACCCCTGTATCATCATATCATCACATGCATATACATATAACGTGTCCCGGCCCGCAAGTGAGAGGGACTCCGTGAATAATGCAAAGAAGTACGCACGATAACATGTCCTGGCCCGGGCTCAGTGAATAGACATATCAAGCCTGCACGAACAGAATAGTACGAAACCATATACTCGCAAATCAAGACCCGAGATACAACATACTTATCAACATATGAAGGTCCAAAACAAGTTTCGGGTCAATCGGAATTAGTATACAAAAGTTACGAGCGTTTGAAGTACAGAACACTCTACCATCGTTTCAGAAGCTCTTCTTGGAAAAATCAAAGTTGTAATCAGGTTAACTACCTTTTAGACATGGATATGGGTCACACCAAATAGAACTCATGGAATCATACGTACAAATCGAAGTATGTCAAAGCCTCGGTGGAATAATCGAACATGCTAGCATTCAATAATCAAACTTTAGTCATATCAACATACCGATATCATATATCATATACGCGTATATATAACAGATTCATACATGCATACTCATAGGATATCATACAGTGTGTCGCTGCGGTACGTGCAGCCCGATCCACAGATTTAACGTATTAGTGCCGAAATTGTATACAAGGTTAAAGACATTAATACTTACAAAATTATCTTAAAGTCATGAATTCTTATACTTAGTTTATTAATCAATTATGCCGTAATCCTAACCATACTACGTATGTTCGTGTCCCTATGCTAATAGAGATCGTTGACAATCTCGGGACTTACTAAATAGAACCTTTGAAGTACGGGGCCTCCTAATGACATCTCGTAAGCCGTGTTTGGAAATTCAGGTAACAAACATATTAGGTAACTTTCTGATATCATTATGGGTCAAACCAAATGGAGACTTTAATACCATACGTACCTATCGAATTGTTTATCAAAGACTTGAGTCATATCGCTTTGTTTTCGAACCTCATTCGGGAATATACCAACTGAATGCTTCGAACATCATCGTATATATATACATATCAAACCATATGAAACACTTATGAAAGTCAAAGACGATGGCCATCCTAGTGTCTCTAAGAATAGAATTTTCTTTAGGGACATACATATACGTAAGTTGTTCATTACGAGGATCATGCCGAAGGAAAGAAAGGTAAGCCTTACATACCTTGCCCGCTTCCTACACAAAATTCGAATTCAGGCCCTTTAACTCGGCCAAATTATCAACAACAATACCAACGATTACTCCAATAATATCAACAATTAATTTAAGACACATTCTAACATTAGTAACCTTCTTCTTTACATAATTCTTCAACACTCAATTCAACTACATACATTTTCAAGTCACTTCGAATGCTCACATATTCATTGCTTGCTCAAAATTGTTTAAACACAATTCAAAAACATTTAAACAATTTACAAAATATTCAAACAATGCCATCAACATCACATTCCACCCGAACTTCCCCCCATGAATACCATAACACTACAACGTCACATTTTCTCCTTCCAAATTCATCCATAACAACAATAGTTCCATTTTAGCAACTACACTTCCATAATTACATAAACTATGATGAATTCACATATTTTCCTACAATTACCCCACTTCAAGTTTCCATACCACTAGAACCATAAGCCTTCCATTTACATCACAAAGGCCACAACAACACAACTAATAAACTAAATAAAATAAACTCATCTTCCCTTCACCAATTACACCACACGGCCACACACTCAATACACACACACGGCCACACACTTCATCACACAACACTTCTATGATTTCCATTTATTTCTACATACACAACACATATATAACCTTCCATAACATATGAAGAACATGAAATTCTTACCTTTTCTTCAAACTTCCACTTGCCACAAACGGAGCTTTCTTGCTAAAAGAATTATACCACGTAGAAGAGGGTCTTGAGCTTAGTGGGAATATGAGAAAATTACAATTTTTGGACCCAAGATTGATGGCATAAAATTTTTTTCTTTCTTTCTTGCCCTAGCCGAATTGCCCTTCTATTTTTTGTTCTTTCTCTTCTTTTACTTTTCATGAACTTTCTTGAACAGTGAATAAATGGTGGCCTTTTCCCTTATTTAACACATGAAAAAAAATTCCTACATGGGCTTGGGCCATGGCCCCTATGGCCGGCCACTCCCATTAATTTGGGCCTCTTTTTCATTTTTTT
This sequence comes from Lycium barbarum, assembly GCF_019175385.1. Classification (NCBI taxonomy): domain Eukaryota; kingdom Viridiplantae; phylum Streptophyta; class Magnoliopsida; order Solanales; family Solanaceae; genus Lycium; species Lycium barbarum. The sequence goes on from NC_083338.1 coordinate 54,014,351, forward strand.
TTTCTAGCCCAATTTGTTGGCTACTTCTTATAATTCATGAAACTAGTTCCCGAAATTTCCAATTTCGCCCTTAACCTTTCTCCACATTTCCACGTCAACACTTTTCATAAACAACACACACACACCCACACACACATATATGTATAAAATAAAATCAAAATATGGCCTTATCTCTTACGAGTCGCAATTTTTTTGAATTTTCCGAATGTGCGAAATTACGGGACATAACATTATGCATGTATAAGAACAAGTATATTTTGTAAATATATTACTATGAGTATTTTACCATGAGCATGTCATGATTGCATTTACACCGGGCCTAGTTGGCCGGGCAGACACCGCTACGGCGGGCGGCTTGTCACGACCCGGCTAGGGGGCCGCGACGAGAACCCGGTGCTACCCCACCCGGGCACCCCCTATCGTACATAACAGAACATCTAGGTGAACCATAAGTCAATTCGTGCTTTTTCTTTTATCGTTAATTATATTGATCCCATTAGACGACCATCATCATTTAACATATCATAGGCATCTATGCCACATCATAAGTACAAGGCCGATGAGGCCAACAAAAGATATACAAAACATGGGCTAACATGGCCGACCATCTCTACCCACATACACATGACTACGAGCCTCTAAGAGTATGACATATCGTATGAGCGGGACAGGACCCCGCTATGCCCATAATTATGTACACAAAAGCATGAGTACCCAAAAGCTGTGGCTCCGAAAGTAATGGAGCTCTGCTATGCAATCTCTGGATAAGCAGCTATGGATCAAGCCTGTCTCCCTATGCACCTGCGGGCATGACGCAGCACCCACAAATAAAAGGACGTCAGTACGAAGAATGTACTGAGTATGTAAAGCATGATCAACATCGATATATATATAAGCATAATACATAACAGAAGAAATAGCATAGGAGGGGAGACAATAATGTCATCGTCATAGCACTTACTTACCTTTCGTAGGGACTTTCCATTCCTCATACGTACTCGTATACATACATCATCGTCCGTATTCCATAATAGTCCTCGTACCATAATTGTGCTCACATTCGTATTTATAGTCTTATCACATTCATATTCATATTATATACTTAGTCATTCATATACATAACATTTACATAGCGTACCCGACCTTATAGGATCGGTGTTTCATACATACTTGGCCAACCAAGGCTCAAGATCATACCTACCTGGCCCTACCAAGGCATCAGGGTTATCCGTACCATCTGCAGAGGTGTGCGCGCGTTACGTAATCGTATACATACTTTGTACATAATCATATACATATATCCTACCCGGCGTTTTTAGCTCGGGGTATCATTATAGCCCTTCATAGGCACATATAAGTATAACAGCCCGTAGGCACCTTTGGCATCATTATTATTATTATCGTCATCACTATCATCATCATTATTGCTACATCCATATCTTAGGCTTACTCGTCATATGAGGGGCGTAGTACATGTTAGGGATCGTGAGCTTATGAGCTCGGAGTGTCAATCACTTGAATACAACATACTCATATAGAGGAATTAGAAATTTGGCCAAGAACCATGCCTTATGAAAGAAGGGTTAGCCTTACATACCTTTTCGTCGGACTATTCTACACTTGCACGTTTCCTTCCAATGCTAGCGTCTATACCTTCATTAATATCATAACAATGGCCATTAGTCATTCACATCATCCACATTATCTAGATTTCTCAATTTGCTTCTAATTCTCCCATATTTATGGTCATGACCTCCAACTTCGTCCATTCGTCTAAAGTGTCGAGTTCATGATCTTAGTACCATTTATAATACATTCATATCATAACACAACAACATTCATAATTCAATTCAAACTATTTCTCAAAATGTCACTATTCACCATTCATGACCTAGTTGACCACATTTTCTATAATCCATGTATTTTAATTCTCCAATATCTTAAACATCTTGTAAAAATCATGAATCTTACCTTAGAAGTTGTAGGAACAAGCTTTGGTTGATAATACCCCACTTTGAGCCAAACCCTAGTTTTTCTCCATTTGCATTTCTTGACTTGAATGGTATTTAATGGCTTGCTTACACTTGATTCACTTGTTTATGTTGTTGGGGACTTATAATCCTTGAAAACTTATGAAATAAATGTAGAGAGACGATTCTAGAGAGAAGTGGTGTAATGTGAAAATGAAATAAAACAAATCTTAATCCTCATATTTAATGAATTGAAAAATCTGTGATGGGTGAACAGTGGTCGTCCATAGAGGTTTACGGTCCGTATTTCAGTTTACGGACCGTCCCTCATGGTCGTCTTTAAGCTTAAGCAGAACCAGAAACTTAAGCTGCATGCATGGTGATTTACGACCATGGTTTACGGGCCGTAAATCACTTTACGGTCCGTAAACCTGGTCGTATTTTACCATTTCTCGGCTGGGCAGAAAGCTGATGCTTTTTGCATGGCAGTTTACGACTGCCAGTTTACGGACCGTATAGCAATTTACGGTCCGTATTTTGCAATTTACGACCACTGGGCAGTTGGAATTCTGCAACTTCTCATATTTCTTAGACTTCTCATTTTAATCACCCCCGTCCATGCACATGCATTGCTCACCTTGTATCTCATCTTAACTTAGCCAACTTCCTCGTCTCACATCGGATACTTTTGAAATCTCGCCTAAGGTCATCAAACGTCGTTTATTGCTCATGGACATCATGCACTCATATTCATCACTAGTTCATTCTCTTGCGTACCAACGGAAAATTTTCCGAGGTGTAATATTCTCCCCCCCCTTAAGAACATTCGTCCTCGAATGTTAATGTCTTGGGGGATTCTATAAAAAAATTCGCCAGAGTTTCCCCTACATTATGGCACTGCCATCCTGCCACGACAACCCATAATATCGATGCCACACAGGGCCACTACATAATAGCATAAAAATTGGCCACACACGACCCAAAAGCATAAAAGGAAAACATGCATACCTTATGATCTCGACGTCTCATTTTGTACTTCTTCCAAAGGCTGAAATAGATGTGGGTATTTGGATCGCATACTCTCTTCTGCTTCCCACGTCATTTCCTCTCGATTGTTGTTCCTCCATAGGACCTTAACTGAGGCCACTTCTTTGTTTCTAAGTCTCCGTACTTGCTTATCTAGTATGGCAATGGGTATCTCTTCATAAGTCAATTTCTCTGTTACTTGCATATCATTCACTGGGACGATCCTAGTAGGATCTCCAACACATTTCCGAAGCATCGAAACATGAAATACTGGATGAACTGACTCCAAGTATGGAGGTAGATTTAACTCATAGGCCACTTTGCCTATCTTGCGTACAATTTCGTATGGCCCAATATACCGGGGACTGAGCTTCCCCTTTTTGCCAAATCTCATTAAGCCCTTCATCGGCGACACTTTCAAGAATACCCAATCTTTCACTTCGAACTCTAAATCTCTTCGACGATTATCCGCATAGGACTTTTGACGACTTCGAGCCGCTAGCAACCGATCTTGTATGAGCTTAACTTTCTCTATAGCTTGCTGGACCAAATTTTGCCCTATCAACTTGGCCTCCCCAGTTTCAAACCACCCAATCGGGGATCTACACTTTCGCCCATATAAAGCCTCATACGGTGCCATTTGAATGCTAGAATGATAACTATTATTGTAAGAAAATTCAATGAGTGACAAATGATCATCCCAATTTCCTCCAAAATCTAACATACATGCTCGCAACATATCTAAAAGAGTCTGAATGGTACGTTCGGCCTGCCCATCGGTCTGTGGGTGAAACGCCGTGCTAAGGCGCACTTGGGTCCCTAAACCCTCTTGGAAAGACTCCTAAAACTTAGCTGTAAACTGAGTCCCTCTATCGGAGATAATAGATACCGGAACGCCATGGAGTCTCACTATCTCTTTAAGATAAAGCTTTGCATAATCTTCTGCCATATAGGTCGTTCTGACCGGTAAGAAATGCGCTGACTTTGTGAGTCTATCCACGATCACCCATATGGAATCATATTTACGTCGAGAACGGGGTAACCCTGTGATGAAGTCCATATTAATCACTTCCCACTTCCACGTCGGGATTTCTATAGCTTGCAACAAGCCACCCAGCTTTTGGTGCTCGATCTTCACTTGTTGGCAATTAGGACATTGAGCTACAAATTCCGCTACGTCTTTCTTCATCCCATTCCACCAATATATAGAATTAAGATCATGATACATTTTCGTCGCTCCGGGGTGAACAGAGTAACGGGAACAATGAGCTTCCCTCAATATTTTGTGACGTAGACCTACCACATCGGGAACACATAACCTGCCTTGACATCGGAGAACTCCGTCTTCCGAAATATCAAATGATGACTCCTCCTTCTGAGGGAGTGTATCTCTGTACTGCATTAGCATGGGATCCTCATATTGTCGCTCTTTTACTTCCGCTACTAGCGATGAAACTGCTGAATTCTGAATAGTAGCTCCGCTGCTACCTGAGTCGACTACTCGGACTCCTAGGCTCGCTAACTGTTGAAGCTCACGAGCCATCTCTTTCTTTTCTGGTCGTTCATCACTTAGACTTCCCATGGATCTGCGGCTAAGAGCGTCAGCCACAACGTTAGCCTTTCCGGGGTGATACAAGATATCAACATCGTAATCCTTTAGCAACTCCAACCATCGTCGTTGTCGCAAATTCAACTCTTTCTGCTTGAAGATATACTGAAGGCTCTTATGATCTGTATAAACATCCACATGGACACCATATAAATAATGTCGCCATATATTTAATCCATGGACCACTGCGGCTAATTCTAAATCGTGGATTGGATAGTTCTGTTCATGTTTCCGTAGTTGTCTAGAAGCATACGCAATCACCTTACCATTTTGCATCAGTACACAACCTAGCCCGACGCCTGAAGCATCGCAATAAACAACATACCCTTCCAATCCCTCTGGAAGTGTCAAGACTGGGGCAGAAGTCAATCTATCTTTCAACTCGTGGAAGCTACGCTCGCAGGCATCTGTCCATTGAAACTTAGCTAACTTCTGAGTCAACTTTGTGAGCGGTGCAGAAATAGAAGAGAAACCTTCAACAAATCTTCTGTAATAACCTGCTAAGCCCAAAAAGCTACGAACCTCCGTAGGAGTCGTGGGCCTTGGCCAAGTCTTCACGGCCTCAATCTTTTGGATATCCACCTGAATACCATCAGCTGCAACAATATGACCCAGAAATGATACTGAGTTCAACCAAAACTCACACTTGGAGAATTTTGCAAACAACTCTCGAGCTCGCAGAACTCCAAGGAATATACGCAGATGCTCCGCATGATCTGTCTCGGATCTAGAATACACCAGGATATCGTCGATGAATACAATCACGAATAGATCCAGAAAAGGTCTGAATACATTATTCATTAAGCCCATAAACGTTGCCGGTGCATTAGTTAACCCAAACGACATTACTCGGAACTCGAAATGGCCATATCTTGTTCTGAAAGCTATCTTAGGGATATCTTTCTCCCTAACTCTTACTTGGTGGTACCCGGACCTCAAATCAATCTTTGAAAACCATCTGGCACCTTGCAATTGATCAAATAAATCATCGATCCTCGGAAGAGGATACTTGTTTTTAATCGTCACTTCATTCAATTGCCGATAATCGATGCACATTCTCAAGGAGCCATCTTTCTTTCGGACAAACGGTACGGGCGCTCCCCACGGGGACGAACTAGGCCTAATGAAGCCTTTTTCAAGCAAGTCTTTCAATTGCTCCTTCAACTCTTTCAACTCCGCGGATGCCATTCTATAGGGAGGAATAGATATGGGTTTAGTGTCTGGAAACACATAAATCGCAAAATCGATCTCTCGCTCGGGAGGAAGGCCTGGAAGCTCTTCCGGGAACACATCCGGAAATTCGTTCACTACCGGAACTGACTGAAGAGTCGGCGACTCAACTTCTACATCTTGAACTCGCACTAGGTGATAAATGCACCCTTTTGTGATCATCTTCCTTGCCTTTAGATAGGAAATAAACCTACCTTTTGGTGATGCCATATTTCCTTTCCATTCTAAGACTGGTTCTCCCGAAAATTGGAAACGAACCATCTTCATTCTACAATCAACATTGGCATAACAAGAAGCCAACCAATCCATGCCCATAATGACATCAAAATCTACCATCTCTAGCTCATGCAAATCAATCATGGTACGATGGTCACAAATCACGACTACACAACCTCTATACACTCGGCTAGCTATCACCGATTCGCCAACGGGCGTGGACACCTCAAAAGGTTTGATCGACTCCGGCTCGACTATAAATCGACCCGCAATGTATGGAGTAACATAAGACAATGTAGAGCCCAGATCAATCAAAGCATATACATCATGAGAGAATACCGATAATATACCTGTGACCACGTCAGGAGAAGACTCAAGATCTTGGCGTCCAGCCAAAGCATAAATACGGTGCTGAGAACCGCTAGTACTGGGAGATCTGCCTCTACCTCTACCATGGCCGACTGGCGCATGTGAACCTGGCCCCGTAGGGCGTACAGATGCCGAAGATCCAGCTACCGACCCTGATGGCTGGGTCCTACCTCTACCATGCACTGAGGGGAAATCACGCATAATATGGCCCGGTCGACCACATGAATAGCAAACATCTGAACCCAATCGGCACTGACCCCAATGCGACTTCCCACACTGGGAACATAGTGGCACAGGCGGCCTTGACTGGCCTGAATCACCTCTGAACTAAGACCCTGAATAACTCTGACTCGGCCCTGAACGAACAGATCTATCAACGCCTTGGCCTAAAAACCGTAGAGGTGGACTGGTCATGGAATAGCCCGAATGCCTGGGAAACTGCTGCCTGTGTCCGCCTTTGGACTCGCCCCTCGAACCCGAAGGTCTAGCCCTCTTGTTATGCCCCCTATCTTGCTCCCGTTCATTTCTCTGCTGCTGTAAGTGTTCCTCTAATTCCTGAGCATGTGCCTGAATGTGTGCAATATCCATGCCATCCTAAAGGGACGCAGTCAAGCATTTATCCATCAAGTGTGGCCCTATGCCTTTCACAAATCGGTGCACCCGATCGCCCATATCCGCTACCATGGCCGAAGCATACCTAGCCAAGGAGTTAAAGCGGAGACTATACTCTGTAGCACTCATGTTACCTTGCCTCAAATTCAAGAATTTATCGGCCCTAGCTCGCCGAACTTCTGGAGGCATGTAATGACGGAGAAAAGCATAGACAAACTCTTGCCATACCGGCGGAGGTGCATTGGCTCCCCGTGAAGCCATCCAAACCGTATACCACTGGATTGAGACGACCCTCAATCTATACGATGCTAGTTCCACCGACTCGGTGTCTAAAGCATGTATCAATCAGAGCGTCCTTAACATACCGTCAATGAAGTCCTGAGGATCCTCCTCCGGTTTTGACCCAAAGAATTCCGGGGGTTTCAAAGCAATGAAGTCACGGGCCCTTGCACTAACAGCCCTGTCACCTTGCCCTGCGCTTGGCCTCTGAGTCTGGGCCGCAACCAACTGAGTCAACAAATTAATGGCCTCTCGCACATCTTGGCCCGAAGCATTCGGTGGAGGAGCTGGAGCTGGGGCTGAGGCTCCCACGTGCTCCTCGGTAATAGGCACTGTCTGGGAGGACTGAGATTGAGCCGCACTCTGGGACTCATCTTCCTCTACTACCGGTGGCGGTGCTCTTTTAGCTCGCTTTTCTGCCACCGTCTTGCCCTTTTGGGCTGCTGTAGCCTTTTTCTTTTTAGGCATCTCTGAAATACACAACACACGAATTAGGAACAAGAATTTCTTACATCATAGCTCTATCACACGATTCTTATGAAGAAAGAAGGTCATTTATTCCTAAAATGTCCGCAGCTTCATGTTTATAAGTGTGGCGCGCAACACACCCATAACCAAGACTCTACTAGACACGGCTCGTAGACACATCCTAGGACTGAACTGCTCTGATACCACTTTTGTCACGACCCGGCTATGGGCCGCGACGAGCACCCGGTGCTACCCTACCCGGGCACCCCCTTATCGTACATAACATAACATCTAGGTGAGCCATAAGTTAATTCATGCTTTTTCTTTTATCGTTAATTATATTGATCCCATTAGACGACCATCATCATTTAACATATCATAGGCATCTATGCCACATCATAAGTACAAGGCCGACGAGGCCAACAAAAGATACACAAAACATGGGCCGACATGGCCGAACATCTCTACCCACATACACATGACTACGAGCCTCTAAGAGTATGACATATCGTATGAGCGGGACAGGACCCCGCTATGCCCATAATTATGTACACAAAAGAATGAGTACCCAAAAGCTGCGGCTCTGAAAGAAATGGAGCTCTGCTATGCAATCTCTGGATAAGCAGCTATGGATCAAGCCTGTCTCCCTGTGCACCTGCGGGCATGACGCAGCGTCCACAAATGAAAGGACGTCAGTACGAAGAATGTACTGAGTATGTAAAGCATGATCAACATCGATATATATATAAGCATAATACATAACAGAAGAAATAGCGTAGGAGGGGAGACAATAATGTCATCGTCATGGCACTTACTTACCTTTCGTAGGGACTTTCCATTCCTCATACGTACTCGTATACATACATCATCGTCCGTATTCCATAATAGTCCTCGTACCATAATTGTGCTCACTTTCATATTTATAGTCTTATCACATTCATATTCATATTATATACTTAGTGATTTCATATACATAACATTTACATAGCGTACCCAACCTTATAGGATCGGTGTTTCATACATACTTGGCCAACCAAGGCTCAAGATCATACATACCTGGACCTACCAAGGCATCAGGGTTATCCGTACCATCTGCAGAGGTGTGCGCGCGTTACGTAATCGTATATATACTTTGTACATAATCATATACATATATCCTACCCGGCGTTATTAGCTCGGGGTATCATTATAGCCCTTCATAGGCACATATAAGTATAATAGCCCATAGGAACCTTTGGCATCATTATTATTATTATCGTCATCACTATCATCATCATTATTGCTACATCCATATCTTAGGCTTACTCGTCATATGAGGGGCGTAGTACATGTTAGGGATCGTGAGCTTATGAGCTCGGAGTGTCAATCACTTGAATACAACATACTCATATAGAGGAATTAGAAATTTGGCCAAGAACCATGCCTTATGAAAGAAGGGTTAGCCTTACATACCTTTTCGTCGGACTATTCTACACTTGCACGTTTCCTTCCAATGCTAGCGTCTATACCTTCATTAATATCAGAATAATGGCCATTAGTCATTCACATCATCCACATTATCTAGATTTCTCAATTTGCTTCTAATTCTCCCATATTTATGGTCATGACCTCCAACTTCGTCCATTCGTCTAAAGTGTCGAGTTCATGATCTTAGTACCATTTATAATACATTCATATCGTAACACAACAACATTCATAATTCAATTCAAACTATTCCTCAAAATGTCACTATTCACCATTCATGACCTAGTTGACCACATTTTCTACAATCCATGTATTTTAATTCCAATAAATTAAACATCTTGTAAAAATCATGAATCTTACCTTAGAAGTTGTAGGAACAAGCTTTGGTTGATAATACCCCACTTTGAGCCAAACCCTATTTTTTCTCCATTTGCATTTCTTTACTTGAATGGTATTTAATGTCTTGCTTACACTTGATTCACTTGTTTATGTTGTTGGGGACTTATAATCCTTGAAAACTTATTAAATAATTGTAGAGAGATGATTCTAGAGAGAAGTGGTGTAATGTGGAAATGAAATAAAACAAGTCTTGATCCTCATATTTAATGAATTGAAAAATCTGTGCTGGGTGAACAGTGGTCGTCCATGGAGGTTTACGGTCCATATTTCAGTTTACGGACCATCCCTCGTGGTCGTCTTTAAGCTTAAGCAGAACCAGAAACTTAAGGCTGCATGCATGGTGATTTACAACCATGGTTTACGGGTCGTAAATTACTTTACGGTCCGTAAACCTGGTCGTATTTTACCATTTCTCGGCTGGGTAGAAAGCTGAAGCTTTTTACATGGCAGTTTACGGATCGTATAGCAATTTACGGTCAGTATTTTGCAATTTACGACCACTGGGCAGTTGCAATTCTGCAACTTCCCATATTTCTTAAACTTCTCATTTTAATCACCCCCGTTCATGCACATGCATTGCTCACCTTGTATCTCATCTTAACTTAGCCAACTTCCTCGTCTCACATCGGATACTTTCGAAATCTCGCCTAAGGTCATCAAACGTCGTTTCTTGCTCATGGACATCATGCACCCATATTCATCACTAGTTCATTCTCTTGCGTACCAACGAAAAATTTTCCGAGGTGTAACACGGCTATACGGACACACTGGGCCTAGTTGGCCGGGCAGACACCACTAGTGGGCGGCATGAGATGGTACCCCGGATGCGGGAGGCCTGGATGCGGGCTTATATTATTGATGATCACACCGTTCTGACATGGACGGGCAGCTTGCATGTCATGCATCTATGATATTATGATAAGTATGAGTAAGACAGCATGCATTATTTCTCTTATGACTATTATTTAGATTCAGATGTTCTTATTAATGTCACGCTATATTATTGATGTCTTTCTTCATTAATCATGCCTCTCATACTTAGTACAATGTTCGTACTGACGTCCCTTTCTTTGGACGCTGTGTTCATGCCCACAGGTAGACAGGGAGGCGAGTTGTATCCAGATACTTAGGAGCTGTTAGCTGTTGAGAGCACTCCATTGTTCGGAGGTGCTTATGATTTCTCTTTTGGTACATATATGTATATATATATATGTTTTGGGCATGACGGAGTCTTGTTCCGTCCATTGTATAGTATGTCAGTAGAGGCTCGTAGATGCGTAGTGTGGGTAGCATGGTCTCATATCTTCGTGTATATGTGCACTCATTATTTTGATGTACTAAACCTTTCTATATACAAAAGTATTCATGCCTCCATATAAATTATGATCTTTTCTATGTTTTAGTATAAATGTGATAATAAGGCATTAATTGAGTAAGATGAGTAATAGAATGAGCGGTGCTCGGCGGCTAGTTCCGGGTACCCGTCGCGGCCCCTAGCTGGGTCGTGACACAAACGCCTTAGTTCAAAAAATTATCAGAGCCGGTTATTACTGGAACCGGATGGAGGAGGACTCGAAGAATTTTGTCCGGAAATGTGATGGGTGTCAAAGGCATGCCCTGATGATCCATCAATCCGGGGAATTGCTACACCCGGTGATATCACCTTGGCCTTTCATGAAGTGGGGGATGGATATCGTTGGTCCTTTGCCATGGGCACCAAGTAAAGCCCGTTTTATTTTATTTATGACTGACTATTTCTCCAAATGGGTTGAAGCGCAGGCTTTTGAAAAGATTAGAGAAAAGGAAGTTATTGACTTCATATGGGACCACATTATTTGTCGTTTCGGCATCCTGGCCGAAATAACTTGTGATAACGGTCCTCAGTTCGTTATTAGCAAGGTCAATGATTTCCTCGGAGGGTTGAAGATCAAGAAAATTGTATCAACTCCGTATCACCCAAGTGCGAACGGACAGGCGGAATCCACGAACAAAACAATAATTCAAAATTTAAGGAAAAGACTTGAAACATCGAAACATCACTGGAGGGAAGTTCTAACGGAGGTATTGTGGGCTTTCAAAACCACATCAAAATCAAGCACAGGAGAAACGCCTTTTTTGTTGGTCTACGGGGTCGAAGCCCTCATCCCAGCAGAAGTCGGTGAACCGAGCCTCCGATTCAGATACGCCACCGGTGGGTCAAACGAAGAGGCCATGGCCGTAAAACTCAACCTCACGGACGAACTTCGCGAGAATGCGTTGGTCCGTATTGCAGCCCAGAAACAGAGAATGGAAAGGTACTACAACCGGAGGACCAATTTTTGACATTTTCAAGTTGGGGACTTGGTGCTTCGAAAAGTTACTTTGAATACCAAGAATCCCAACGACGGAAAGCTGGGTCCGAACTGGGAAGGGTCGTACAAGATAACAGGAATAACGGGTAAAGGGTCGTACCAGCTGGAATCCATGGACGGACAACGGTTGCGCAACAACTGGAATGTGGCTTATTTGAAGAGATACTATTGCTAAGGTATGGACGCGTACCCTTGTGATTAGTTTTTGTTAATCTTTCCTTTTTTGCAGGAAGTCGAATACCAGATGAAGCTAGGTCTGAAAACACGTGTTGCACTCTTTTCCTTAGTACGTTTTTGTCCCAAAGTGGGTTTTTCGATAAGGTTTTTAATGAGGCAACAAGTACAACGTGCATACCCGATCTTGCAGCTTGGATAAACACTAGGGGACTACTATACCAACATCGAGGCTTACCCCGATAAATAGAAAACGAAGCAGCTCAACAAAGCAAGTTAACGCTGTTAAGTACCACCCCGGAGGAGTTCTCAAAATTTTGTATTTCTCACCTTTATCCAAAACCGGACCTTCCGTATTAGGTTTCGATGTAAGGACTAAACAATCAGAATGAACCATGTCCACTTAGTATTTTCTACGGCAAAAATAGAAAGAAATGGACGAAGTCTTCATATCATGTACGTGCAAATACTTGCAATATAAAGATTGTTAAAAATTCATTTCAGATGTGTCTTCTTGCTAAAAACCCTATACCGGTGATTACCGCTGAAAATCGGCGTCATTTTATCTAAATACCCTACATCGGGGACTATAGTCGAAACTCGACAAGGGCATCAAGGTCGAATTGAACCAAGCCAAAATATTTTAACACCCTCGAATGGGGACTGCTATATCAAAATTTGATGAGGCAGGGATTCAGGTGTCCGAACCTAATCTATGATAAGTAAGCAGTCGAAAAACATCGGACCTAAAATGCCTAATGTGATTCAGAGACGTCTGAATTCACAGAGCATAAATAAGTCACACGGGCAAACTACTCAATCAAATTCCGAGACAAAATGTACCGGACGAAGAGAAAAGCCAACATTTAGGCACAGTCCGAAAAAAATAACTCTGAGCCTTTGATTTTTCTTTAACGGGATTAGCAATTAAGGCAAAAGTCATAACAAGCATTCCGATAAAAGAATAAAGAGAATCAGAAGGAAAAATGCACATTCCATATACGAAGGGTTTTTACATCCGAAACTTCTACAAAGTTAAAAAACAAAAACAAGCCAAAAAGGAAAAAGCAAAATAAAGGCTAGTGCAGGCCCTGTTCTAACCGCTGCAGTTGGAGCTGGAGTGCTCGAATACCGTTCTCTCAAAATCCTCAGACTCGTTGTTAAGGGCTTTCTTATCTTCCTCCTCGATTGTTCTGGCTTCGAGTATCAGAGTCAGGAGGTCCCCAAATCCTTGTTGAGCTTGTTCAAGGGTAGCCCTCCGAGACTTCCACCGTTCATATGCAACCGCAATCATGGTATGAGCCTCGGCAGCCTCCAAATTCTTAAGAGACTCCTCCAAGTCGACCTCAACTTTGGCCAATTTAGCCACTAATTCCGACCATTCTTCGTCGAGTATTCTTTGAGCTTGAGTAACCGACTCAAGCTCGGCCTTAAGAATGTCATTAGCCTCGGATTCCTCCTCGAAATTGCTTTTAAGCTCGTCGCTAATCCGAGCCCTATCCTCGGCTTTCTGTTCCATTACCCTCAACTTCTCCTTGGCCGTAGCATTCTCGGATTCAAGCAGCCTATGCCTCTCGGCCATCTCCACGGCATCAGCCTGGACCGAGTCAAGCTCACTTCGAAGTTGAGAGATTGTGGCCTCGAGTTCACCGAGCCTCGAAGAAAAACGGGCATTGTCTTATCTAAGGCCGACCTTGTTCGCTTCCAGGGACCGGTTATTTTCAACCATTCTGGCCAACTCAGCCTTCAAGCGAAGATTTTTGGCCTTCACCGCTTCGAGCTCGGGTTGAAGGTTGGAAAGGGCAGCAGCTCGATTTAATTGATCTTTTTTTTCTTGCAAAAAGTGCTGGTACTTCTGCGTTTCATGACCTTGGGCATCCAGCTGGCCCTTTAAATCGTCAACCTCTTGCTGGGCACGGATAAAGGCCTCGTTGACAAGCACAACACTCTGTAAAAGAAACAAGAGGTTAAATTTGGATAAAACTAGAGCGGAGGATCACATCGAACTATGGAAAGGTTAGATGATAAGCTTACCCAGTTGCCCGCGTGCATTCCCTCGTTAATGAGACTCCGCCAGGGGACTCCGGTCATTTTTCTCTTGTCTGAGTCTGAAATGAGGGGCCTCAGATAGCCTGCTACTCCCACAGGACGGGACAAGAAACTGCAATCCTCGAGGACGGTAACCACGGCTGACCTTGTCCTTCTTTGTTCCACGCTCGAGGCCGGGAAGACACGTACTAGGCTATCCTTTGAACCAGTTTTGGTGGCCCGACGAGATACCCTCGTGACCCGAGGGATGGGGAGATGTCCGAAACTGGCAGCTTCCTTGGTTGCAGATGGTATGCCCGAGAACATATCATCGAGGTTATCCGACCTCGGCGAAGGAGAAGTTGGAGCAACCCCCGCGGTCTCGGTAGGAGCGGGTGTCTCGGATGTAGCAGCTAGATCACCACCGGGCAGTGGGCTGGTATCCATTGGAGCCTCGGTATCGGGTACCGACTCTGCTCTTGGTTCGGCATCAACAGTCGAAGCTACCCCGGATCTTCTAGTCCTTTGTAGAGGGGGGGGGGGGGTCTCTTCAGATGAAGCATCACCTGAAATGTCAACATATTCAATTGACCTTAGAGGAGTCGGATAAAGAATTTATTCCCCACATGTGTGCAGTGCCGGAGCAGAAGGTCCTTCCTCGGTTGTAGGAAAAGGAGGAATGATGGTCTCCTCATCCGGAACAGAGGCAACAGAGGGGGCCACACCGACCCTTTGAATAATAAAATCGGGCTCTGATTCATCCCTCAGAGTCCGAACCACGCTTTTTGCCCTTTTCTTAGGTTTCCGCCCTTTGTTCGAGGGCTTTCTCCGCCTCTTATTGGCAGCAGCAATAAGCCGAGATGTTCCTGCTGAATCAAATTCAGGAACCAGTGCTGCAGGCTCGGCTGTTGGCTCCGGTCTTGGCTCCACCGAGCCCTTGGGCAAACCTGAACACCGAAGAGGTTATAAAAGGAAAAGGAAAAACTAGAAAATACAATATACTCCAACTCAAGCAGAGTATTACCGTGATTTTGGGCAACCCATCAGCCACGTGACAGGTCCCCCCATCAGCCAACCGAGGAGTGTTCCAACCAATTCAGTCATGTTCCGGACGGCTGGAGGAATCCATTCCACAGCTGATAAAAATATGGGGATAAATTGTGTGAATACAAAGGAACAAGTGTTTACAAAGCATGGAGGAAGAATGATTATTGAAGGAAGAACTGAGAAACTTAAGCCTATCGTTCCACCTCTCCGGGAAAGGCATGTACTCAATCGGAATAATGTCCGCGGTCCTTACCCGGACATAGCGTTCCAACCACCCTCGATCTCTGTCTTCGTCCATTTTGAAAAAAATCACATTCCGACCTCGCTGGGCGATCTTTATCACGCCCCGTCGGAATAGCCTCGGGGACTATAACCGGATGAAATGCGTTATCGTGAATTTCCTTTTGACGTTGTTGGCTAGTAGCCTGATGCAGGCCACGGCCCACGTAGTGGCTCGATAGTATCGCATACATATCTTCCGTATTCGGCCACGTAGTGGCTCAACCATATCACATACATCATAACAAGAATCAGTATATCTTATCATCATCATTGTCATTACATTCATCTTATAGGCGTACCGTAACCTTTCATTAAGGCATACATTTAAATTTAAAGACAATCTATGAAAAACCATATCATATTCGTAGCATGAATTTCGTATAAGTATCTTATGATAGTCTTTATAATCTTTGGGCTTAAGCTCATCATTTCCATATTCATTTCTATAGCGTATCCCTTACCTTTATCTCATATGAAATCCTTTATGAACGTAGACTCATAGTTTCTCGGAACATTGGTCATAGGACATGCATTAAGGCTTATGGAGAATCTATAATAGCGTCGGGGTGATGGAAGGTCGAGAACCCCCGATTACATTAAGGGGCATTCATAGGTATTCTGACTCACCTTGAAGGAATTTGTAAATAAGGTGAGTGTATACATCAAGCATCACCAATAGATCGTAGTTAATGTCGTTATCTTTGTATAAATATTCTACCATGAACTCTAGAATCTTTAGACTTAAGCTTATCATCTTCGTTATCGTGCTCATAACATGTCTCTCATCCTTTTCTTACATAGCTATCTATGAACATAGGCTCTTGGTTCCGGAATATAAGGAAGCCATGGAAATGTAGGGAAATGATATCATATCATAGGATTCATGCCTTGGAAATAAATAACTAGCCTTACATACCTTTGACGTTTAACCAAGCTATCACTTGCTTGTTCTCCTTCGATATCACGTTTCTACCTTCAAGAGAGGTCGTACGAACGTTAGTCAATCGATTACTTAAATGTGCTTACTATTTTTAGGAAAATTGGACAGCACTTCCTTTGCTTATACTACCTTCCCCACATTCTATATAACCTCTCAAACGTTGATAACAACATTCTTAATATGATAGACAACACTCATCATTCATTTACAACATCCGTATTTCACAATTTGTCTTTAATTTCTCCATAATCATGGCCATGGTTCATTGTTGCATTTTCTCACATAGGATACTTATTCCATGTTCTAAATGCCATTCATAACATTTTCATAATCACATATTATTAATGATCATGGCTCAATTCAAACCTTTACTCAACATTGCTACTATTCACACTTTCATGACCCATTTCTTACATCCTTCTATAATCTAAGTGTTTCAACTCTTCCATACCCTAAATAACATGTAAATGCCATAAAACTTACCTTAGATGTTGTAGGAACAAGCCTTGAGTGGTATTACTCTTCTTGCACCCAAAACCCTAGTTTGCTTCTCTTGAAATTTCTTGACTTGGATGAACTTTGATGAGTTTCATACACTTAATTCACTTGGATTCTTGATATTGATCTTTTATTTCCTTTGTTTTCTTGTAGATGAAGAGTGTAGAATATTCTAGAGGTTTCTAGAGAGAAGTATCGTGGAAAATGAAATGAATTAATGAGCTTGGGTCTCCTTTTGATGACTTAAAATCTAATCCGGAATGAACAGTAGTTGAAGTGCACAGTGGTCGTAAACCCAATTTACGGTCCGTATTCCAGTTTACGGGCCATATTTCGTGGTCGTATTTAAGCATAACAAAACCAGAAAGGTTTGCTGGGGATCATGGTGATTTACGATCGCAGTTTACGAGCCGTATTTCAATTTACGGTCCGTATTCCAAGTCGTATTTAACCATTTGAACATTTGATAGAAAGTTGAAGTTTTGTGAGTTGGAATACGACATGGTGGTTTACGGGCCATATATTACATTACGGTCCGTATTTCATTTTACGACCGACTGGGCCAAAGTGCAAATCTGCAATTTTTTTGCACATTTTCAGGATCCATAAGTAGTCGTTGTGGAGCGTAACCTATCTCTTATTGCAATTACCTTTGAAATCTTACTCAGGGTCGTCAAACATCGTTCCCTTCTTATTAAAACACCATATACTCGTATTCTTCGTTAGTCTATTCGTTGTACGTTCACGGGGAAATTTCCAAGGTGTAACAACAGGGCATCTAGGAATCATTGACTTTTCTTTCCATCTTAGATCGTGTGATAGAGCCAGAGTCTAGGAAATATCACTTCTGATCCTTTTCCTGCAGGTAAGTGCAGACTGACGAGAGATGAAGAGATTATATTCAGACAGTGGGAGTGCTAAGAAGGCCCCTAGAGTATATCCAGGATTCCAGGCTCCAGGACCGAGTCGGAGGAGCCTCAGTTATTCTATTGAGACAGATCCCTCGGAGGACCCAACAACGATTCCTCTAGAGTTTTGACTCCCAGAGAGGAGGACCCCCCCCCCCCCCCTAAGGGCAGTTCTGACACAGATCCGTCCGAGTATTCGTCTGGGACACCGGCGGAGGAGATTATCTGAGGACGAACCAGCTGGTCCTATGGTAGATCATTACGTCAGACTAATCGTACTATCACTCTGCTTAATATAACCGGTTTTCATCGATTATCTATACACTTGTTCCTACGCTTAATTCTATCTTTCTTGAAATCTTATCATCCATTTCCCGACTTTCAACCAGATAAAATTTGCCCATACCCTTTATAGCCTTTTAATGAACTTACTAACATCATAGGTTTACAAACCTTTCTCTGCTATTGTAGCTATTCTCTTTGTTCTTGAAACTCATAAGTCGGAAAAGTGCTTCTGAAGAAGTCACTAACATACCTGGATACTGAACCACGACGCTTCTTGCCTCTTAACTGAGGTCTGAACCAACTATGACCTCATGTACTTCAATAGCTCGTATCTTTCTCATTTTTACCTTACTTACCTTTAAATCTCATAACTTACCCCTTGATAATCTTATAACCCTCGTTTTGCAATTGTATTAAATCTCTACCTAGTCGTAGCTCTTCTCAACGTAATCATCTCCACATCAGTGACAGCATAAGTTCTGACTCTACTTCATTTTATCGAAAACTCCCGATATGTAGGAACTAAGTACTCCCAAATCACAGATCTAACTTATACACAATAATCTTAATATCTCCAGCATCTAAAGTATGACATGAACAACCAATATGTTTTGTGAAATTTCTTAACTGAACTTTAACATATAATCGATTCCTTAATCCTTTCCATAAATCATTTCTTTGAGTTAGTCGTAGTAACCTTTTCCTTATATAAGCCACAGTAGAACTCATTTGTCGACTTTCCTTGAATCCCACAATAGACCTTGTTCCTACAAAATCTCGAATGTAACTTATTTTAATCCTTCGGACTACTTATCATCTTTCTCATAAATCATTCTTCAAACCACACTAAGACCATTTTAAAATTCCATTAAAAGCAACTCGCAATTAACAACTCGACATATCTCACCTGTCATTTTGGCACCATGTTTCCCTTTACTCTGCTTTTGATATGTACGCATTCAAATGACTTAATCTTCGAATTTTTTTGGCAGAGTCTCCCTTGTAATTCTTACTCCCAAACCTGCACATAATCCGAAAAACACGTCTAATGCCCCATAGGGAAACCACATAAATACAAACAATCCATCACTCAGCTAAACCAAATTCTTCTCATATACCAATATCAATGGACAGAAAACATACCTTTATGATAACCAGGCTTCAATTCTTACCCATATCTTCCAAGGTTGAACAACCAACTGCTTATCGACAATCAAATCACTCAAGGTTAGAATAAGGGATTTCTACCCTATGACTTAGTTTTATAGCAAGATCTGGAACAACAAAGGAGAGTAACCATCCTAAATGCCATGTAGCCTCCTGTTTATAGCTGTGGCACTCAACACACTATAAATAAGGCCCCACCAGACACGACTTTGTAGACAACCCCAAAGACGAGCTGCTTTGATACCACTTTGTTACACCCTAGTAATGGTAGGGCATGACGAACACCCAACTCTCATCAGAGTCGAGCGAACCCTTAGACATTCACTCTATCAAAACCTGTCATTTCAAAAAAATTTAAAAACATAAAAATTTTCCAAATAGAAATCATTATCATTATAATGATTATGAACACTCTTAATCAAATAAGTACTTTAAACCAATTGAAATCATCTAAAATATATACTCTTTTAAAATCCACAAATGACTCAACTGATATCACTTTGTCGACCTCTCGACAAACATACCATAGGACACTGTCTGCAGAAGTCTCTAAGGAGTAAACTGAACATTATGAGTCAGAACAGGGCCTTGACATACCCATAATCATACATATTTATATATGACTCAGCGCAGCTCTGGAATGAGGTTGAACTCGGAAATCCAAGCTGACGTCCAAGCATCCTAGCTATACACTTAACCTGCCAAAAAATCTGGGGATACGGGCATGAAAGCAGTATCCCAAGGACAAATGACATTAGTACGGACAATGTACTGAGTATGTAAGGTGGTAACAAGTCATAATCATAATTTGATTATGATTATGATTTGATTAGGAGATAAGAAATCACAATCTAACTCAATACCTGCAGCCTTCGCTGCAAGACACATAAATGTGCACACGAAGTCTAAAAAAAAATCTTTAATTAAAAATGCAATCCAACAAACATGCCGATTAGGAAATGTTAACAGAATGGTCCCTTCCGACAGCCGCTTCCGGCTTGTATCACAATAGTCCCTTCGGACGGCCGCTTCTGGCATAATAATGATGGCCCCTTCAGGCAGCCACTTCCGTCTTAATATCACCATCATATCAACGCAAACTCAATCCACAAATATCAATTTCAATTCATATGATAAGTCAATAATCTAGTCATCACAATCCAGTTATTAGCGTTGGTCTCTCATAAGAAGTTATCAAAATTATATCTCACTAGACTTAGGGAGACATACTTCCAGGTTTGAGGGTAGAATTGTTATGAAATTCTTATTACTTATATTATACTCAATTTAACCTTATTGCCCTGCCCAAAGAATAAATGATCAAATCAATACAAAGAGATAGTATTATGGAATGTAAACATAAATCGTAAATGAAATGGAGTAGTAAAATCTCGCATCCCCTTCGGAGTGATTTTGAAAATCAAACTTTATGTTTCCTTTAGTATAAAACACATTTCCTCAAAATCATTAGTAAAACCATATACACAACTCAAGTTGGCACCTTATGGGTGTTCCCTTCGGAACAGAATAGGAGTATATTATCAATAAGACATCACAAGAAACATTTAGACCTTACTCGTCTAAGAATGGAATCATATGGAGTACATATAGAACGAATAACAACAAGAATCATGCCAAAGGAAGAAAGGTTTGCCTTACATACATCACATCGTCCAAGCAACTCAGTCACAAACTTTCCACAATTTTTATTCCAAACCTCAATAGGCGGAGAAAGATCATAACTTGCACTCTCGAATTTTTCAAATACTTGTTGAACATTTGAACTATCTCCTATATAAGTAATTGGCCGAGTGATTCTAAATACAATTTCAAAGATAACAAAGTAATCCCTCGAATGGGTTCTCCAAAATGAATATACTTCTACCCACGTTCTTTTTGGTTTTCTCTTTCAAGGCAATTTGTATGAAAATAAGATGTTTCAGCAATGTGGTGTTTCCTTCCATCTATTTGTTCCCCCAAAAAGAAATTGTTTAATGCCACTTTTGTCTAATTCATATGACAAGGACACATAGCACTCCTAACATCACTTAACATAGCCTTCGGAGAATTATGTAACTTTCTATTATTGCACAAGAATGAAACACGTACTGCCCTTGGACCATGCATTTGCCCTTATCAAATATTATCTATAATGATGATTACACCTTTGTGGGACTTACATATAAATGTTTTCCTCTTAGCATCATCCAAATATTTTGGCTAATCATTTTTGTCTCACGCTACATGCCAACATTTAATTTTATCCACATTATTAGTCTCTTGATCTCAATCATTTTAGCACACTTACTATACTTATTACCATAATCGTGAGATATAGCATTAGCCTATAGTCTCTTTTGGCATACACAAAATATTATTCCCAATTACCGTCATCACACTGTTAAGTCCGAAATCATTCCGGGACTTCACCTTCTTATACCACGAGCTCTTTATTTGCATACATGAATATGACCAAAATTCTCAGGGCTCGGGTCTACATATATACGTCGAGAAATTAAAACCATAGCCCGAAAGCCCAGGATTTTACATCGATGAATGTTATACTCTCCGATTCGCTTAACCTCTAACCTTCACAACACTTATTTATCCCTTATTAAGCATCGCATAAATACTTATAAACTCAATAAATTAACCTTGTCCTTGAACTTATGTCGATTAACTAATGACAAATCCAATGTACCAAAGTATGGGATGTAACAACCAGGAGTATAGATTGGTAAGTATAAACCACTTGACAATGGGGGAGTCTTTTTAAAGACATTTTGGAGAAGATTGAGAACGGACCAAGCCCCACTTGGTCCATATTACCTTTATTCCCAAATAAAAGATTATCATGGCATATCCCACAAGTCTACGGGGTGCAACATACCATGTTCACACACTTGGTTGCCCTTCCCATTTGTTGAGTTAAACGGGTTTTTAAAAAAAATGAACTTCCCTTTTCATTAATGGTTGCTCACTTAGATCACTAAACTTGGTTATAATGCTTGATGTTTGGATTAAAATGAACCCACTGATTACCACTAGGTGATACACATTAGTTTGAGGATTGAAGGCGTTGATTAAAAATGGAAAGGGAGAAAGACTTGAAGTAGGTATATGATTACTGATTACCAAAAATGAGTCAAATGTCTTATTTGGATTGTATAAATAATTGTCAAGAGCCTTTAATATCTGTTTAAGATTGATTAATTACTAAGACTTACATAGGGTTCTGCGAGCATTAGCTTAGACGTATCTGTGCTTGAATTGGTTGTCTTAAAACACTAGAATACTAAAGAAAGGAAAAGAGAGGAAGCTTAATATTAATTTAAATTAGTAGCATGATGACATGGGAATACACTTAGCTTTTTCATCATTATACTCTAGATAATGTACTATGTCTTGAACCTTTGAGATGTATACTTAATCTTACTAGTCTAAACCTGGTTAAAGGGTAATGGGTGAGTCTGGCCTTGTTTGAATAATGCACTTATCCTTAGCACAACATTAAACATCATCCAGGGGCATTATAGCAACACAAGTGAGCTTTGAAATGATCCCAGGTGGATTGTGGATACTGTTTAGTTAAAAAGCGAGAAAGTTAAGGGCAGGCCCCTAATGGTGAATGGTGAGTTAAATCATGCATATTTTCTTATGGGATTAATTTATTTTCAACAATGGTATAGGTCTATAGGAGAAGGTCTAAAAGGGATTGAAAAATCTTAACTTTAAAATATTGAATCTTCTATGTATCTTTGGGGCCACTTTCCTTTCTTCTTACTTAAAGTGTGTATGAAAATACAGTTGCTGTACTGAAAGACTGATATCTTGAATAGAACTACTTGGACTTAAAAAATCTTAGCATTTCTTATACTTGACCTTACCTGTACTCTAGTTGCTTGTCTTGATCTTTAACTGAATGATCTTAAGGGTAATATAGCATTCCACCTATGATCATTAAGCCAGAAAAGCCATGACACTTCCTATGTTTTCCTGGCATAATCAAATCTGCCTGTGCTCTGTTTCTGTTGATATCATACTAACTAAAGATCTGTCACTTACCTTGTGTGTTGCTTATTGACAAATGATTGATTCAATTAGAGAACTCTAATCCATCAGCTTAAGTTTATCCATACCATGTCCACTAGAGTTAAAGACCTTGTCTTCTTGTACATCTTCTACATTATATGAAAAAATTATCCAGACTTAAAATATTGCACATAAAGGTTATGTGAATACCTACTTTGGCTGTGAATAAGTCATCTACACTTGTTGGGGGCGTTGTATGAGTAACTATTTTTGGCCTCTGTAAGTGTTAAATCTGTTGCTCACCTCTGTTTACAATGCATCAGTATTGAGGTTTTCTTACCCCATGTCTATGTGTCTAATCTGTGTCTTGGCTATCCCTTATCTATGTCGGAAAGCTTACTCTTGATCCCTCGGTGTCTATGTGCCTTTACTTTTTTGTTTACACAATGTCCACTTGATTCAAGGCTGCTTTGAATTATGCTACCTCTATGTACCTGCTTGTATTGTGATTGTTTGGTTTAGTCTAGTTTTGATCACATTTCATCCTTGTTTAAGTTATATTTAGTTGTCTTTGTTTTTGTTTACTAGAAAATTATATCTGCTCACTGTCCATTCATCTCTTCTCTTCATACTCTTTACTTGTTCCTATTAGTTTATGGCTATCCTATAACTATGTGCATTAGCCTTGTTCTATCTGTTCCAAGCCAGTATATGGATATGTAAGTCTGTGTCCTTCAGGGTTGTATTGGCCAGGAGAACAAATCAGTTTAGGGAGGCCTGGTCTAAACCTTCCCCTGATGACCAGCCATGTCGGAGGTTGATGACACCTCTTGGAACTTATGCGGCATCAAGAATATGGATGGCAATGACTTTTCCCCCCACTACCCAAGTCTTCTCCAATAAAGTCTAAGGGCACGGAAGTGCATATTCACACTATATGACTTGTGAATAAATGTGATTATATATATATATATATATATATATGTGTGTGTGTGTGTGTGTGTGTGTGTGTTTGTGTGTGTGTGTGTACAGCTATGTATGTGATAAGATTAGTAAAATATATACAAACCAGGGACTTTGTTTCTTTTCTTCTTCACTGCATGGCCATTTGGGCCGAGGTCCAGCCACCCTATTGGGCCAAAGGCCCTATAGGAAAATTCTTTCAAAGACTTATTGAGTCTGAGAAAAGACAGGGAAGCTAATATATATTGAAGGCCAATCATGGGTGAAAATGACATGAAGGCCACACCATGAGTGAGAATGGTTAACTAGGGATTTGGTACACCCCTAGTTTATCCCTCCTCCGTTATTTATGTTATTCCAGTTTTGTTAAAATGTTGTATTTTATTTGTACTTGTAAAAAAATCATATCATTATTGGAATCGTTTAAGGTTTGAACTAGTCGTCTTAGGCAAACGGTACATACGCCGTTTAGTTCGACTTTAGGCCCCCACATGATTTTCAAATCCCAGGCTTAGTATAAACAAATTTTGAAAAGATAAAAATGGCTAAGTAGGTAAAATAGTAAAAAAAAAAAAAGAATGAAAAGGGATTACTTCATCATGAAATATTGTTATCATCTTCTTAAAAAGAAAAACCAAATTGGCCTTTTTTTTAAAGATGCATTTCCCATGAAACTCATTTTTTCTTATGTCTTTTGGATAAATCCAGTAAAAAAAATGATTTCAGTTTATATATATACATAGTGTATGCATACACCAAGCATAAGTCTTTTTCGGGACTCAGCCCATTAGAAATTGCATTTTTAAGCCCCACTTAACAAAATTTTAGAAAAAAGGTGGAAAGACCGTTTTGGGCTGGGCCTAGTAACAAAAGAAAAATGCGATTTTTGGCTAAGGCCCAACAAATCCAGACACTCAATTGATTTTTTTATTTTTAGAAAAGGCATAAAATTTGGGAGAAAGCGCACGTAAAAATGTTAACTTTTATTTACAAATATTGGGCCTTAAGTTTAAAATTCCTGGACCAATAAAAGTTAGTTTGGTTATATAAGAAAAATTCTTATAAATTAAATTTGTATAAATAATTTATAAACATAAAGTTTTAGATAAGCGCATTCTAAAAAGGTATTAAACAGATTAACCTGGATGATGTATGAGTCGAGCATGAATAGAACTCATTTTACTTATACTTTAAACAAATGAACTTTTTATCTTTACAAAACTACTACTATCCTTATATATAAAAAGAACTAATTGTATCCGGATATTACAAAATCCGAACTTAAACACCTTGTATCTAAAGGGAATATACTCAATTTATTTAAAAAAAATGATATGCAAAATGACAGATTTTATAATGCGGGAAAATAAACACCAAACAAACAGTTCATGCAAATACTCATACATTGGAATTCGAAGGTCAACTATATAGTATGGATCCTTAATACTAGGGTGCCTAACACCTTCCCCAGGGGATCACCAGAACCCTTACTTAGAACTTTGGATTACAAATGATTTTTTCACGGTGTTTGAATAAAACCTTCCAAACTGGTTTTCCTAATTTCCTAAAAATTAGGTGGCGACACTTTTAAAATAAAGTCCGAAAGAGCACCAACGAGTTCGAAGCAGTTTTTTCGAGCGCTAACCCTGCCCGCAAAATGCGAATCGTTACAGACCCCGGTATAGCGGTTCTGCAATGGTAGGCCTGGTGCCACTACAACAGACACTAGACACCAGGAAAATATGGTTATTCACAAGTCAAACTTTCTCGCCAATTGCCCAAAATGCTGCCAAGTGCCTTGGGAATTTAACCGAACATCCTACCAAGTCACAAACGACCATATGGACCTCCCAGAATTGACATATTTCTGAAAAAAATCCGTTTACACCAAAGTCAACTATTGGTCTAATGCTTTTCACTTTCAAAGTCTATATCACACAAGTCATCACAAACCTCGCCCGATCATCTCAAGAACCGACCACCCATCCCCGCGGGTCCAAAATGTACACGTAGTGCTCAGGGAAGGGTCAAAGGGTAAAATGCTATAACGACCAAACGGATCATTACATCCGATACCAATTAAACCATTGCTCGTCCTCAAGCCACAAGGAAGTAAACAGTGGAAATTACCTGAGCTAGCAAACAATTGGGATATCTGGCACACATATCTGACTCGATCTCCTATATGGCCTCCTCAACATAATGATGCTTCCATTGAACATTAACAGAAGCTATCTCCTTAGACGTCAACTTTCTAACCTGCCTATCAAAGATCGCAATAGGCTCCTCCTCGTAGGATAGATTCTCATCAAGCAACACAGAATCCCAAGGAATAACATAAGTCCCATCTGAATTGTTATATCCCGTATTTTCGCATATTCGGAAAATTCGAAATAATTTTGACTTGTAAGAAATAAGGCCATATTTTGATTTTATTTAATATATATACGTGTTGTTCATGAAATGTTGTTGTGGAAATATGGAGGAAGGCCAAGGGAAAAATTGGGAACTTTGGAAATTAGTTTCGGGAATTACAAAATAAGACCCATAACTGATTGGGCTCAAAAGAAATGAAAAAAAAAAGAAAAGGAAGGCCCAATCCAAGGGGTGGCCGGCCATGGCAATGGAAATAGGCCCAAGCCCATGTGACTAATTAACCCAAGTAATAAAAATAGATAAGGGCCACCATTTGTTCATTCTAGAACAATCAAGAAACAAAACAAAAGAGAGAGAGAGCAAGAACAAGAGAGGGGTTCGGCCAACCCAAGGAAAAAAAAATTTAGCCATCAACCTTGATCCAAAAATCCAAATTTTCTAGTATTCCTACTAAGCTCGAGACCCTCTTCAACGGGATATAAATTTTGAGGCAAGAAAGTACTTTTTTTTAGCAAGTGGAAAATCTTGAAAAAGGTAAGAATTCTACCCTTTTATGTTATGGAAGATTTCTATATGTTATAGTGAGTAGAATTTAATGAAAATCATGGAGTTGTTGTGTGTTGAGTGAGCCGTGTGGGTGTGTGTAAGTATATGTGGCCGTGCGATGTTGTTATGGTGAGGAGAAGATGGATTAATTTTATTTAGCTTGTTAATTGTGTTGTTGTGACCTTCTGATGTAAATGGAAGGATAATGGTTCAAGATTGACATGAAAATTAGTTGTAAGTTGTTGTAGGAAAATTGTGTGATTTTATTATAGTTTTATGTAATTATGGAAATGGAATTGTTAAGGTGCGAATTGTTGTTGTTGTTGATGAAATTGGAAGATAAAAATGTGTTGTGAATGTTCGTGTCGAAGATTGGCAGTTTCGGGTGAAATATGGTTTTGGCGGGATTGTTGAATATTTTGTAGAATTGTATGAAATGCTTTTGAATTGCACTTGAATGATCTTGAATTAGTAGTGAATATGTAAGTGTCGATATCGGCTTGAAAATTCGTAGTTGAATTGAATGTTGATGAATTATGTTGAAAGGAAGGTTACTAATGTTGGAATATGTTTTGAATTGATTATTGATGTTATTGGTATGGTTGTTGGTATGGTTGTTGATGAATTTGGCCGAGTTAAATTCTCGGGGATGTTGAATTTACAAGGGAGATGCTGCCGAAATTTCTGTAGACAAGTGCTAATTAGAATTGGATTTCTAAGTACTTGTAGCTAATATTTGGTAATTGATAATATTATTGTAGATATTGGAGAGCCCGAGACTTGATTCGGGAATTGATTAGCGGGCGATTGAGGTATGTAAAGCCTACCGTTCCTTCTTTTTGGCATAATCCTTTTTGGAATAAACAAAAATGTATATGTATGCTTATAAAGAAAATCCTACTCTTAGATGCCACTAGGATGGCTAACATCTTTGACCTCCGTAAGCTCTCCCATATGGTTCGATACGCATTTATGATGTTTGAAGATTCTAGTTGATATGTTTCCGAACAATGTCCGAAAAATATTTGATATGGCTAAAGCTTTGGATACATATATTTTGATACGTACATATGATCTTAAAGGCTCCATTTGATTTGCTCCTTAGTAATGGTTGAAAGTTCCCCTAATACAAATGTTACTTGAAATTCCAAAAAGAGCTTCTGAAATGCTTTTAGAAAGTTCTGTACTTCAAAAGTTCGTAACTTTCGTATATTAACTCCGATTGAACCGAAACCGATTTCTGAGCCTTCGGATGTCGTAAAACTATTTGTTCATCAAGTTTTGAAGCTTATTTATTTATATGCATATGGTTTCTGCACTATTCCGCTCGTGCCTACTACTATGATATCGTTCGCCGGTTCCCGGGCCGGTTCTGTGATCGTGGGCACTATGGTATATTCGGCAGTATGATGTGTTACGGTTCCCGAGACCTCGCCATAGGGCCGGGTACCACTTATATACGGCGTTATGATGTGATATGGCATATGTTATGTTCTGGTGTTGTGAAATGTTATGATGATACGATATGTTCGGGGATTGTACGGAGATGTGAAACCTTCTGGAGTATGATGTGTTGTGGCGCCAGCGTCGGAGTGGCGGCCACGTTCCTGAGCCTTATGCATGATTTTTTATTTGCATGATATATATATATTCAGCACAGGTTTTGATATACTAATTCTGTATCCACATTCTGTACTCCTCACTTCGGTTATGATTCAGATTTCTGTATTTCATGCTTTGCATACTCAGTACATATTTCGTACTGACCCCCTTTCCTCGGGGGCTGCGTTTCATGCCCGCAGGTACGGACGTTCGTTTTGGTGATCCTCCAGTATAGGATACATATTCTGCCACTTGGATTACTCCTTTTGATCCGGAGCTCATATTTTTGGTACATATCTTCTGTTATACATATTCTGTATATATATGACTATTTGGGTACGGCGGGGCCCTGTCCCATCATATGTTCTGTCATGATTTGTAGAGGCCTGTAGTCATATATGTGGGTCATGGGTCATGTTTGTTCGTTTATGATTATGATCTGCGTCTTAATGCGGTCCCGTTTGCTATTATGGCCAAAACGGCCAATATGTTTGTATATGTGTGTATATCTGGGTGATGTGTATTCCGCTAGCCTACCGCTTCAAAGATTCTACTACTAAGAAAATTTTAGAAGAAGCCTTAAGTTACCCTTTTAAAGGAAGTCACAACATTAGAGGTGATTCTAATCCAAAAGTTGCTAGGAAAGGATCAATTTTGACTTCCAAACTTGGACCTTAACAAACTTCTAAAGACAGAAATTTAAACCTTTTAATGCAGAATCAATGATTAGGATCAAAACCACACCAAACAATTAAGCTAGTAGAACAAAATGGATCTATTACTGTTAGACAGGACCTCATTTACAGCATAAGGAGCAAAAGATCACAAGAACAGGATTAAATACTCAAATATAATGAACAATATCATACAACAAAGGAACTGAACTTTAATAACTTGATATAGATTATATTGAGTTCCAAACAACACCTTCTAAATCTCATTTCCTAGTTCTAAATCCCAGAAGGGGAAAAC
Source organism: Lycium barbarum (assembly GCF_019175385.1). Classification (NCBI taxonomy): domain Eukaryota; kingdom Viridiplantae; phylum Streptophyta; class Magnoliopsida; order Solanales; family Solanaceae; genus Lycium; species Lycium barbarum. The sequence goes on from NC_083338.1 coordinate 54,044,164, forward strand.
AACAGAACAAAACTCAAACATGATTCACAAACAAGCTTAATCATATTACAATAGCCTTAAACAACATTAACACTTCATTTATTAACTGAAACTAGGTAGAAATGTATCCATACTAGTGAAATGAAGCTTCAAACACACATTTAGACAATAATATGATCATTTAATACTCATATGAAGACTGAACTGATTTAAATAATAGGGTAGGGATATTACCTCTTGCAAAGGCAACCTAATGATCAAATGAGGAGATTGAATCAAACCCTCAGCAACAAACACTTCAAAAACATTTTCCGAGCCTTTTTCTCTCCTTTTTTTTTTGTTCTGTACTATTTTTTCAGAGTAATCCCCTCTATATTGAAGTAGTATCTCTATCTATTTTTTGTAATACTTGTATATATGTAATATATATTTCAGTAAAATATCAAAGAAATTCAAACCCTTCCAGTCGAGCAGCCCCTTTTTTTCAGAACAAAGAGAGAAGATCCTCCCTCATGTCACATACCATATCTATTTATAACAGGGGGGAGTTTATCATCACAACAAAATGGAAGATTCTAGACCCTTCCAAAATGAATTTCCCCTCATGCACAAAATCAGCATTCAAAATCAAGTAAAACGAAAGGCATCTTATCCTAATCGTACTAATGGCAAAAACAAATTCTAAATTCATATGAAAATGGTACAGCCAAGGATAAAAGATTCCCAATCGTTACATAACAGACACAACGAACGCACTTACTCACACACAAAGACAAAAATTGTACCAGAATCGGTCCAACAGGGCTGTTGGAAAACAATCCCAACCCTACACGTTGTTAAAATGGTACAATGGGGGTGTAAACCCTTGGGAAAATCACCACACACCATTCCCTATTGTGGTATGGTGGCACAAGTTGGCTAGAGCCTTTTAGGCTCGCCCATGGCATCCCATACCACGAGAAATGATGGGGAAATGCCACATAGGGTAAGAAAATGGGGGATTAAGGGTGGAATCATGATGGGGGAGCGGTGGCGCCGCCTCTAGCCGCTGCCAGTTTCTCTCAACGAGAAAGAGACTAAGTATATTTTAGGGTAACAAAAAATGACGGTCCCAGAAAAATAAATTGGGGTGGGGGGGGGTAAGTATATTATTTACTTCCCCCCCCCCCCCCCCTTAAAATATAATACACATTTTTTAAAATACTATATAGTTAGAAAATAAATTTAACACAAAATGCCCCCATAAAATAATATTTTGGCAATATAAAAATCATAATACGTTGTTTAAAAATGCAAGCTTCGAAACGAGCCCAATATCGATATATTTTCGAGCAATTTTTAAGAATGGAAATAAACACGGTAAAATTGAGCGGTAATTCATATGTCGTCTTTAATTAACCATTTTCCCGAGTCGGGCGGAGCGGGATGTGTATCTTCTTCTCAACTCACGTTTGTGACAATAAATAACTTGTAGCTTCTCGTAATTGTTAATTTTTATGAAAAATAATAATTAAACGTCAATATTCGCAATTTTCTCGGGGTTTTTGATTATTGATTTTGAAGGTGCATCCTCGCTCCGTCTTTGACTCGGGAATTTTAAGAATTAAAATATGTGCCCTATGCGGTGAAAATTAGGTGTCAACACCTAGTTTGATACTTCTTTCTTTCTCTAGTATTATGATTCATATCATTATGTTTGACATCCCTTTCATTACTTCTGCTAAGTGGTTCTCTTTTGTCCGTTTTCCTCTCATCATTAACTCATCTATCATGTTGTATCTTTCTTCGCTTAACCTAATACTACTCACCACGTGACATCAGTTAATATTGAATCTCCAAAGAAATTGGTCATAGCTTAGCTACCTTCGTAATTGACCGCAACTTACTATATCCATCTATACTCGAAGCTTAAGTCGAGGTTTTGTTGTCTTGAAGTTTCCTTTCCATAACACTGTATAATAGGAGTCATCTCTCCCTTGGGTCGGGTCACCATCGTATACTAGCTTCTTGTTTTCCCTTTTTCATCCCTATAGGTCCACTTCCATTATTTATTTAGATCATAAAAGGTGCGGCATACATTCTTCTTGGAATCGCTTATGACATGCACCATTTATAACACTCAGTCTAAATAATCAAGAATGGGTCCCTTCCTTACTAATGACTCCCTGTCGCTACCTTTTCTTCTTTATCTTGCTTACCTCTTTGTCTGTCCTGGGTAATTCCATCTTCTGCTGAGTTACTTATTCAACACTTACCTCTTCTTTTTAATATTACTTGAGTTGCTATATCTTCTGGTACTTTTTTCGTCAAGCTTGTCTAGTACTATACATTTATTGTGAGTCATTATTGAAATCCATCCTCATCCTAAATTTGTTGAGGTCTATAATACGTTAGCTATCTTTGTTAACCCTTCCCTTGACACCTCGTGAATATTTTTGAAAAGATACACGTAAGTCGCTTTTCTGGTATGGCTCTTCGTGATACCTGAACTCGTCAATCATTGTTTATTCTTAATTATTCGAGATACCTTTTTGTCCTTATTATTTACTTCTCCCCCTAATATTAATCTTATAATCATTGCCTGTATATCCCCATTACGAAATCATTCCTTTGAACCCTTTGTTGTATGGGGATACCGTCTTATTCTCTTTTATCTTACGCTTGAACAGAAGCCATAATACTCATTTGATTTATGATCTTAAGGGGTTTTAAATTCTATCTTAATCATGCCCCGCAATATGCCTTATAAGAATACCCTTTTTGGTAACTACTTATATCCATATATTGAATCCGCACCGATAGAGGTAACTTTATTTGTACTGCAGTTAATACGGCTTTTCTATTATATGCCCATCCTTTAATTCTGTCTCATAATCTACCTTATCATTTTGCAACTGCCCTGTTAGGCTTTCTGCCCCTCTTCCGTTCTATGACCCATATCTTGTATTATCTCATCCTTACGTCTCCGCTTGCCACATTGTCTCGAAATGTGAAAGATTAATTCTTTGATTGCCCTTCGATTGTCGTCTAATTGTTACAACCATTAATCCATGAGGGAATTGCCTTTATCCTAATGCTTATTTCCACGATCTCATTAACACCCATAGATCGTCTTACGTATTAGTCATTTTCATCGATATAGCTCATAACCCATCTATGTTCCCTGTACCGCATCGTCCACAAGGTTTCCATCTCTTGACTTACCTTTTCTCAATAAATTTTACTTGGGACATTGCTGCATAACTCACCGGGGATGCGATTCCATTTGTTGCTATCTTGACATACATGTAAAGTCAGTCCACCGATCATTAACGATCAGACCTCGTTTCTTGTTTTGTCTCGCTTCTCATCCTTTTGCTCAAATAATTTCATTCATAGTACAATAGTCATAAGCATATTGTAGAATACCATTGACTTCTCTTTAGTAAAACTATAACTTGAGGCTCAACGTCAGTCATTCCATACTCTTCTCCGACCAGTTCACACTGTCATAGGAGCATTGTCCTCTGCTATCTCAATATATTAGTAATAGGGTAGTATGTGGGCCTTTTGGAATCCTTTGGAGAGATGTTATTACACCTCAAAATTTTTCGTGTCATGTGCATTGAGAGTAAACTAACGTAAGCTCGGAGAGGTCATGGAACCTTTATAAGATTAATGAATACTCTTAACAAGTGTTAAGAAATCGTATAAAGGTTCCAGGATCAAGCAAATCGAAGAAAATAAGTTGTCGAAAATTTGAAAAAAAGTTGACAAAATTACGAGTCAAATTTGGAGGGGTATATCTCCGGGTATATTAGGCGTTTTAAGGTGTTTCAAAAGCCTAAATTGAAGCTCGTCGAGTCTAGTCTCCAACGCAACAAAATGTTTGTCAATACGACATCGGAGTAGAGAATTATGGACATTACAAGTTAGGATGACAGAGGAGAAACGCGCGCTACAGTAACCGACATGTTATAGTAGCTGCGCTGCTACAGTAACTGCTAAAGTGCCCAAACCGGCTATGTCCAACTATAAAATGGTCAAAACCCCTTTTTTCACCAAAAATTAGATTTTAGAGCTCAGCAACATATAGGGTCATTTTGGTCATAAAAGGTTGAGAGATTTGAGTGACTTTAGTTAGTCAAGGCTTGGGTGGTGCGTAGTTATGCCTATAGCATCGTTTTACGATGGAATTGGCGTGGATTCTAGGTGAACATCAGAGATATTTCTATTTTAATAAGACTAAGGTATGAATATTTCATTATTAATGTTGCCTTAGGTTTATTTATGAAGGTGGAGCGATTAAATGAGCGTCTAGTTAATTTATCGGTTAAGAAATCAGATAAATATCATATGAGATATCTTATGGAGTATGTTGATGTTAGTGATGATGTTGTTGACGTTGGTATTTTTGTGGTTGTTGCTGGTTGGTTGTAATTGCAATTTCGAGCTAGGGATATAAACAGGGGAGATGCTGCCGAAATTTCGGCGGATTCTAGAAAGATTTAGTTTGAGGGCTTATGACAGGCCTATGAAGATGAGTCTAACAAAAGTATAAATTTTCTTGAATATAGATTTACAAGCGTGGGAGGACAAACGTTGAGTAGTTAAAGTTAAGGCGATCAAAAAGGTATGTTAAGGCTTTCCCTTTCTTTCTTTTTGGCATGATCCTATGATATGAGGGAACAATGAGTAAACGAGCTTCTATATTACTCTACTCTTAGAAGCACTAGGAGTACTTCAGTCTTTGATGTTCCTGTACCCCTCTTATGATTGTCCCTTCTGTTCATGGGTCCTGAGTTTTGTATCATGATTATGTTAGTTCACATTTATGCATTGCATTCATTTACATATGTGCATATTGACCCATGACCAGAAGGCGTTATATACGCGTATATTATATGTATGTGGGGTATGGGGAAAGGGCGAGGCGTTATATATGCATTACCACCCGATCAGCTGGTTCACAGTGATGATGATTATGATGCCCGAAGGGGCCTATTTGATATATGGATCAGGCCTACATTCTTCGGTACTATTATATGGGATATGGATCGAGGCATACGTTCCTCGACACTATGACCTATGCATATCATACACCCTCAGAGGGAATTTCAGTAAGCAAAGGTATACAAATATGTTCAGATAATCAGACTTACAGATGCATTCAGTCAGTCAGTTTAGCTTATGAGTTTAAGATTTTCTTCATGACTCCTATGTGTATGTTACTCTTATGCCTTACATACTCGGTAAATTATCCGTACTGACACTCCTATTTTTTGGGCGGGCTGCGTTCATGCCCGCAGGTACAGATAGATAGAAAGGCGATCCAGCTTAGTAGAGCCTCTTCTCAGCTGTCGGTGGTGCGCTCCACTCTTTTTGGAGCTGCTGTCTATTTTGGTATGTTATATTTGATGTATATGTATACGGTTATGGCGAGGCCCTGTCCCATCCCTTTTACAGTTGATGCTCCAGCAGAGGTCTGTAGACAGTTGAGTACACTTAGACTTGATGTAGCCTTGTCGGCTTCCACTCTTTTGATGTACAGTATTTAGCAGCCGTGTCGGCTTGCACTGTTCTTATATATATATATATATATATATATATATATTCTCATATGCACAAATGATTGATAGTCCTTAAAGTTGTTCTGATATGAGTCAACATGGTTCAGCTATGAGTCTTATGGGCCACCCACTTATCCAGTAAAGTGCAGGTACAAGAGTAGGGGTGCTTGTTCAGTAGTGCTCAGGCACTCATCATGACTTAGCAGATGGGTAGTGACAGAAGTGGTTAGAGAGCAGTTCCGTCCTAGGGTTTTCTACAAACCGTGTCTAGTGGAGTCTTGTTTATGGGTGTGTTGTGCACCACACTTATAAGTAGGGGGCTACAGGACATTTAGGATCTTGCCATTCTTTCTATCTTAAATCATGCGATAGAGCTGTGAGATAAGAAATGCCTTTCTAATGATTTGTTCTGATTTTAGCGATGCCCCACATGAAAGCTACAACCACCCATAAAGGCAAGGGAGTGGCTGGTGAAGCCACTAGCCATGTTCAGCAATCTACCAGGGCTCAGGGTGATTCCCAGAGTGATAGTTCATCTCAAACTTCACATACTCCGCCTCCAGCACCTGCCCCAGTGCCCCCAGTTCCTCAGCCAGATACACCGAGCCAGGATATGCAGGATGCTGTACAGCTATTGACCAGACTGGTAGCCGCTCAGGCTCAGCGGCAGGGAGTTGGCGTTGACCAGGCAGACCGAGTTGGCGGTGTGAGGGTCAAGACTTTCCTTGGGCTAGACCCTCCAGAGTTTTTCGTACTGAAGAAAAATATGGACCCTTAAGACTTTATTGATGGTATGCAGAGGACCTTGAGGGTTATGCACGCTGATGAGGTCAAGTCCGTGGAGTTGGCTTCTTATAGGTTACGTGACATCGCAGTGCAGTGGTATCGGACATGGGAGCTATCTAGGGGAGAGAATGCCCCTCCAGCTGTATGACAGGAGTTTTCAGATGCTTTCATTCGTCATTATCTACCACCACAAGTGTGACGAGCCCGAGCAGATAGATTCTTGCATCTTGAGCAGGGTAATATAAGTGTTCAGGAGTACTGTATACACTTCGATTTATTGGCTAGGTAAGCCCCGGCCATGGTGGCTGATTTGGAGGATAGAGTCCATAATTTTGTGGCTGGTTTGGAGGATACAGTCCATCATTTTGTGGCTGATTTAGAGGATAGACTCCATTATTTTGTGGCTGGTCTAGGGCCGCATCTGATTGATCAATGCATAACAGCTGCATTACAGCCTGGCATGGATATTTCCCATATACAGGCGTATGCACAGAATTTCGAGGACCGTAAGCGCCAGCGGAGAATGGGGCGTGAGCATGATCGGGGCCGTAGTAAGAGGACCAGATCTTTAGAGATGGCTGGTGAGTTCAGGAGAGGACAGAGACAGCAGCATTCCCGGTATCCCTTTCATTCAGTAGGGAGTGCACCTTCACGGTTTTCAGGTCAGAAGTTTGATCGGTCTTCTTATCATAGAGTGGGCCAGAGTTCTACGGCACCAGATTCTCAGCATAGACCTAAGTCAGGCCAGATGAGACCACCTTTGCCGCGGTGTGCTCAGTGTGGTAGACCACACTCAGGGCAGTGTCGATTTGGGTCAAATGGCTGTAATGCTTGTGGCCAACCAGGCCACGAGATACGGGAGTGCCCGATGAGGGATAGTGTAGGTATTGTTCAGCCTACAGGGTCCGTAGTTGGTTCTTTTTCTCTGTACGCCCTCCAGGGCAAGGTTCTTAGACCCCAGCCGGACGTGGTAAAGGGAGGAGTGGAGTATCTAGCTCTAGCGGTCCTCAAAACCGCATCCATGCGCTAGCTGGTAGACAGGATCGTGAGTCGTCTCCTAATGTTGTTACAAGTATAACATCAGTTTCCTCCTATGATGTGTACGCATTGATTGACCTCAGATCTACTTTGTCCTATATTACACCATTTGTTGCTTGTAAATTCGGGATAGAGCCTGAGTCTATTAAACCTTTTGAGGTGTCTACGCCTGTTGGTGACCCAGTAATAGCTAGGCGAGTATATCAAGGTTGTGTAGATATTGTGTGTAATCATCATACCATAGCAGATTTAATTAAGTTAGATATGATTGATTTTGATGTTATTATGGGTATGGATTGGTTAGCTTCCTGCTATGCTAATGTCGATTATAGAACGAAGGTGGTCCGGTTCCAGTTTCCCAGCAAACTAGTTTTAGAGTGGAAATGTAATGCTACCTCACCGAGGGGTAGGTTTATTTCCTACCTTAAGGTAAGAACGATGATCAGAAAAGGGTATATTTATCACCTGGTCCGAGTCCAGGATGTACAAGCGGAGTCACTGACCCTTCAGTCTATTCTCGTGGTTAATGAGTTCCCCGAGGTGTTAGCAGATGAGCTTCCAGGCATCCTGCGGGAGCGGGATTGATTTTTCTGTGGATCTATTGCTAAATATTCAACCAATATCCATTCCTCCTTATAGAATGGCACCTGCTGAGCTGAAGGAATTGAAGGAGAGACTGAGGGATTTACTCGAGAAAGGCTTTATTAGGCCCAGCACATCGCCGTGGGGAGAACCAGTATTATTTGTAAGGAAGAAGGACGGGTCCTTGCGAATGTACATTGATTATCGACAGTTGAATAAAGTAACTATAAAGAATAAGTATCTACTTCCAAGGATTGATGACCTAGTTGATCAGCTGTGGGGTGCCAGGTATTTCTCAAAGATAGATTTGAGATCGGGATATCATCAGGTTAGGGTTAAGGAAGAGGACATTCCGAAGACGACATTCGGGACTTGTTATGGGCATTACGAGTTCCGCGTTATGTCAATCGGAATAACTAATGGTCCAGCTGTGTTTATGGACTTGATGAATCGTGTATTCTGGCCCTTTCTAGATCTGTTTGTGATTGTATTCATAGATGACATTCCGGTTTATTAACCATCAGAAGTCAAATATGCATACCACCTACGTGCGGTGCTTAGAGTTCTTCGGGATAAAGAGCTATATGTGAAGTTTTCTAAGTACGAGTTCTGGTTGAACTTTGTGGCTTTTCTTGATCACATTGTCTTAGATGAATGCGTTAGGGTGGATACTCGAAAGGTTGAAGCCTTGAAGAATTGCCCAAGGCCTACGACACCAATAGAAGTACGTAGTTTCTTGGGTCTGGCAGGTTATTATAGGAGGTTCGTAGAGGGATTTTCTTCTCTTTCAGCTCCATTGACCAAGCTGACTCAAAAATCAGCTAAGTTTCAATGGACGGACGCATGTGAGTGGATTTTTCCGACATTGAAGAATAAGCTGACCTCAGCACAGATCTTGACTCTTCCAGAAGGAACAGACAGCTATGTGATTTATTGTGATGCCTCAGGTGTTGGGCTAGGCTGTGTATTAATGCAGCATGGCAAGGTTATTACCTATGCTTCTAGGCAGCTGAAGAAGCATGAGCAGAATTACCCAACTCACGATCTTTAGTTAGCTACGGTGGTCCACGCTGAGAAAATGTGGAGGCACTACTTATACGGTGTTCATGTTGATATTTATACTGATCAGAAGAGCCTCCAGTATATCTTTAAGCAGAAGGACCTGAATTTACAACAAAGGCGATGGCTAGAGTTGCTGAAGGACTATGACATCGATATTCTATACCATCTTGGAAAGGTCGATGTAGTTGCAGATGCTCTTAGTCGTAAATACATAGGTAGCCTATCTTATTTGCAGCCAGAGAAGAGGTAGATAGTCCTCAAAGTTATTCAGTTGGCTAGCCTTGGAGTTCGGTTGTTAGACTCAGGCGATACAGGAGTTACAGTTCATGATACAGTGATTTCATCTTTGGTGGTTGAGATAAAGGAGCATCAATGTCATTATCGGGATACAACCCTTCAGAAGGAAAAGACACCCTTCGTCATCATAAGAGATGGAGTACTTAGGTATCGATATAGGTTATGTGTTCCTAATGTTGCGGGTCTTCGTCAGTAGGTTATGGGGGAAGCTCATTATTCCCACTATTCTATTTGCTCCGGCACGACAAAAATGTACCATGATCTCAAGGAAGTTTATTGGTAGGATGGTATGAAAAGAGATATAGCAGAATTTGTCGCTCAGTGTCCAAATTGTCAACAAGTCAAGATAGAGCACCAGAAGCCTGGAGGTATATTGCAAGCTATGGAGATTTCGGCATGGAAATGGGAAGTAATTAACATGATTTTTATTACAGGATTGCCCCATACTCAGCGAAAGTATGATTTAATATGGATCATAGTTGATAGGCTTACAAAGTCAGCTCACTTCCTGCCTGTTAAAACTACTTATTCAGCCGAAGACTATGTGAAGATCTATCTTAAGGAGATTGTACGACTTCATGTTGTTCCTATAGCCATCATTTCAGATAGAGGAGCGCAGTTCACAGCTAACTTCTGGAGATATTTCCAGGAAGGATTAGGGACTCAGGTGAGTCTTAGTACTGCATTTCATCCGCAGACATATGGGCAAGTAGAGCGCTCTATACAGACACTTGAGGACATGCTGAGAGCATGTGTAATTGACTTTCGAGGTAGCTGGGATGATCATTTACCCCTTATCGAGTTTGCATATAATAACAGTTATCATTCCAGTATTGTTACACCTCGGAAAAGTCCCCGTACATGTACAAGGAATAGACCAACGAAGGGTATGAGTATGTGGTGTTTTACTAAGTAAGGGGCGATGATTCATGAATTTTTGGAAAATGAGAAAGTTGTAGAATTTCATTCAGCCCAGTGGTCGTAAAGTGATTTACGGCCCGTAAAGTGATTTACGGACCGTAAATCACCATCGTCCTCCAACCTTTAAAATCTCGACTTTCTGTTGAGTGTGAAAAAGGTTAAAAACGACTTGGTATACGGCCCGTAAATTGGTTTACGGACCGTAAACCTCGATCGTAAACTACCATATCATCAGCCAACCTTTCTGTTTTGAACATGCTTAAATACGACCACACTATACGGTCCGTAAACTGATTTACGGTCCGTAAACTGTGGTTTACGACCACTGTTCACCCCGACTGCAATTCATTAAAAATCAAACTTTGAGTTATTAAAAAGGGACCCAAGCCTCATTTTATTTCATTACTCATATATACCATTCAAGAACACTCTAGAACTCTCTCAACACTTCATCTATAGAGATTCAAGAGAATCAAAGGAAAGCTAAGGGCACTAACACTAAATCCAAGCAACAAGTGTATGAAACCTAGTTGTAGGTCATCTTCTTCAAGGAATTCCAAAAGAGGTGGAGTAGGGTTTTGGTGCAAAGGGAATAATTTCACTCTAAGCTTGTTCCACCACTATCCAAGGTAAGCTTTATGAATTTTCCATGTGGTTTAAAGCATTAGAAGACTTAGACACTTGAATTGTAGTAAGACATAGAAAATGGACCCTCACTGAGTGAATAGTGTCACTATGGAATGATAGTTGGATGGAATCATGGAAGTTGACATGTTATGATTATGAATACGTTATAAATGGTGTATAGGTCATGATATAAGTGTCAAACACCAAGAAATGCGATAACGGGCTAAAATCATTAAATGTGGAGAAATTGGAGGAAAATGGTGGATTTTGCTTAAGGTATATAAATGATGATTGTTGCTTGCAATATTATGGGTGTTGTTGTAAATGTTTAGGGGTTGAAATAGAACGGGGAAAGAGGTAGTAGAAACAAAGGAGATGTCGCCTAATTTTCCCTAGAGATAATGATGCGTTCTTATAATCGGGTAACTAATGTTAATACGATTCTCTCGTGAAGGTAACGACGTGACATCGAAGGAAGACAAGTGAACGATAGCGTAGCTAAACGACCAGGAATGTGAGGCTAGTGCTTTCTTTCCAATGGCATGAATCCTATAGCATGAGTGTTTTTCCTCTTCAGGAGTTCATGTATCCCGAGAAGCTAAAAGCCTATATTCCTACCTGTCTATATAAGATAAGCAATATGCTATGATGATGCCATATTGACAATGATATCCTTTATTGCTCACACTCACCTTATGTACTAATTCCTTCAAGGTGAGGCAGAATGTCGATAATTTCTCCATAATGAAATCGGGGGATCACGACCTTACGTCACCCCGTTAGAGTATAGATGATCTTAAGCCTTATGCATGTATCATGTTAAGATAAGCATATTTGGATAAGCATATTATTATAAGTATTTTATAATGAGCATGTCATGATTGCATCACACTGCGCCTAGTTGGCCGGGCAGTCACCGCTACGGCGGGAAACTATACGGATACACCACGACCTTTGGGCGTGGGCAGACACCACTAGTGGGCGGCATGAGATGGTACCCCGGAAGCGGGAGGCCTGGACGCGGGCTTATATTATTGATTATCACACCGTTCCGGTAAGGACGGGCAGCTTGCATGTCATGCATTTATGATATCACGATGAGTATGAGTAAGACAGCATGTATCACTTCTCTTATGATTATTGTTCAGTCTCAGATGTTCATATTGATGTTCTCCTTATATTATTGTTCTTCTTCTTCATTGTTTATACCTCTCATACGCAGTACAATATTCGTACTGACGTCCTTTTCTTTGGACGCTGTGCTCATGCCCACAGGTACACAGGGAGGCGAGCTCGATCCAGATCCTTAGGAGCTTTCAGCTGATCGAAAGCACCCCATTGTTCGGAGGTGCTTATGATTCCTTTTTAGTACATATGTATATATTTTTTTGGGCACGACGGAGTCTTGTTCCGTCTATTTGTATAGTATGTCAGTAGAGGCTCGTAGATGCGCAGTGTGGGTAGGATGGTCTCACATTTTTTTCATGTATATGTGCACTATTATTTTGCTATACTAAAGATCTCTACATGGATATAAAAGTATTTATGTTGTCATATAAACTATGATTTTCCTATGTTTTGAATATAAATGTGATAAAAGGGCATTAATCGAGTAAGGTGAGTAATAGAACGAGCGGTACTCGGTGGTTAGCCCCGGGTACCCGTCGCGGCCCCTAGCTGGGTCGTGACAAAAGTGGTATCAGAGCAGTTCGTCCTAGGAAGTGTCTACGAGCCGTGTCTAGTAGAGTCTTGTTTATGGTGTGTTGCGCGCCACGCTAATAAACAAGGGGCTACAGGGCATTTAGGAAAATGACCATCTTTCTTTTCATTAGATCGTGCGATAGAGCCATGCATAGGATTTTATCCTCCCCTAAAAGTGCGTTGTGATTTCAGAATGCCGCCAAAAGGAAAAGCTACAGCCACCCAGAAGGGCAAAGCTACGACAAAGAGGCGGGCAGAAAGCTACAACACTTTAGAACTCTCTCAAAACTTCATCCATAGAGATTCAAGAGAATCAAAGGAAAGCTAAGGGCACTAACACTAAATCCAAGCAACAAGTGTATGAAACCTAGTTGTAGGTCATCTTCTTCAAGGAATTCCAAAAGAGGTGGAGTAGGGTTTTGGTGCAAAGGGAAGAATTTCACTCTAAGCTTGTTCCACCACTATCCAAGGTAAGTTTTATGAATTTGTCATGTGGTTTAAAGCATTAGAAGACTAAGACACTTGAATTGTAGTAAGACATAGAAAATGGACCCTTACTGAGTGAATAGTGTCACTATGGAATAATAGTTGGATGGAATCATGGAAGTTGACATGTTATGATTATGAATACGTTATAAATGGTGTATAGGTCATGATATAAGTGTCAAACACAAAGAAATGCGATAACAGGCTAAAATCATTAAATGTGGAGAAATTGGAGGAAAATTGTCGATTTTGCTTAAGGTATATAAATGATGATTGTTGCTTGCAATATTATGCGTGTTGTTGTAAATATTTAGGGGTTGAAATAGAATGGGGAAAGAGGTAGTAGAAACAAAGGAGATGCCGCCTAATCTTCTCTAGAAATAACGATGCGTTCTTATAATCGGGTAACTAATGTTAATACGATTCTCCCGTGAAGGTAATGACGTGACATCGAAGGAAGGCAAGTGAACGATAGCGTAGCTAAACGACCAGGTATGTGAGGCTAGTACTTTCTTTCCAATGGCATGAATCCTATAGCATGAGTGCTTTTCCTCTCCTGAGTTCATATATCCCGAGAAGCTAAAAGCCTATATTCCTATCTGTCTATATAAGATAAGCAATATGCTATGATGATTCCATATTGACAATGATATCCTTTATTGCTCACACTCACCTTATGTACTAATTTCTTCAAGGTGAGGCAGAATGTCGATAATTGCTCCATAATGAAATCGGGGGATCACGACCTTACGTCACCCCGTTAGAGTATAGATGATCTTGAGACTTATGCATGTATCATGTTAAGATAAGCATATTTTGATAAGCATATTATTATAAGTATTTTATAATGAGCATGTCATGATTGCATCACACCGCGCCTAGTTGGCTGGGCAGTCACCGCTACGGCGGGCAACTATACGGATACACCACGACCTTTGGGCGTGGGCAGACACCACTAGTGGGCGGCATGAGATGGTACCCCGGAAGCGGGAGGCCTGGATGCGGGCTTATATTATTGATTATCACACCGTTCCGGTAAGGACGGGCAGCTTGCATGTCATGCATTTATGATATCACGATGAGTATGAGTAAGACAGTATGTATCACTTCTCTTATGATTATTGTTCAGACTCAGATGTTCATATTTATGTTCTCCTTATATTATTGTTGTTTTTCTTCATTGTTTATGCTTTTCATACTCAGTACAATATTTGTACTGACGTCCTTTTCTTTGGACGCTGTGCTCATGCCCACAGGTACACAGGGAGGCGAGCTTGATCCAGATCCTTAGGAGCTGTCAGCTGATCGAAAGTACCCCATTGTTCGGAGGTGCTTATGATTCCTTTTTAGTACATATGTATATATTTTTTTGGGCACGACGGAGTCTTGTTCCGTCTATTTGTATAGTATGTCAGTAGAGGCTCGTAGATACGCAGTGTGGGTAGGATGGTCTCACATTTTTTTCATGTATATGTGCACTATTATTTTGCTATACTAAAGATCTCTACATGGATATAAAAGTATTTATGTTGTCATATAAACTATGATTTTCCTATGTTTTGAATATAAATGTGATAAAAGGGCATTAATCGAGTAAGGTGAGTAATAGAGCGAGCGGTGCTCGGTGGTTAGCCCCGGGTACCCGTCGCGGCCCCTAGCTGGGTCGTGATAAGTATCCAGATGGCTCTTTATGAGGCTTTATATGGGCGGAGATGTAGATCACCTATAGGGTTGTTTGACGTTGGAGAGAATAAGTTAGTCGACCCAGATTTGATACAGAAAGTAGTTTACAATGTGAAAGTCATCCAAGAAAGATTATTAGCGGCGCAGAGTCGACAGAAATCCTATTCAGATAACCGACATCGCAAGCTAGAGTTCGAGGTAGGAGATTGGGTTTTCTTAAAGATATCGCCTATGAAAGGGGTGATGATATTTGGCAAGAAAGGTAAGCTAAGCCCTTGGTACATCGAACCATATAAGATTATTCGTACGGTGGGTAAAGTAGCATATGAGTTAGAATTACCTTCTGAATTGGAGTCCGTATATCCAGTATTCCATGTGTCCATGCTTCGTAAGTGCATAGGAGATCCCTCAAGAGTTGTGCCAGTATATGATATCCAGTTGACTGAGCAGCTATCTTACAAGGAAATCCCCGTGGCTATATTAGTTAGGCAGGTTCGTCGGTTACGAACTAAGGATGTGGCTTCTGTTAAAGTACTCTGGAGAAATAAAAATATTGAGGAAATGACTTGGGAGGTGGAAGAGGAGATCAAGACTAAGTACCCGCACTTGTTCCCGTTGTCCCAGAAGGCTCGGGTTGAGACATCATGACCCCTTGGTATTGGATTTACTTATAGCTAGTATAATTGGTCGTGTGAGGCCATACTGTCGTATATATTAGTATGTGGCCCTGTGTGGCATTATTTTGGGTTGCTGTATACAGGTTGGATTGATATATTTATAGAGGAAACTCTGGCAAAATTTTCGTAGAATTCCTAAGCATTTAACATTTGAGGACGAATGTTTCTTGGAGGGGGGGGGGGGGGGGGGGGGGGAGGAGGATGTTACACCGCGAAAATTTTCGCGTCATGTGCGTTGTGAGTAAACTAACGTAAGCTCGGAGAGGTCATGGAACACTTTTAAGGTTAATGAATACTCTTAACAAGTGTTAAGAAATCGTCTAAAGGTACCGGGATCAAGCAAATCGAAGAAAATAAGTTGTTGAAAATTTGGAAAAAAGTTGATAGAATTTCAGGTCAAATTTGGAGGGGTATATCTCTGGGTATACTAGGAGTTTTAATGTGTTTCAAAAGCCTAAAATGAAGCTCTTCGAGTCTAGTTTCCAACGCAAAAAACCGTTCGTCAATACGACATCGTAGTAGAGAATTATGGACGTTACAAGTTAGGCTGGCAAAGCAAAAACGCGAGCTACAGTAACCGACATGCTACAGTAGCCGTGCTGCTACAGTACCTACTATAGTGCCCGAACTGACTTTGTCCAACTATAAAAGAGTCAAAACCCATTTTTTTCACCAAAAATCAGATTTTAAAGCTCAGCAACATATAGGGTCATTTTGGTCATAAAAGGTTGAGAGATTTGAGTGACTTCAGTTAGTCAAGGCTCGGGTGGTGCATAGCTGTGCCTATAGCATTGTTTTGCGGTGGAATTTGGCATGCATTCAAGGTGAACATCGGAGATATTACTATTTTAATAATACTAAGGTATGAAGCTTTCCTTATTAATGTTGCCTTAGGATATTTACGAAGGTAGAGCGATTAAATGAGCGTATGGTTAATTTATCGGTTAAGAAATCGGATAAACATCATATGAGATGTCTTATGGAGTATGTTGATGTTAGTGATGATGTTGTTGATGTTTGTATTGTTGTTGTTGTTGTTGGTATTTGCGATTTCGGGCTAGGGATATAAATAGAGGAGATGCTACCGAAATTTCGGCAGATTTTAGAAAGAGTTAGTTTGAGGGCTTAAGACAGCTCTATGAAGATGAGACTAACAATAGTATAAATTTTCTTGAATATAGATTTACGAGCCTAGAAGGCCAAGCATTGATTAGTTAAAATTAAGGAGACCAAAAAGGCATGTTAAGGCTTTTTCTTTCTTTCTTTTTGGCATGATCCTATGATATGAGCGAACAACGAGTAAACAAGCTTCCATATTAGTCTACTTGTAGAAGCACTAGGAGTACTTCAGTATTTGATGTTCCTGTACCCCTCTTATGATTGTCCCTTCTGTTCATGGGTCTTGAGTTTTTTATCATGATTATGTTAGTTTACATTTATTCATTGCATTCATTTACATATATGCATATTGACCCATGACCAGAAAGCATTACATACGCGTATATTATATGTATGCGGGGTATGGTGGAAGGGCGAGGCATTATATACACATTACCACCTAATCAACTGGTGCATAGTGATGATCATTATGATGCCCGAAGGGGCCTATATGATACATGGATTGGGCCGTACGTTTCTCAGCACTATTATATGGGATATAGATCGAGCCATACGTTCCCCGGCACTATGACGTATGCATATCATACGCCGTCATAGGCAATTTCAGTAAGCAAAGGTATACAAATATGTTCAGATAATCAGACTTACAGATGCATTCAGTCAGTCAGTTTAGCTTATGAGTTTCAGATTTTCTTCATGACTCCTATGTGTATGTTACTCTTATGCCTTACATACTCGGTGCATTATCCGCACTGACTCCCCTATTGTTCGGGGGGGGGGGGGGGGCGGGCTGCGTTTATGCCCGCAGGTACAGATAGACAAAAAGGCGATCTAGCTCAGTAGAGCCTCTTCTCAGCTGTCGGTGGTGTGCTTCACTCGTTCTGGAGTTGCTGTCTGTTTTGGTATGTTATGTTTGATGTATATGTATACAGGTACGGTGAGGCCCTGTCCCTTCCCTTATACAGTTGATGCTCCAGTAGAGGTCTGTAGATAGTTGAGTACAGTTAGACTTGATGTAGCCTTGTCGGCTCCCACTCTTTTAATGTACAGTATGTAGCAGCCGTGTCGACTTGCACGGTTATTTTCTGTATATATATATATATATATATATATATATGCTTATATGCACAGATGATTGATAGTCCTTAAAGTTGTTCTGATATGAGTCAACATGGTTCAGCTATGAGTCTTATGGGCCACCCACTTATCCAGTAAGGTACTGGTATGATAGTCGGGGTGCTTGGTCAGTAGTATTCAGGCACTCATCACGACTCAGCAGATGTGTCATGACAAATGTTGTGCGTAAAGTCACTCTTTACGCATAAAATAATTTACTCAACAAATAATCCCATATCCCTCGTGATAATCTAATTAGTCGTACATTACTTATAATACAATTCAAAATCCCAATAATTTCATAACATATATTAACATTCTCTCTTAGTATTGGGATATCCACAGAGTTCGATTCTCTCTCGTACTCTGTTCATCGTGTTACCGCTCTAGTAGAGATTCCTTTTATTTTCCTCGCTTCTACCTTTCCCTCTCTACCTCCAACATGTTTTTCTTTTTCATATCACACACATCACACCTACTGGACATTCGTCACTTATCGTTCTTTTGTTTCGTTGATCAACCTTATCTCATTTTTCATTATCATAGTCTGAATCTCTTCCTTTCTGCATCTCTCACTTTCCTTCATATCAATAATAACAAACTCCTATCGTGTGACCATTCAGGTAAGTTCAAGGATAAATAACCTGAACTATAACACAGAACGCAACTGCAGTCATAAGATCAACCAATTAACAGGCAAGGAGCTTTAGTAAACATATCCCTTTCGATCTATCACCTCGAGGTATCGCTAAGGTCAATAGGGCTGGCTCATAGTGACTAAAAATTCCCCCCCCCCCCCCCCCATAATCATCGGGTGAAATTTAACTTAATAATCTGAATCGGTATTACATGCATAGGCCTATACATATATATCAAGTTCATTTCATAACTCAATCTTCCAAAAACATAAAAGGGCTAGTCAAATTCTTCTGACTTGTGAACTCCTTCTGGAATGTTTATCTCTTTAATTTTCCTTGGCACATAAAGGTTCTTTCTGCCCCAAGCACATCGTTTTCCCTTCACATGTTTCTTATCCTATCCTGACCTAAACATCGTTCCTTCCAACTTAATACATACTTGCTACATTTATCCCGCAATTGACTACTAACTTCATCTTTAATCACGCACTGCTATGCCTTTTCTTTCTTCTCGTCATGATCCTACTTAAAGGTTTCCACAATTTCTCTTAGATTCCCGAGAAATTTTGACAGAGTTCCCTCTATAAATATAACAATCACAAACCTTCACACAGCCCAGAAAACACATCTCATGCATTAGACGGCCACATATAGAAACAAATATGATATATCACTCAACCACACAGGGCTGATTACTATAAAAGGACGTAAAGTAATAAAGCTCGTATCATAAGTTGTATCTGAACACTCTTTCTAGAATTCCATCTCGTTCCTTCTAAACATTTCATCAATCTACTCCTTCATAGAGGTTTACGTACTCGTAAATCATTTTCCCCTTATCTTGTTGTCCTTTAACACCTTATAAGTGAATCTGGATTTACTACAACAATTAATACTCATATTACATAACTTACCTGTAATATTCCAAACTGAATGATAAACTTTACTTCCTTATATAATAACTGACGTCTTGAAGTTCCAATAATGGAAACCCTTACCTTGGCCCCACTCGAGAACTCTGATCCCGTATAATTCGGTCCAATGGGAGTTGGGGGAGTTCTTTATCTGGTTGCTCGTCCACAAGTTGTTCTGTGACACCCACACCGTCTACAAATGTACCAATCATATTGACTCTCCCAGACTTACCACTATTCACATTTGACCCTCGTTCTGCAGATACCGTCGCTCTAGTATTACATAAATGGTCATCTCCCAATACTTGTCTAACCCTTACCTGTTTAGTGGGTTTCTCCCGGATCTCAGACGGATCTGTCTCTATGGAGGACATGACTTCCGATGGATCTGTCTTGATAGAGGGCACATTCTCTGATGGGTCTGTATCATAAGAATGGTTGACTCTGGAAGCCCCTAGACTATCATCCTTCTTTCCCATATAAGCCATCTCACAAATACAAAATAATCAAGGTTAGGGTTGGAAATATTATATCCTGTGACTTAGTTCTATCGCACGATCTAGGATAGAAAGAAATTAACCATCCTAAATGTCCTGTAGCCTCAGGTTTATAAGTGTGGCGCACAACACACCCATAAACAAGGCTCTACTAGACACGACTTGTAGACAACCCTAGGACAGAACTGCTCTGATACCACTTTGTCACGATCCAAACTGAAAGGCCACGACAGGCACCTGACCGTACTAGTCAAGTACCATCTGACATACATCTATGATAATAACATAATCATAGGTGGGCCGATAGGGCCGTCATATGACTCTCAATAAACTCATAACAAACAGGCATGTATCAACTGTTCTGAAAGACTCATCTCTGAAAATACTAGACATACTGTATGAGCCGGTAAGGCCATCATAACCAACTGCGATGCCCCATGAAATCTCAAGTCTTGACATCATCTGACAATACATAACTGTCTACAAGCCTCTACTGGAAAACATAACACAAAGTGGTGGGACAGGGCCCCGCCATACCCATATATATGTGCATACATATCTATATATACATAAGACCATGCAGACTCCTAGCATCTCTGGAACAAACGGAGTGCATCAACTTCATCCGCTGAGCTAACATCCTAATATATGGATCACCAAGCTATATCTGCAGACCTGTGGGCATGAAACACAGTCCCCTAGGCAATAGGGGAGTCAATACAAATAATGTACCCAGTATATAAGGCGTGAAAATAGCATATCCAGAAGAACCATGAAAGGAGCCTGTGACATGAGAGTCAATCTGTATATCTGAATGCATTTGTATGACTGAATATCTGAAAATGTCTGTATAAGTCTGTCTAACTGAAAGTGCCTCTGAGGGCTTATGATATGCATGCTTTCTTTCAAAATTCTTATACATATATCATAACTGTTAGTGCTGAGAAATGTACAGCCCGATCCATAAATGTCAGTGCTGCGGAGCGTGCAACCCGATCCATACACCATATCATCCCACGTTCGGGGTATCATTATAATTTGCCCACTGCAGTGGTGTGCACATCTCCGTGCCTGTCCGGCCGACTGTAGTGCGACGCGGTGTGAGAAAATAGTTGTACATATATATAAATGCATGGAGGACTCATAAAGATGACATGTGAGCCTTTCGGAGTGACGTAGAGTCGGTAACCTCCGAATATCACTATGGATCTAACACCACCAACATCTCTTGCTTTTATTGGATCTATGATCATGAAGTCAATTCAAGAATCAAAAGCATAAAACAATATCAATATCAGGAGTCCAAGGAAACATAGGCTTTCTAGCTTTCTAAGAATGGAATCATTATGGAGAACGCACGTTCATTGGTTTGTTCTTTCTCATATGATTCATGCCAAAATGAATAAAGGGGATAGCCTTAACATACCTCAGATATTGCCTTTTCAATAGCTACTATAAAACCGGTCCCTCCAACTCACTTTAATTCCTCCAAACCTTCTTCAAGTCAACAACATCCCAAATACCCTCAATAGATGGGGAAATCAGCTCCTTTACCTTGTCACACCAAAGGAGACTTCATTTCTAAAATCAAGAAAAGCTCAAGGTGAACCCCCCCCCCCCCACAGTTAATGAGGAATTAATCTAGAAAAATAATTTTTTTTTACCTTAAATCCCCAAAGGAGGAGAAGAGGGTCTATGTTGCGGAGGTTCTGCTCCAAAATCGTGAAAATAAATGTACCAAATGACTCAGCTCACAACTTATAACGTAATACCTCAAAATCCAATTTTCTTCTTTCCTTAAATCCTCACTTTTATTCATGTTTTTGACAACCAAAGGTAAAGCAATCTACTGCCATCTCTTTGACTTCTTGAATAGAATATCTCCCTAACATTACATATGCTAGCAGCTATATAGATGATATATTTTGTACAAGAGAGCTTAAGTATTCATGGACCTTGGGGTCCTCCTTTTGTTATTACCTTGCATAGAAATCTATTCAACCTAAAAAAAATCCACCATTTTGCTTAGTCACTAATTGTCAATTGCTATGGACCCACGTGGTGCATTATTGTTAACATACAACTTACTCACTACCCACTAATTAATTCCTTGGTCCCCACCAAAACTCAACAATTAACTAATTGCCCAATAATTAATTTCTTGCTCTCAATTCACTCAAATGTTAAATCACTTCTAACATACTTCATATACTCATTATCATGATCATGCAATATGGTACTAGTCCGTAACCTCTTTTGACACACACTTAAAATATTATTTGCAATCATTTTCATTCCACTTTTGAGTCTTAAATAATTTGGGAATAACATCCTATCCTGTCATGCCCCGAACCATGGCCTAGGTGTAATACCACATTCGATGCCTAACTGTATGTGACCAAGCGAACCCATAGGCTGGCTAAATCAACATGTGATATTAGGACAAGCAATAATAAGGATTAAACTAACACATGCTGATCTATTAAAAGTCTGGCTTAAAAAATATATATATAAATGCAGAAATACTGGTTTGAGTCTAAATATCTGAATAAATAGCCAACAAGGCTAAAACATAAAAGTCTGCTAATATCTGACTAACTAGACTATATCTATAAAGCCTCTAAAGATAACTGTCTAAATACTGGGAAGACTAAAGCAAGATTACACCCCGGAGGAACTGGGCTCACCAATAGCTGATACGAGCGGGTCCTAGCTAGCATGATCGTTAACCTGTATATTGTTGCCTACAACGCGAGATGCAGGCCCCCAAGCAATAAAAGGGACATCAGCACATTTGAATTGTACTGATATGTAAAACAACTGAAAGAAGAAATATAAGTACTGAAAATGAAACTGAACTAAACAGGAAAGCAAGAGTCTGGAATACTCCCTATTCTAAATGAAGAATCACCTGTAAAGCTGTAAATATAACTGTGGCCTAGGGCCCAAATAATGTGCAGAAAAACTGTGGTCTCAGGCCCATGCAGTACGTATGCATAAACTGTGGCCTAGGGCCCAAAAATACAGATACATGTGTTCATCATTAAATAATTTACAAGACTGAGACTGGTTATAGCTGATAGCATGAAAACTGTTTCTGATTATGGAACCTAAGCAAATAACTGATTATACACAGACTGAGACTCATGTGATGTCAAAACACAAGTCTATAATGATTACGTAT
Source organism: Lycium barbarum (assembly GCF_019175385.1). Taxonomy (NCBI): domain Eukaryota; kingdom Viridiplantae; phylum Streptophyta; class Magnoliopsida; order Solanales; family Solanaceae; genus Lycium; species Lycium barbarum. The sequence continues at coordinate 54,067,020 of NC_083338.1, forward strand.
GTCACGACCCAAGCAGAGGGCTATGATGGGAACCCGGAGCTAATATACGGAGCACCTCTAAACATACATCTCATAAATGTTTCTGGGTGGACCATAAAGATAGTTCCTGGATATCATAATATGTAAGGACATATATCACAATATAACGACAGATCTCTATATAATCTTCAACAAGTATGTCCATCATCACCAGCCAACAAGGCTACTAAAATGTCATACAATGATATGAACCAGTAGGGCTATGAAATGTCTAACTATACATAAATGTCTACGAGCCTCTACATAGAATACAAGTAACCATAAGGACCAATACCAATAGACTGCAGCTCCGAAGTAAGTGGACTGCTCCTGAGAATCAGCTGATAAATCACCTACGGGTCTAATCCGGGTACCTGTCTACCTGCGGGACTGAATGCGTCCACAAGAAAGGACGTCAGTACGAACAATGTACTGAGTATTTAAGGCATGACTAACAGCATAATAATAAATATAGAACATAACATGAGATAAGGATAACCTGTATGTCTGATTGCCTCATAGGGAGAACATTATGCATGCTTAGTCTTTTCATAAAAACCTTTCTCATACTTGTATAACATAATAGTGCTGCGGAACGTGCAGCTCGATCCATAAATGTTAGTTCTGTGGAATGTACAACCCGATCCATAAGTATAGTGCTGCGGAACGTGCAGCCCGATCCATATATGTTAGTGCCTAGGAACATACGACTCGATCCATAAATATAGTGCTGCGGAACGTGCAGCATGATCCATACATGTTAGTGCCGAGGAACGTACGACCCGATCCATAAATATAGTGTTGTGGAACGTGCAGCCCGATCCATATAGGTTAGTGCCGAGGAAAGTATTGCCCGATCCATAAATATAGTATGTTAGTGCCGAGGAACATACGGCCTGATCCATAATATAATATATATACATATACATAATGTAAATAGCATGAATGAAAGCTCATATGAAGGCTACAACTTTACTGGAGTGACGTAAGGTCGGTAACCTCCGATTTATATTATGGAGCAATCATTATCATTATATTTCATCGTGAAGGAACGAGTAACATAAGATGAGATCAATAACAGTGAGTAGAATCAAGGAAATCATGACATGAACTCAATGATCTCATAATAGCATTAAAATCATGAGCTTTGGAATTCCTAGAATTAAAATCATCATCATCATGTTTCTCGTAGAAAACATCTCATCTTTAGTACCATAAGAAGCTTTTAAGAATCAGGAACTTCTAACTTTTGGAAGTAAGAAGGTTGTGGAAACATCTATGAAATCATAACATAGGAATCATGCCTTTTGAAAGAAAGGGACTAGCCTTAACATACCTTTTTGGTCTTCTATTACTTGACGCTTACCCTTCCAAGCTCGTAAATCTATATTCAAGAGAATTCATACCACTATTAGGCTTATCGCCATATGCGTATCTTATGTCTTCGAATTAATTCCTTTTAAAATCTGCCTAAATTCGGGCAGCATCTCTCCAGTATTCTTTACCTCCTCCAAATAACAAAACAACTCCCAAACAATACCAACAACATCAACAACAATATCAATACCAATATATTCTATAAAACATCCCACACGATGTTTCTCCAATTTCCAAACCAACCATAACAACATCCATAATACCATAATCAAAGAATTATTTTCAATTTAATCTCAAATTAATCCAAAATTCTCTTTCAAACTTACCTCATGGCCATCAACTTCAATTCAACTCTTTATGACTTTTCTTTCCTTTCTAAAAATTTATAAACCTTTACATCATCTCAATCATGTAAATAATAGTAGGTACTGTAGCACCCGGTTACTGTAGCAGTGTTTTTCTGCTCCGTCCGCCTAATTGGTAATGTCCATAACCCCCTGCTCCGATGTTGCATTGACGAACAATTTGTTGTGTTGAAAACTAGACTTGAAGAACTTCATTTTAGGCTTTTGAAATGACATAAAACTCCTTATATACCAAGAGATATACCCTTCCAAATTTGACCCAAAATTCTTTCTAGAATTCTGCCAACTTTTTTCCAAATTTTCGACAAACTTATTTTCTCCGCTTTGCTTGGTCCCGGAATCTTCTAAAACTATGCATACATGATATTTATCATTTTTTATCATACTTCATTATAGTCGTTTCCTTTGGTTCCAAGGTTGTCCTTCCCGATTACGACTTACGAGATCGTAATTCGTCCTTTACTTCATTGTTACGTACTTTCCATGGCTTGTACCTTCCAAAATTTTATGGGACGTCTCCGATACTCCGTTATACAATGAAGTACGTGGAATGTTCATGCTCTGAAAGTGCGAGGTGTAACATCCTTCCCCCTTAGAAACATTCGTCCTCGAATGTTGTAGCTTTCGAGCCTATGACCCTTTCATTAGTTTCTTTAAATGGTTGTCTTCCTTTGGTTTCTGATCCCCATGCTCTTGTAGTATGGGCTCATTAGTCTTCCTTTATATCCTCACAATTCTCTGTCGAACTCACTCATTAGTTCCATATCCTCACGTTCTTATGTATGTACTCTGTGGTCAACTGATATATCTAGTTACTGTCTTGGGACCTGTTGCCATTACGACGGTCTTAACTCATGATTTCTATGGCTCCCTACCAGTCTATGAGTACTGTTAATTGTTGTACTTTTTTTCCTTACTTCTTATTTCTCTACTAGTAGACAAATTCTCTTGTTCAAATATGGCACCCCTCCTTGCTTGCTTCCTTGGTGCTATTTTAGATTATCCCATTTTGTACTCGTCGACCTTATATACATACCATATCATCTCCTTTTTAATTCCTTGGCCGGACTCTTTAATTCCTTACAATATCATCCTATTCATACCTGAACTTTTCCTACAATTTCCTCTCCTCCGTTTTAGCATAATTGCAATATAACTCATAAACATGGAACTAAGATAAAATCCTACTTAATCATAACTTCCTTTTGATACGAGTATGCTTTCTACTTATGTCCTTGATTCTCTTGTACCGGCGATCATTTGAGACTTAAATTGGCCGATGTTCTTTTTTGACTCCCTATCGTTGTCCTTACACCATTTTTTTCGGCCATTGCATCATGACGATTGTCTATATTGTTCTATAACATATACTCTCACATTTGATATGACCGGTGACTTGTGACTCCACAACTTGCGAGGTACTTTCTAATCTCTGGTAGCACTGCTGTCTTGCTATCCATAGGCACACTATCTCCCTTTCCTTTGGAGATCATTGAACTCCCTATAATTATTCCTCTTGTTAAAACTTTATCTCTTCTAGTGCTAAGATTTCCCTTTCTTGAGCTTCAGAATATTGTAGCTCATCTTAGAACTGAATTTGTTCTTCCCCCCTTTTAAAGGATGTTTTCATATACCATACCCTTTGAGTGTTAACCATCTTTGATAGTCATCTGGCCGACATTAACGATCCTTCAACTACTCTATTCCATGTAATGCCGGAGTTTTTTTCATTGCATGGTTTAACTTGTTTTCCTTTTTGCTAGGTGAGTTCTTGTATCAAATCAAAATGCTTATACATATCAGATACAATCCAAATGCCTTCTTTATTTTCTTTTCACTTCTACCTCTCATGACTTGTAGTCCCATAGGTTAATGAATTAATGGGGACATCGGAATTCATTAGGCCCCTTATGGAGTGCCCGAGTATACTACGCTCTTTTAGCCCTAGTCTTTCTCCACGACTATCTTCTTAATATCCTTGAAATTCTCCTTGCTATAGGTTTCCAATTCCTATTTATGTCTATACTATACCATTGAAAGCTGATATTCAACACCATCCATTCCCACGACTCATCCTTCATTAGCTTAGCTCATTTGCCCCGTAATTCTTCTTAACTACTCATTTGCATCATAGCTATGCATCATAGTCCTTCTAGTGTTCTGTCAGCTCTTGTTTTTATCATGAAATCCTCACAAAGTACACCCTTTCCTTTCTTCTTTCGTCGAGTCTTCATCTTCCTTTATGATACTACAACTTGTGCACACATATATAGATATATATCTAAAAAAAACTGGTTTCCTTCATGATCGAATCTTTGCATCTTGCACATAACTATTGTCTTATAAAATTTGTTTTCCCTTGGGCAAGCCTACCGATTCACTAACCTTCTCTTTGTTGTCAGCGGCTACATAATTCCCTTTAGCCATTTCATTGACACCTCTTCCTTTCGTCAGTCCTCATAGTTTCTTTTGTGACACCTCTTCCTTTCTTCAGTCCTCATTGTTTCTTTTGTTTTCCTTTACTCGTAAAACGCCTGTTTCCATTAGTCATCCTTTACTCTTAGGTTAGGAAACCTTGAAGTGTTCCGTTACAAGTGAGAATCCCTTTTGGCGCTGAAAATCTTTTCTTGGGGTACTTTCTTCCCTTAAATAGGTGTACCAATCATGGGTTCACATCCATTCTCCTAGTTAAATCTCGGGAGTTTAAAATTTCCTCATCGCTCTCATAAGATCTGTTTATTTCTTCTCAAGGATGCACTTTTGTCCAGTATTTACAACCTTCTTAGCTCTAGTTATGAAAACCTATAGGTTGGTTCCAGGGTCCTCACATTCATCCCTCGCCACGTACAACATGACTCTATCTCCCGTTGGTTTATTTAAATTTGATCCTATTGTCTGTTTTCCTGCTTTCATCTTAACCTTTTCATCAAATATATATTACCTGATCCTCAATGGGTATACATTTTCCTTGACCAAGTTTCTCTCCCCTATATAGTATCATAACCTTCTTTTTCTCAATGCTCATGCTTACATATTTGGTCGCGTTACCGCTATTTGACTTTGATTCCCGAGAAAACCCAATCCTGACTCTTTCTGTAGCGCTTGCTACCTCAATTTTGACATATAACACAATCAATACTTTTAACATGTCGTAACATCAATCATAAAGGTGTACATAATATTCGATGTAGCCACTCGTGACTTATCTTTTTATCGCTTTTCAACAACTTTTCTTACGAGATATCCCGTTGCCATTTGATTTTTTCCTGAATCTATGGCTTTAATACATCTCCCCTCTCTTTTTGCCCAACTAGCCAGAGAATTCTAGTTGTAATGCTCATATGCTCCTAATTTCCTTGGGGCTGTTCGGGTTTCGCATATTTTTTTTTATGTCTAAATCTGTAGGTCTTCCAAGCATACCTTCCTATGTCCGAATTGTAAACCTTGGCGGTATAACTTTACTTAAAAATCTTTACTCGTACTTGTACCCTGCCTCTTTGTCTAAATAATCAAACTCAGATCCTTTACTTTCCTGTAGCAATCGAATCGATCCTTGCGATATTTTATCTTCACTTGTACACCTACTCTCTTATTTCCTTACACATAGGCCGACATCGCACCTAATTTCTCTATCGTCAAATAACTCTCACAATACCCATCTAAAAAAATTTGAGGTGAATCCTTCTTATAAGGATTAGCTAGAAATACGCCACATATTCCTAAGATTGATGCAATTTCTACTTCATTCGTCGGCCACGCAACATCACATTTAGAAGTTATATAAGCAATCTAGAAGACAATCGTAATTACATTCCAACTTACCTATCTATTTCTCATTCTTGAGTTACAGGTCATCATTAATACCCGAAGTAACTTATCCATAATGATTCTTAGAATAGTACCAACTATCAAATACTCTGAAACCCCCTTTGAATTCGAATGACTGGTGACTTCTGAATCCCAATGCAAACTCACATCATATAGGAAAGTCTGATAAAACGAGTCTGTGTGCTTGTCATCAACTCGTCCTGATCTTATGTATATATATAAACTTCTAGAGTAAAACTTTCCCCTACTCGTTAACTTCCTTTCCCATATCAATATCTTGTCTTTATCTTTTACTCACCAATCTATAAATCATAATACCACACTTGAATTCTTAGTGTCAACTTTCCCTTTGTCTTCAATAAATCTCAATTCTCCGAAATCTCAAATGCACTCATTCCAACTCCTTTAATTACTAATCATTTTTCCCCTTCAGGATTCTTCCCTTAAATTAAAATAAAATTATTCTAAACTTCTCTTGGAAAGCGTCTCATAATGGTTCATTCAATCATGACTTACCAAACGTCCGATTGTCACATTTTTCCTTCATTCTTTCTCTATAGCATAGCTATTCAAACAATTCAATTTGTAAATATTTTGGCAGAGTTTCCTTTATACTTCGTACTGCCTAATTCCTGGACACAACCTAGAAAACACATCCAATGCCTCACAAGGCGATCACAATACCCATAGCATTTACCTCAGGTTCTCATATATAAGTCTATCAATATCAATAAGACAGGAAACATACCTTCCGGAGTAACAACTTCAATTCTCATCAATTACCTCGTAGCGGCATAATCAATTTCTTATCCGTAATAAAAACATTTAGGGTTAGATTCAGAGACATCACATCCTATAATTTAGCTCTACAGCATGATCTAAGATAAAAAAGAAAGGTCAATCATTCATAAATGCCCTACAACCTCTTGTTTAAGTGTGGCGCGCTTTACACCTATAAACAAAACTCTACTGGACACGGCTCGTAGTAAAACCCTAGGACGAACTGCTCTGATACCACTTTTGTCACGACTTAACTAGAGGGCCATGAAGGGCACCCGGAGCTAACACACTGAGCACCTCTAAACATACATCTCATAAACATTTCTGGGTGGACCATAAATATAGTTCCTGGATATCATAATCTGTAAGGACATATATCACAATATAACGACACATCACAATATAATGATATTTATCATTGATCATACTTGATAATAGTCGTTTCCTTTGGTTCCAAGGTTGTCCTTCCCGGTTACGACTTACGAGATCGTAATTCATCCTTTACTTCATTGTTATGTACTTCCCATGGCTTGTACCTTCCAAATCTTTATGAGACATCTCCGATACTACATTAATATGGTGATTTACGTGACATGCTCATGCTCTGAAAGTGCGAGGTGTAACAACGTACTCAGTTCATAATATTCAAAATGATCACCATGAACAAATTATGAAACTATAACCCTAAAAGATAGCAGTTCTACAACTATTCAAGAAACTAAGGCTAAACTGTTACACCTTGGAAATTTCCCCGTGAACGTACAGTGGATAGGATAACAAAGGGCATAGCGTATACGATGTTTTGATGAGTAAGAAATAGTATTTGATGACCCTAAACAAGATTTCAAAGGCATATGAGGCAAGGAAAGAAAGTTGTTAAGGAGAGCGAATCATATATTGTGTGTTGGACAAGAATTACGAGCATTAAGTTAATGATGTTCTAATGACGTCTCGAAGATGAGTAATGACGTCCCTTAGATTGGTCCGTATAAGTTGGTCGAGACAACTTTTATGATTTAATATAAGGGACCCTTCTCATTACACTTCATTTTCATTTTTATTTCACACTTCTTCATCTCTCAAGACCTCTAGAAAGCTCCATATATTTCATCCACAAGAATTCAAAGGAAATTGATGATCAACTTCATCAAACCAACAAGAATCAAGAGTAAGAAACTCATCAAAGTAATCTAAGCCAAGAAATCCCAAGAGAAGTGAAATAGGGCTTTGGTGTTAGAAGAGTATTTCCGTTCAAGGCTTAATTCTACACTATCTAAGGTAAGTTTCATGGTATTTTCATGATGTTTGAAGTATTGATAAGTTAAAACACTTGGATTGTAGAGGTGTCACGACCAAGCCCCGTGGGCCATGACTAGTGCCCGCGCTGGACACTCGTATACGTACTTGTTAGACATAGTTAGACTGACACTATAGTCAATATGGGAATTGACAAGAACCAAAGGTTCACACCGTCACATATCATGATAATTTGTCTCCTGAGGAGTCATAACCAATCACAACGTAATAAAAAACGCAAGCCGACAAGGCTGCCAATATATATCATTATAATACGCAAGCCGACAGGGCTGCCACTACATGTCGATATCATAAGCAAGCCGGCAAGGATGCCACAACAAACAGAAATATCCACAACAGACCATATAGACACAGCTGATCATAATCCATATACAACCCACACACATGTCTACAGACCTCTAAGAGTATCGATAGTGAAATATGACGGGACAGGGCCCCGTCGTACCCCTGGATAAACATATATATATATATATATATATCAAAAGATCTGTACCAAAAGTCTAGGCTCCGGGACAATGGAGCTCTCCAAGACAGCTGACTGGAAATCCTAAGCTGGAGGGTCACCAAACCGACTATCTGTACCTGCGGGCATGAAACGCAGCCGCCCACCCCCCCCCCCCCCCCCTGAAGAAAGGGGGTCAGTATGGAATATGTACTGAGTATATAAAGCATGTGATACAGTAAAGAAGATCATAACTGAAATAGAGGTCACAGGAGACAAGTATGACATTCAAAATACCAATACATTTGCCTTATGAAATGTAAATCATGCATATCAATATCATATATCATACCTGGCCCATTATGGGACTCGGTGAATAAAGTCATCCTTGGCGCCACAATCACATCATCATATCATCACATCATCATCATATATATATATATATATATATACCGTACCCAGCCCTCTAGTGAGGGACTCGGTGAACAATGCAGTGAAACTGTGCACGAAAACATACCCGGCCCGGGACACGGTGAAAGATATATTGAGGCATGCACGAGCAGAGTAATGAGCAACCATATGCAAACTAGATTATATTTGAGACTCAATATAATATTCAAACAAACTATCATTCGGAAATGAAGACAATAGTCATATCCAGTACCCTTCGAATGTCACTATGGAACATATCAAATAGAACTTCAGAAATCGAAGATACGTATCAAGACATAATAAAGTAAGTTCTGGGAATCAAGAACATTAGCTATCCCAGTGGCTCTAAGAATAGGAGCTTCTTTGGAGTTATATATATGTCGTCTGTTTGTTTCATAAAGATCATGCCAAAAAGAAAGAAGGGTTAGCTTTACATACCTTTAACGCTTATTTAAATGTCCAACGTCTAATTCTCGAGCTCGTAGGTCTAAAATTAAGATAACATAAGCCACAGTTAGATCATCCACATCACTTACAAACTAATCCAAGTACGAATGAAACTTAACGAAATTCAGGCAGCATTTCCCCTAAACACTTAACAATCCTCGAGATTCCAACATAGCCAAACATCAATCAAAATACCTACAACAACAACACCAACAATTTCATATCAAACTAAAATTAAATCCATTCTTAAATCACTTCCAAAACAGCCCAATATACATTCGTATACCAATGTTTATATACACTTCTTTATTTTCGTATATCTATAGTATAACAACAAACACAACAACAACAACTACAGCCAATCCCACGATATTCCATCCCACAAAATAATTCATAACAACCACCAAACAGCCCCAAAATATTGTCACAAAACAGCCACGAAAATCATATAAAAACAGCCCGGTATACGCTTTGTATATGATATCTTCATACACTTTATTCTTCCAAATTCAAGAACAGCAACTTGTCAACAACATCAACAATTATTATACATCATAACTCAACTAATTCCATCCATTTAATCCAACTAAAACATCCCCCGATCCATAAACCTCAATAAAACAACAAACGAATTTATAACACTATTTTCTCCGTTCTAATCCGTTAAAACTCTAAATAAACTTATTAACAATGAAAAAGGGACCTTAGTCTTAGCTTAAGTATGCAGCAACCACGTCAACACTCTTCTTCTTGGCTTATTTGTAGCTCAAATTGAAGGCAACGCAACGTACAACACTTTTCTCTTCATGAGCTTCGGGATTCGGGGCTCAGATTTTGATGAAAACTTGGTTTTTCTCTTTAAGGCTTTCCTCCCTCTCTCTCTCTCTAGAATTTTATGGGTCTTTTTGGTCTGAAAATGAGGAGGAGAAGGCTGAAATTTCCCTTAAATAACAAGGGAAATGGGCCTGACCCGGATTGGAATCGGGTTGGGCCCATTTCACTGCCCAGCTTGACCTTTCTGCCTTAAAACGTCCATAACTCTTTATCCCGAAGTCACATACAGGACCACGACCTATGGTTGGAAAGGTATTTCAATTATCTACAACTGTCATTTTAGGATGTTTCCCAAATTCCCAAATAATGATGGGGTTATGGCCTCCCGAAGTCAGATCACCCGAAAATGTAACTTAAAAACATCTTTTTGGAGGGCTTACACTTGGATTTGGCTCAAGGGTCCTTCTTGAGTTGTGTTTAACTTCACATATATTGTCCATATAACGTATCATATGTCCTTTATAAAAATCCCATCATGTGGGCCCCACCTCAGCTCACGGTTACGAGGGCTATATATCTTTTAACGTATTATTCCAATCATATTGTACAAATTCCAAATATCATACTAATGCTACTATAGTAGAATTTCATTCTTTATGCCTGTGATATTTTCTCCTCCTCGAGCTCACATTAAGCCGTCTGTAGCCTTAGTAACACGAAATTTTCTGGGGTATAACATCTTTCCCCCCTTTGTATTTAAACTGACTTACCTCTATGACAACCAATCCATTATCATATAAATACATATTATAATAACATAGCCTCAATGAACTGACTTACCTCTGTAACTTTAAATATCATCAATCACTTTCTTCTGTCGATACCGTTCTTCTACTGAAATCAAGGGTTAGTATAAGAAATCTCATTTCCTATGTCTTGGCTCTATCGCACGATCTTAGATATGAAAGAAAGGTAACATCCTAAATGTCCGGTAGCTTCCTGTTTATAGATGTGGTGCACAACACACCGATAAACAAGACTCTACTAGACACGGTCTGTAGACACTCCGAGGATGAAATGCTCTGATACCACTTTTTTCACGACCCAGCCCTGTGGGCCATGAATAGTGCCTGCGCTGGACAGTCGTATACGTACCTGCTAGACATAGTCAGACTGACACTATAGTCACTATGGGAATTGACAAGACCCAAAGGTTCACAACGTCACATATCATGATAATCTGTCTCCTGAGGAGTCACAACCAATCACAACGTAATAAAATACGCAAGCCGACAAGGCTGCCACTATATATAATTATAATACGCAAGCCGACAAGGCTGCCACTACATGTCGATATCATATGCAAGCCGGCAAGGCTGCCACAACAAACAGAAATATCCACAACAGACCATATAGACACAGCTGATCATAATCCATATACAACCCACACACATCTCTACAAACCTCTAAGAGTATCGATAGTGAAATATGACGGGACAGGGCCCCGTCGTACCCCTGGATAAACATATATATATATATATATATATCAAAAGATCTGTACTAAAAGTCTAGGCTACGGGACAATAGAGCTCTCCAAGACAGCTGACTGGAAATCCTAAGCTGGAGGGTCACCAAACCGACTATCTGTACCTGTGGGCATGAAATGCAGCCCCCCCGAAGAAAGGGGGTCAGTACGGAATATGTACTGAGTATATAAAGCATGTGATACAGTAAAGAGGATCATAACTGAAATAGAGGTCACAGGAGAGAAGTATGACATTCAAAATACCAATACATTTTCCTTATGAAATGTAAATCATGCATATCAATATCATATATCATACCTGGCCCATTATGGGACTCGGTGAATAAAGTCATCCTTGGCGCCACAATCACATCATCATATCATCACATCATCATATCATATATATATATATATATATATATATATATATACACCGTACCCGGCCCTTTAGTGAGGGACTCGGTGAACAATGCAGTGAAACTGTGCACGAAAACATACCCGGCTCGGGACTCGGTGAAAGATATATTAAGGCATGCACGAGCAGAGTAGTGAGAAACCATATGCAAACTATATTATATTTGAGACTCAATAGAATATTCAAACAAATTGTCATTCGGAAATCAAGACAATAGTCATATCCAGTACCCTTCGAATGTCACTATGGAACATATCAAATAGAACTTCAGAAATCGTAGATACGTATCAAGACATAATAAAGTAAGTTCTGGGAATCAAGAACATTAGCCATCCTAGTGGCTCTAAGAATAGGAGCTTCTTTGGAGTCATATATACGTCGTCTGTTTTTTTCATAAAGATCATGCCAAAAAGAAAGAAGGGTTAGCTTTACATACCTTTAACGCTTATTTAAATGTCCAACATCTACTTCTCGAGCTCGTAGGTCTAAAATTAAGATAGCATAAGCCACAGTTAGATCATCCACATCACTTACTAACAAATCCAAGTACGAATGAAACTTAACGAAATTCGGGCAGCATTTCCCCTAAAAACTTAACAATCCTCGAGATTCCAACTTAGCCAAACATCAATCAAAATACCAACAACAACAACACCAAAAATTTCATATCAAACTAGAATTAAATCCATTCTTAAATCACTTCCAAAACAGCCCAATATACATTCGTATACCAATGCTTGTATACATTTCTTTATTTTTGTATATCTATAGTATAACAACAAACACAACAACAACAACAAATACAGCCAATCCCACGATATTCCAGCCCACAAAATAATTCATAACAACCACCAAACAGCCCCAAAATATTGTCACAAAACAGCCACGAAAATCATATAAAAACAGCCCGGTATACGCTTTTATATGATATCTTCATACACTCTATTCTCCCAAATTCAAGAACAGAAACTTGTCAACAACATCAACAATTATTATACATCATAACTCAACTAATTCCATCCATTTAATCCAACTAAAACATCCCCCGATCCATAAACCTCAATAAAACAACAAACGAATTTATAACACTATTTTCTCCGTTCTAATCCGTTAAAACTCTAAATAAACTTATTAACAATGAAAAAGGGACCTTAGTCTTAGCTTAAGTATGCAGAAACCACGTCAACACTCTTCTTCTTGGCTGATTTGTAGCTCAAATTGAAGGCAACGCAACGTACAACACTTTTCTCTTCATGAGCTTCGGGATTCGGGGCTCAGATTTTGATGAAAACTTGGTTTTTCTCTTTAAGGCTTTCCTCCCTCTCTCTCTCTCTAGAATTTTATGGGTCTTTTTGGTCTGAAAATGAGGAGGAGAAGGCTGAAATTTCCCTTAAATAACAAGGGAAATGGGCCTGACCCGGATTGGAATCGGGTTGGGCCCATTTCACTGCCCAGCTTGACCTTTCTGCCTTAAAACGTCCATAACTCTTTATCCCGAAGTCACATACAGGACCACGACCTATGGTTGGAAAGGTATTTCAATTATCTACAACTGTCATTTTAGGATGTTTCCCAAATTCCCAAATAATGATGGGGTTATGGCCTCCCGAAGTCAGATCACCCGAAAATGTAACTTAAAAACATCTTTTTGGAGGGCTTACACTTGGATTTGGCTCAAGGGTCCTTCTTGAGTTGTGTTTAACTTCACATATATTGTCCATATAACGTATCATATGTCCTTTATAAAAATCCCATCATGTGAGCCCCACCTCAGCTCACGGTTACGAGGGCTATATATCTTTTAACGTATTATTCCAATCATATTGTACGAATTCCAAATATCATACTCATGCTACTACAGTAGAATTTCATTCTTTATACTTGTGATATTTGCTCCTCCTCGAGCTCACATTAAGCCGTCTGTAGCCTTAGTAACACGAAATTTTCTAGGGTGTAACAAGCGGAGTATAGAAAATGGGTCATAAATGTGTGAATAGTATCATGGTTGAATAGTGGTTGGAAGGAATCATGAAAATGGATATGTTGAGATCTTAAATATGTTATAAATGAAATTTAGAACATGGAATAAGTATTGTATATGAGAAAACGCGATAATGAGCTATGACCATAACTGTGGAGAAATTGGAAGGAAATGGTGAATTGTGGTAAATGTAGATAAATGGCAATTATTGTGCTATATTGTGAATGTTGTTGTGGTTGTTTGGGAGTTGATATATGATGTGGGAAAATTAGTATAAACAAAGGAAATGCTGCCCAATTCTTCCTAGAAATAGTAAGCACGTTCTTGTAATTGTTTAGCTAATGTCAATACAAATTCTCTTGAAGGTAGAACGTGGCATTGAAGGAGAACAGGCAAACGATAGATTAGTTAAACGTAAAAGGTATGTGAAGCTAGTCCTTTCTTTCTATGGCATGAGTCTAATGGTATGATTCTTCCTTCCTTTTTGTGAATTCTCTATATCCCGAAAAGTCAAGAGTCTTTGATCATGAACAACTATATGAGATAAAAGATGTGTTATGCGTTGTACATACTCACCTTATATACTACTTCCTTCAAGGTGAGGCAGGATACTTGTGAATGCTCCATAATGGTTATTTATTGGTTCTGAAAAAACGTGAAAGTTGCAGATTTGCACTTTGGCCCAGTCGATCGTAAAAATGAAATACGAACCGTAAAGTGGTTTACGGAACGTAAACTGCTATGTCGTATCTCAAATTCCAAAACTTCGACTTTCTGCCAAATGCTCGAATGGTTAAATACGGAACGTAAACTGAAATACGGACCGTAAATTGAGTTCGTAAATCACCATGTCCTCAGCCTGATTTTCTGGTTCTATCATCCTTTAATACGTCCATGGAATACGGACCGTAAAATGAGATTACGATCACTGTTGCACTTTCAACTATTTTCATTCCAAATCTGTTTTGTTTCTTGAAAAACTACACCACACCAGCCCTCCCCCCCCCCCCTCCGATAAAGTATAGTTGTCTTTGAGTCTTTATGCATGTACTATGATGAGCATATGATGATAAGCATATTATAATGATGATATAACACCGCGCCTATATGGCCGGGCAGTCACCGCTAAGGCGGGCAGTGTATACATCATGGCCAGATGGCATGGGCAGACACCACTAGTGGGCGGCATGAGACGATACCCCGGACGTGGAAGGCCTGGACGCAGGCTATGATTATCACACTGATCCGATATGGACGGGCAGCTTACACATTACTACACCGTACCTATATGGACGGGCAGCTTATACATTATGCATATATGATAGGATGATGAGTATGAGTAAAACAGCATGACTTATTTTCTTTATACTTGACAGTTAGATATAGATGTTCCAGATTGATGTCTCACTTTGTATCACTGTCTCATTTCATTGTTTATGCCTATCATACTCAGTACAATGTTCTTTGGACGCTATGTTCATGTCCACAGGTAGACAGGGAGGAGAGCTCGACCCAGATCCATAGTAGCGATCAGCTGATTGAAAGCACTCCTTTATTCCGGAGGTGCTTGATTATTCTTTTGTGAATATTCATGTATATGTATTTTTGGGCATGATGGGGTCTTGTCCCTTCCTTATGTTTAGCACTCCAGTAGAGGCTCGTAGATACGCAGTGTGGGTTATATGGTCTCACGAGATGCTATTATGTATATATATTATTTTGATGGCCGAGAGACATATGTATATAAAAGTATTTATGTTTCCATATAAAATATGATTTTCCAACAATTTGAGTAATGTGATAAAAGAGCACTAAATGAGCATAATGAGAAATAGAACGAACGGTGCTCGGTGGTTAGCCCCGGGTACCCGTCACGGCCTCTAGTTGGGTCGTGACATAAACTGTATTCTGAGTCAAATTACTGATGAGCATGTAGAATGAGGCGTAGGGAGAATCATTAATGTTCCCTAACGCATATAGTTAGCCTCACATACCTGTATATGCTCCGAGTCTTGTAACTACTAGTCTGAAATTGAGATGAATCCCAAAAGTCTAAGTTTTGAACCCTTAGGTGGGTTTTCTTGAAAACCATAGGTTAAGAGCAATGATTCCCTAATTAGGTTAGATGAACACATGATTTAATCTACTTGGAATAGGCTAGGATAGCTTACCTTAGTGTTCTTGATGGCGGAGGAGGAGAACAGGTCGTTCTCGGGTTTAGGGACTTGAGTAGAACTGAAACCAGTTATTTATAGGTTCTGGGGTGGGTTGGGAAATACAGACCAAAATGATGTCCGTATTCTAAATTACGGTCCGTATTCTGGACCGTAATTAATCATGTTCCAAAAAAAATTAGAAACACTGCCTTACTTTCCTCCTCAAATACCATCTGAATTATGGGCCATAAATCAAATTATGATCTGTAATCAACAATAAAATTTCCCAAGTAAAATTCCCGAATGTACAATGATTGAGGTGCCAAATACGACCGTGATATACGGGTCGTATACTGAAATACGATCCGTATTATGGGGCGTAAATCCTCATCTGATAACTGTAGAGAATTTTCCTATTCTAACATTCTCTATATGATTTTCTAAGTCTAAAATCATGGTCGACGCTTAAGTTAAAGGTCTGAGGTGTTACAATATCTCCCTCTCTGGAGCATTCGTCCTCGAATGAAGGATTCGGGTACAGTGTGACTGCTAAGCCATGTGCACACTAACTGATATGAACACATGAATACTGAACTAAGAATGGCTTAATTGAATTATCTACTGAGCTGAATGACTAGAGAACTGACTGGCTGCTAAACTGACTGAATATTGGGAACACGGAACCATGAAAGGAAATCTGAATGAAAAGATAAATTACCTTCAACGTTTTCTGTTGACTCTTCAAAGAGATGGGGATATGTGGACTTCATGTCCTCTTCTGCTTCCCACGTAGCTTCTTCAATTTTCTGACTCCTCCAAAGGACTTTCACTGAAGCAACTTCCATCGTTCTCAACTTGCGAACCTGACGATCAAGGATTTTCACTGAGACTTCTTCATAAGTCAAACTATCATTAACTTTTATGCTATCAGTCAGGACAACCAATGAGAGGTCTCCTACACACTTCCTCAACATGGACACATGGAACACTGGGTGCACCGCAAACAAGTCTTGCGGCAACTCAAGCTCATAAGCCACTTGACCAACCTTTTGCAGAATTCTGTATGGTCCAATATAGCGGGGACTAAGCTTTCTGTCACACCCTAACCTTACTAGGGTGTGATGGGCACCCGACCCTTACTTAGGGCCGAGCGAACCCTCTGACCCTTAGTACACACATAATCTTGTCAAACTTTTAAATCAAATAGGGATGAAATACATAGTGAAATTTTCCGAGATATTCTTTCTCGTAGCTTTCAAATCAAACAAAGACTGTAATCATATAGAACATATTTCACAGTACAAAATGACACATCGGCTGATGGAGCCGCTTACATAACTGACAACCACTACCCACGACTCTGTCTGCAAAGTCTCTAACATCGATCCAGAAAGCATATCATACAAAATCTGACTCGGCAACACTCCAGGAACAAAACGGAGCTTGCCAACTTCGCTGGAACATCTTCTGCAATTTCTTCCACTTATCTGGGTGTACCTGCGTGGCATGAAACGCAGCCCCCGAAGAAAGGGGGTCAGTACGGAATATGTACTAAGTATGTAAAGCATGAAACACAGGAAACAAAATCGTAACCAAAACAATCAGTACCAGAGTAAGTACATTATCCAAAATACTAAATGTTTACCTTCCAGACACAAATCGTGTTTACCGATGTCGTATGTCAGAAGAAACACAGAAAATAAGTGAATCATCCAGAGTGCCAAAAGAGCTTGCTTTTCAAACACGGATCACGCATGTCAGAGTCATATATCACATATGCATATAACGTGCCCCGGCCCTCCCGTGAGGGGCGCGGTAATTCATATATCATGTAAGCATATAACGTGCCCCGGCCCTTGGTGAGGGACGCAGTGAATCATTTGTCATGTATGCATATAACGTGCCTTAGCCCTTGATGAGGGACGCGGTGAATGAAATCATGTATGCCAATGTCATGTATCATATATGCATGTAACGTGCCCCGACCCTCTTTTACGGGACGCGGTGAATGTGCCATCCTGGTCACCACCCCGTCATCATATCATATATAACATGCCCCGACCCGCAAGTGAGAGGGACGTGGTGAACAATGCAGAGGAGTACGCACGAGAACATATCCTGGCCCGGGCTCAGTGAAATCCAAACTGAAGCTTGCACGAACAGAATAATGCGAAACCATATGCACACAAATCAAGACTCGATAGACAAGCATACTTACCGCTTCCTGAAGGCTCAGAAATAAATTTCGGGTCAATCCGAGTTAGTATGAGAAAGTTACGGACGTTTGAAGTACAGACCCTTTTACGAGCATTTCAGAAGCCATTTTTAGAAAACCGAAGAAATGATCATATCAAGTATCTTTTGGATATCGTATAAATCAAACCAAATATAACCGTTAGAGTCATATGTGCATATCAAGTATATCAAAGACTCGACGGAATAGTCGGACGTGTTAGCATTTGAAAGATCAAGACTTAATCATATCACTTGTCTCTTAAATGTCAATTTAGGAACATATCAAATAGGTCTTTGGACATTATGCCGACATCATATGTCATATATATATATATATATGCACACATTCTCGTAGAACATCATACATTGTGTTGCTGCGGAACGTGCAGCCCGATCCATAAACGTATTATATTATTACCGAGGAACGTTCGGCCCGATCCAAGACTATATACAAAGGTTAGAAGCATTCATACTTACAAAATCATTTTAAGGACATGAATTCTTATACTTGGCTTATTATCCAATTATGCAATAACCTCAACCATACTACGTATACTCATATCAATAGGCCAATAGAAATCGTAGACGAACTTGGAAACTTATCAAATGGAGTTTCGGAATCATGAATACGTATCAAAAACATATGAAACGGCTTATGGAGGTCAAAGATATTAGCCACCCTAATGGCTCTAAGAACGAGAATTTCTTTGAAATCATACTTATACATCATTTGTTCATTTCCTAGAGATCATGCCATAAGAAAGAAAGGTAAGCCTTACATACCTGTGCTACGCCTTATTAGCTACGCTTAATTATCCAAGCTTGCTAGTCTACATACAAAAGAATTGACATAACCATTAGATTCATTGTCATTCACTTGCCTTAGACTTTCAAATGAATTCACTTATATTCTACCGAAATTTCGGCAGCATTTCCCCTGTAAATACACCATCCCCGAGACTCCAACTCGGCCAAACATACAACAACAAATCCGAGAATTTAACTCGGCCAAAATATCAACAAAAATGCCAACAATTTTTCTAACAATTTCCACAACAACAATTCCCATAATCATGCCAACAACATCAATAACCAATTCAAAATATATTCTAACTTTAACAACTCTTGCCACGCAATTCAACGACATTTCATTTATAAAGCCAATACCAATGATCTTGCATTCAAGTGCTCGCCCAAGACCTTACAAGAAAAATTCAAGAATATTTCAAATAGTTCACATAACATTCCAAACAACCCAAACGATATACTACTTCACCCGAGACCTTCCAAATTCCACAAGAACGCTAACAACACTTTTTCTTTCTTCCAAATTCATAAACTACAACAACAATTCATACTCTAGCAACATCATTCTCATAATTACATAAACCATATAAAAATCACATAAATTCCTACAACCAATTTCCAAGCTAACTTGAACCATTAGTCTTTCATTTGCATCATAGAGTCCACAACAACACAACTAACATATTAAATAAAATTAATTCACCACTCCTCCACCATCCAATAACCACATGGCCACCATTCAACACACACACCCAAACGGCCACACACAACACATACTATTTCCATGATTTTCATTCAATTCTACTTACTACAACATATATAAACCTTCCATAACATATAAAAGAATATGAATTCTTACCTTTTTCCCCAACTTTCCACTTGATTAGAATCTTGAACTTGCCACCAAGAGTGGTTTTCTTGCTTCAATAATTATACCACATTAAAGAGGACGTTCCAATTGGTAGAAAAGCTAGAAGAAAATAATTTTTATTGATCAACCTTTCTTGGCCAAATTTTGGCTTCATGGCCGAATACCACTACCATATCCCCTTTTCTTGAAACTTCTTCAAGTTTCTTGAAAGAAATAAGATGACTACTAAAGTCCATGGGTCTTCTTTTATTTATTCCCATTAAGCATCCATGTGGGCTTAGCCCACACCCCAACTTGGCCGGCCCACTTGGGTCTTTTTGGTCTCAAGCCCATTTTTTTTCTAGTCTTGTTTTGTAATTCATAAAAACTATTTTCCAAATTCCACAATTGCCCTTGGCCTTTCTCCATATTTCCATGAGTCATCTTGCGAATTTTCCCTTTTTACCCTTTGCCTTTCTTAATATTTCCACATCAAACATTTTCATAAACAACTCATTCACTAAAATGATTTGGAAAATAGTCTTGACTTTAATTTCTCGCAATCATCTTGAATTATCCAAATGTACGAAATGCGGGATATAACACTTTCCCTTCTTACCAAATCACATGACACCCTTCATAGGCGAGACTTTAAGAAATGCCCAGTCATTAATGTTAACCTCTAAATCCCTTCGTCTTACATCAGTGTAAGACTTCTGGCGACTCTGAGCGGTTGAACTTGACTTTCTCCATAGCCTGACAGACCAAGTCTGGTCTTAACAATTCTGCTTCACCAACCTTAAACCAACTAATTGGTGATCTACATCTATGCCCATACAAAGCTTCATACGGTGCCATCCCAATACTAGCATGGTAACTGTTATTATAAGCAAACTCAATAAGAGGCAAGTGATCATCCCAATTACCTTTGAAATCAAGGACACATGCCCTCAACATATGCTCAAGCGTCTTAATGGTATGCTCTGCCAGACCATCTGTCTGAGGGTGAAAAATTTTGTTGAGGTTAACTTTGGAGCCCAATCCTTTCTGAAAGGATTTCCAAAATATTTCTGTGAACTGAGGACCACGATCTGAAATAATGGACACTGGAGTCCCATGAAGTCTAACAATCTCACGAAGATACAACTTGGCATAGTCCTCCGCTGCATCCATTGTCTTAACTGTTAAGAAGTGTGCTGACTTGGTAAGTCTATCCATAATCGCCCAAATTTAGTCACGCCTCCTAGCTGAACGAGGTAGACCTGTTATGAAATCCATATTTATCATCTCCCACTTCCAAACGGGAATATCAATATTCTGAGCCAAGCCACTAGGCCTCTGGTGTTCGGCTTTCACTTGCTGACAATTTGGACACTTAACCACAAAATCTGCTACATTCTTTTTCATGTCGTTCCACCAATAAATCTCCTTAAGATTATGACACATTTTCGTGGAACCTTGTGAATAGAATACCTGGAATGGTGAGCTTCTGACATAATTCGCTCTCTGAGCCCATCTACATTTGGAACACATAATCTTCCTCGCTATCTCAAGGTACCGTCATCTCCCCTTTGTTCAAAACCCGTCGTCTTATGCTTGTGAATCCCCTCTTTCAGCTGCAACAAGTAGGGATCCTTATACTGCCTTTTCTTAACTTCAACGACTAGAGAGAAAAGATCTCTATTCTAAACAACCACACCGCCATCCTGGGAGTCCAAAAGTTGAACTCCAAGAATGGCTAAACGATGAACTTCCTTGGTCATGACTCTCTTGTCTGCATCAACATGAGTTAAACATCCCATGGAACGCCGAATTAAGAGCATCGGCCACTACGTTTGCCTTCCCTGGATGATAGAGAATATCCACATCATAGTCCTTAAGAAATTCGCGCCATCTTCTCTGCCTAAGATTCAATTCTCTTTGCTTGAAAATATACTGCAGGCTTTTATGATCGGTGAAAATATCCACATGCACTCCATACAAGTAGTGACGCCATATCTTAAATGTAAAAACCACAGCTGCCAATTCTAGATCATGAGTCCGATAATTATTTTCATGAGCCTTAAGCTGTCTAGATGCATAAGCCACAACTTTATCATGCTGCATTAAAACACAGCCAAGACCAACTCCTGAAGCATCATAATAAACTACGAACCCTTCGGTTCCTTCTGGTAGCGTCAACACTGGAGCAGAAGTCAATCTCTTATTTAACTCTTCAAAAAATCTATTCACATGCATCTGACCATTGGAACTTGGCCTTATTCTAGGTCAACCTAGTCAATAGAGCTAAGATAGAGGAAGGACCCTCAACAAAATGCCCGTAGTAACCTGCCATACCCAAGAAACTTCTGATGTCTGATACTGAGGTGGGTCTGGGATAGTTCTTAATAGGAACGATTTTCTGAAAGTCCACTTTAACACCTTCGGCTGAAATCACATGGCTTAAGAATGCCACTGACTTTAGCCAAAACTCGCACTTTGAGAATTTTGCATAAAGCTCATGATCCTTGATTGTCTGCAATACTATTCTGAGGTGCTATGCATGGTCAGCCTCACTACAATAATACACTAATAAACACAATGGCGAATAAGTCGAGATAAGGCTTGAAGACTCTGTTCCTAAGATCTATAAAAGCTGCTAGTGCATTCGTCAACCCAAATGACATGACAAGAAGTTCAAAATGACTATAGCGGGTTTTGAAAGCGGTTTTCGGAATATCAACCTCCTTAACCTTCAACTGATGGTAGCCTGATCTGAGGTCAATCTTGGAAAAACACTGTGCACCTAGAAGTTGATAAAATAAGTCATCGATTTTGGGAAGAGGATACTTGTTCTTAATGGTGACCTTGTTCAGCTGGCGGTAATCTATACACATACGCAAGGATCCATCATTCTTTCGGACAAACAAGATTGGTGCGCCCCAAGAAGATCCTTCAACTGAACCTTTAACTCCTTCAATTCTTCTGAGGCCATTCCATACGGCGGAATAGATATTGACTTAGTGCCGGGTAGTAGATTAATTGTAAAGTCAATTTCCCTATCGGAAGGAACTCCGGGTAGATCATCTGGAAAGACTTCTAGAAACTCACTGACAACTAATACTGACTGAAGAGTTAGAGTCTGGGCATCTGTATCCCTGACTCGGACTAAGTGGTAAATATACCCCTTGGAGATCATCTTTCTGGCCCTAAAATAGGAAATAAATCTGCCCATGGGTGATATTTAATTACCCCTCCATTCTATAAGTTCATCGAGAAAATCAAAGGTTACTGTTTTGGTTCTACTACCCACTGAGGCATAACAGGACTCTAAACAATCCATACCCATGATTACATCAAAGTCTACCATTTCTAATTCTACCTAGTCTGCTATGGTTTGCGATGATAGACTAATACTGGACAGCCTCTATAAATACGTCTAGCTATAACTGAATCCCCAACTGGTGTGGCTACTTCAAAGGGTTCACGCAGCTGTTCGGGTTCTATCCCAAACTTCTTAGCAATATAAGAGGTTACGTAAGATAAAGTGGATCCTAGGTCCATCAGAGAAAAACATAGAAGGTGAAGACTGTTAGGATACCTGTGATAACATCTCTATGGCTCTCTGTATCTTGATGTCTTGACAGTGTATACAGACGGTTCTGACCACCGCCCGTATTTATAGACTTTGCTGCCCCATGCCTCTGCTGGACTTGGGAATTTCGAGGAGTTGCTGAATTAGTGGACTGAGCTACATTACTGTTACTTCTGGTATTCTTTCTTGCTGATGGACAATCCCGCAGAAAGTGGCCTGGCTGACCATACCCAAAACAGCCATCCATGCCAGAACGACATACTCCAGAATGTTTCTTACCACAAGTGTTGCAAGTAGGGTGGTGGAAACCATGGTCAGTCACGCTAGCCTGTGACTATGAGCCTGAAAGTTTTGACCATTCTGATTAAGCCTGGATCTCTAAGATGGGGCACTAGCTGTAGAGGGAGCAGGTCCTGATGACCTATTCTTAAAGAACTGACGGTTCCCACCTTTTTGACATCCTCCCTGACTGAAATTACCAGCAGACTTAGCCCTCTTGTTGAACTCTCTATCCTTCTGCTTCTGTAGCGATTTTTCTTCCTTCAACCTAGTCTTGTTACCTTGCACGAATGCCAGTATCTTCGAAATAGTCATCTTGTCATTCTGAGCAGCCGTATTGGAATCCCTATGCAATTTGGGTTTAAGCCAAAGTACAAATCTTCTAACCATGGCCCTCATATCCGGAAGCATGTGAGGAGCATGCCTGGACAATGACAACTTGAGATAATAGTCCTGAACATTCATGTTATTCTGCCTTTGATTCTCAAATTCAGTGGCCTTGGATTCCCTGACCTCAATTATGAAGTGCTTAATGAAAGCATTTGCAAATTAATCCCAAGTAGTAGAAGGTGCATCCTCCCATCGGGACTGTTCCCATGTCTCATACCAAATATGAGCCACATCTTACAGCTGGAAAGCTCTAAGCTCCGCTACCTCTGTATCATTAGTATGCATCACACTAAATACCTTTTGTAGTCCATCAATGTAATTCTACGGGTCCTCATCCTTCTTTGGCCCTGTGAACACTGGTGGCTTAATCCACAGAAACTCCTGAGTCCTAGAACTGTTCGACCCATTACTAGCACCTGAGCTAGGAGTCGAATCTTGTCGCTGGGCCTGGTTTGCGAAAATCTGAGTGAGTTGCTGAATAGCTCCCATGATGTTCGCGTCCGAAGCATTGGGAGGTGTAGCTATAGCATTAGTTGTGGTGGCTGTCTGAACCTGAGTGTTCTCTTCTGTTGCTGCATCCACGGTAGCCCTCTGGCTAGTAGCTGTATTCCTCTTGTTGTACTTTCTTTTCGGAGCCATTTTTGAACTACGTAATTCACACGAGTTAGAATAATTCCTAAAGGTACTACTCTAACTGCACGAACTAGAGTATGAAAGAAGTGAAACAAATCCTGAATGTCTTGGTGGTCAACTATTTATAAGTGTGGAGCCCTCATACATTTAAAGGTAACCCCACTAGATACGGCTTCATAGACTCCCTAAGACACTTAAACCTAGTGGTCTGATACCAAGCTTTGTCATGCCCCGAACCATGGCCTAGGCGTAACGCGACACTCGGTGCCTAACTGCATGTGATTGATTGAACCCACATGCTGGCTGAATCAACATGTGATATCAGGACAGGCAATAATAAGGAATAAACTAACACGTGCTGATCTATTAAAAGTCTGGCTGAAAATATATAAATATAAATCCGGAAATACTAGTTTAAGTCTGAACATTTGAATAAATAGCCAACAAGACTAAAACATAAAAATCTGCAAATATCTGGCTAACTAGACTATATATATAAAGCCTCTAAATATAATTGTCTATATGATGGGAAGACTGAAGCAAGATTACACCCCGGAGGAACTGGGGCTCACCAATAGCTGATACGAATGGGTCCTAGCTAGCTGGATCGTCAACCTGTATATCGTTGCCTGCATCGCGAGATGCAGGCCCCCAAGCAATATAAGGGGCATCAGTACATTTGAATTATATTGGTATGTAAATCAACTGAAAGAAGAAATATAAGTACTAAAACTGAAACTGAACTAAACAGGAAAGCAAGAGTCTGGAATACTCCCTATTCTGAATGAAGAATCACCTGTAAAGCTGTAAATATAACTGTGGCCTAGGGCCCAAATAATGTGCACAAAAAAACTGTGGCCTTAGGCCCAAGCAATACGTATTCATAAACTGTGGCCCAGGGCCCAAAAATACAGATACAGGTGTTCAACATTAAATAATTTACAAGGCTAAGACTGGTTGTAGCTGATAGCATGATAACTGTTTCTGATTATGGAACTTAAGCAAATAACTAATTATACACTGACTGAGACTGATGTGATCTTAATACACAAGTCTAAAATGATTACGTACTTAGTTCATGATATTCAAAATGATCACCATGAACGAATTATGAAACTATAACCCTAAAAGATAGCAGTTCTACAACTATTCAAGAAACTAGGGCTAAACTGTAGTCGGAGTCAAATTACTGATAAACATGTAGAATGAGGCATAGGGAGAATCATAAACATTCCCTAACATAGATAGTTAGCCTCACTTACCTGTATATGCTCTAAGTCTTGTAACTACTAGTCTGAAATTGAGAAGAATCCTAAAAGTCTAAGTCTTGAACCCTTAGGTGGGTTTTCTTGAAAATCCAAGGTTAAAAGCAATGATTCCCTAATTAGGTTAGATGAACACATGATTTAATCCACTTAGAATAGGCTAGGATATCTTACCTTAGTGTTCTTGATGGTGGAGAAGGAGAGCAGGTCGTTCTAGGGTTTAGGGACTAAAACCAGGTATTTATATGTTCTGGTGCGGGTTGGAAAATACGGACCAAAAAACGATCCGTATTCCAAATTATGGTCCGTATTCTGGACCGTAATTAATCATGTTCCAAAAAAAAACATAAACACTGCCTTACTTCCCTCCTCAAATGAGATCTGAATTACGGGCCGTAAACCAAATTATGGTCCGTAATCACCAATAAAATTTCCCAAGAAAAATTCCAGAATGTACAGTGATTTAGGTGCAAAATACGACCATGAGATATGGGCTGTATACAGAAATACGGTCCATATTA
The DNA here is from genome assembly GCF_019175385.1 of Lycium barbarum. Taxonomy (NCBI): domain Eukaryota; kingdom Viridiplantae; phylum Streptophyta; class Magnoliopsida; order Solanales; family Solanaceae; genus Lycium; species Lycium barbarum. The sequence goes on from NC_083338.1 coordinate 54,093,431, forward strand.
TGGGGCGTAAATCCTCATCAAAAAACAATAACGAATTTTCCAATTCTAACATTCTCTATATGATTTTCTAAGTCTAAAATCATGGTCGAGGCGTAAGTTAAAGGTCTAAGGTGTTACATATCCAACTATAAGCTTAGGGTAATCTTTTTTCCCCTACTTATGTCTTTTAACTTGCACGCTTTCCAATTCATGAAAATATGGGATGTAACAACTTCGATGCTGATGATATGGAAGGTTATGTGGATATGGTGATGTCACGACCTGACCGGAGGGCCATGACGGGCACCCGGTGCTAACCCACCCGGGCACCTCTTATCGTACTCTCATATTCACCTCTAGGTGAGCCACATGGCTTACTCATAATTTACATACACCAATAGAACTAATCTCATTGGGCAACAACACATTATAACATCATTAAGAACTATGCCCATTTCCATATACATAAGTCGACGAGGCTATCAAAATAATATACAATATATGAGTCGACAAGGCTACCAGACATCTAACCATACACAACTGTCTACGAGCCTATAAGAAGAGTAGATAATATCATATAGGCGGGACAGGACCCCGCCATGCTCATGTGTATATACACAAAAGAATAATACCCAAAAGCTATAGCTCCGGATGAAATGGAGCTCCTCTATGTTGTCCCTGAATAAGAAATCTATGGACCAAGCCTATCTATCTGTCCACCTTTGGGCATGACGCTGTATCCACAAACAAAAGGACGTCAGTACGAATATTGTACTGAGTATGTAAAGCATAATCAACATCATAATAGGAGCATAAGAAATAACGTAAAAAGTAGCACAAGATCTAACATAAGATGGGAGAATCGGGAGGTAATAGAGTCATTTGTACCTCTAGTGGCCTTCGTCTTATCTACTTACTTTCCTTTCATAGGGACCTTCCATTTCTAATGCTTACTCATGCATATATACATACATATACATATTCGTATTTGTATTTATACCCGTACTCATATCCTTATCATACCCGACCACGAAGGTTCGGTGGTTCACATACCCGGCCATGACACAGCTCAGTGATTATACATACCTGGCCCTACCAAGGCTCAGTGTTATCCGTACCCAACTGCAGAGGTGTGCGCGCGATAAGTATCTTACCCGGCTGTATAAGCTCGGTGTTACGGTAATAGTCATACATAGTTAGATGCCTATAAATAAAAGTTCATAAGTATCATCAACATCATTGCTATCATCGTTTTCGTTACATCTATCCTTAGAGGATCAACTATCATATAAAGGAGGTAGTAGTATCATGAAAGTATCAAGAATCATGAGCTTTGGTAATCTTAGAGATAGAGTCATTTGGAAAACATTATGGAACTCATGAAAGGGTATATATATATATAGCAAGGGAACCATGCCTTAATGAAAGAAAGGTTAGCCTTACATACCTTTTTGTCTTCTTAACTACTTAATGTTCACCGTCGTAACTTGAACTATCTACATTAGAAGGATTCATACCATGGTTAAGCCTTAATGATTCTCCTAAATTCAAACTAGAATAATTCATGATCTAATGAAAATTGGGCGGCATTTCTCCTATCTCGTCAACTTCCACCATATTACAAAACAACTCCCAAACAACCATAATAACACCCAAAATATCATAATCAAGTAATCGCATTCCATTAATCCTTCAAAATTCATCCTTATATTCAACTTATACCAACAACCTCACACCCATTTTAGCACATTTTCCTACAATGCATCCTTACCACTATTACTACCTCCCATAACAAGATTATATCCATATTATACTAAGAATCATGACTCAAGTTAGCTTACTACTCACAAACATCATAAATATTACTTTTAACCCCCATTTTCTACTATCTTCTTCTACCCAAGTTCTTCATCAACCAAGCATCAATGATAACATGAAATAAGCATGAAAACTAACCTTTTATTTCATGGGAATGAGATTTAAAGCAGCTATCAACTTAAGGTGAAAACCTTAGCTTCAGTACTCAAGAATTCCTTGTAGTCTACTAACCCTAGAAAGACTCCTAACACATGGGTACCTTGATTTTTGCCTCTTGATCTTTGTTTCTCTTGGATTGGAGTGGAATATGCTTGGAGAAGGGTTTGGAGCTCTCAAGACTTGTGGAAGATGAAAAATAAAATAAATTAACCAAGGCCATCTATTTATACAAAAAGATAAAAATATGCCCGATGGACTTATACGGACCACTTATATGGTGCGTATAATATTATACGGTCCATATAAGTAGACCATATAAGACCACCATGGGAAAGTCCCTTTCTGAAATAGGTCAAGTTATACGGACCGTATAAGTGGTCGTATAACACCACCAAGAAAATGACCTCTTCTGTGAAGGTCATGTTATACAGAGCCTCCTTATACGGACCATATAAACTTATACAGACCGTATCAGTGGCCGTATAACTCCCAGTTATGCCAAACTTTCTCTCGTTGATTCACCTGACTTCCACTCCTTATGGAACCTTCTTGGCACTTACATAATACTTCATTAACCATACAATAGGCTCGATATCAGCCCCTCAAGATATTATCAAATAAATATTAGCTCCATTATAGCGAAAACCTTTACTAACACGACTTATATTTCACTTCCTTCCACAAACTAAATTTCACATATTCGTATGACTTCAAAATCTTATGGTAGGCACCTTAAGTTATCTAATACTTCCCTTAATCTCGTAAGGATTTCATAATCACCTTAAGCTCACATTAGCCTATCCGTAAGGCAACAAATCAAAAATTTCCGAGATGTAACATTCTCCCTCCCCCCCCCCCTAGGAACATTCGTCCTCCAATGTTTGGTTCTTGGGGATTCTATAAAAATTTCGCCAGATTTTCCCCTATAATATGGCAATGGGGAATTCTTCATACGACAATTGTTTGGTAACTTGGACATCATCTATTGGTACAATTCTAGAAGGATCTCCAATGCACTTACGAAGAATCGATACATGGAAAACTGGGTGAACTGAGTCCAAGTCAGAAGGTAGATCTAATTCGTAAGCAACCTGGCCTACCTTGCGTATAATATCATAAGGTCCAATGTACCAGGAAATAAGATTACCCTTCTTGCCAAATCTCATTACGCCCTTCATTGGCGACACCTTAAAAAATACCCAATCTTTCATTTGAAACTCTAAGTCCCTTCGACGATTATCTGCATAGGACTTTTGACGACTCTGGGCTATTAATAATCTATCTTGTATAAGCTTGAACTTCTCTATAGTTTGCTGGACCAAGTCCGGCCCCATCAATTTGGTCTCTCCTACTTCGAACCACCCAGTTGGAGATCTACACTTTCGCCTATATAAAGCCTTATACGGGGCCATTTGGATGCTAGAATAATAACTATTGTTATAAGCAAATTCAATAAGTGGTAAGTGATCATCCGAATTACCTCCAAAATCTAATATACATGCCCGCAGCATATCCTCAAGGGTCTGAATAGTACGTTCAGCTTGTCTATCAGTCTGTGGGTGAAACGCCGTGCTAAGACTCACCTGAGTCCCCAAACCTTCTTGGAAAGATTTCCAAAAATTGGCTGTAAGATAAGTCCCTCTATTGGAGATAATAGATACTAGAACACCGTGAAGTCGCACTATCTCTTTAACATAAAGCTTTACATAATCTTTTGCTACATATGTAGTTCTGACCGATAAGAAATGAGCTGACTTCGTGAGTCTATCCGCAATCATCCATATAGAATCATACTTATATCGAGAACGGGGTAAGCCTGTAATGAAGTCCATGTTAATTACTTCCCATTTCCAAGTTGGGATTTCTATAGCTTGCAACAATCCGCCTGGCTTTTGGTGCTCAATTTTTACTTGCTGACAGCTAGGACATTGAGCTACGAATTCCGCTATATCTTTCTTCATCCCATTCCACCAATATATAGATTTAAGATCATGATACATCTTCGTTGCTCCGGGGTGATCGGAATAACGAGAACAATGGGCTTCTCTCAATATGTGGTGGCATAGTCCTGCAACATCAAGAACATATACCATGTCTAGGCATCGGAGAACTCCATCTCCAGAAATCTCAAATGATGAATTCTCCTTCTAAGGAAGCGTATTTCTGTATTGAATTAGCATGGGAGCTTCGTATTGTCGCTCTTTCACTTCCACTACTAGCTACGACACCGCTGAATTTTGAATGATAGCTCTCATACTAACTGAGTCCACTACTCGAACTCCTAGGCTAGCTAACTGCTGTAGCTCACGAGATATTTCTCTTTTTTCTAGCTAAACATCGTATAAATTTCCCATGGATCTACGGCTAAGGGCATCAGACACAACATTTGCTTTCCCGGGATGATATAGGATGTCAACCTCATTGTCTTTCAACAATTACAACCATCGCCGTTGCTATAAATTCAGTTCTTTCTGCTTGAATATATAGTAAGGCTTTTAAGATCTGTATAAATATCAAGGTGGACGCTATATAAATAATGTCTCCACATCTTCAATGCATGAATCACTGCAGCCAATTCAAGATCATGGGTCAGATAATTCTTCTGATATTTCTGTAACTGCCTTGAAGCATAGGCAATCACCTTACCATGTTACATTAACACATAGCCTAAAGCATCACAATAGACAACATAACCTTCCGATCCCTCTGGAAGTGTCAGGGCTGGGGCAGAAGTTAATCTATCCTTTAGCTCTTGGAAACTACGTTCATAAGCATCTGTCTATTGAAACTTAGCTGATTTCTGGGTCAGCTTGTTGAGTGGTGCAGATATAGAAGAAAAGCCTTCTACAAACCTTCTGTAATAACCTGCTAAGCCTAGAAAACTACGAACTTCCATAGGGGTTATGGGCCTTGGGCAAGTCTTCACAGCCTCAATCTTTTGGGTATCTACCCGAATACCATCGACTGAAATAATATGCCCCAAAAAGGTCACTGAGTTCAACCAATACTCACACTTAGAAAATTTGGCATATAACTCTCGAGTTTGAAGAACTCTAAGAACGGTACGCAAATGATCCGCATGTTCTGCATCGTACCCAGAATATACCAGGATATCGTCGATAAACACAATCACAAATAAATCTAGGAAGGGCCTGAACACATGACATTACCCGGAACTCAAATTGGCCGGTGCATTAGTTAGCACACAATCACAAATGACATTACCCGGAACTCAAAATGGCCGTATCTGGTTCTGAAGGCTGTCTTAGGAATATATTTCTCCCTAACTCGCACATGATGATACCCGGATCTCAAATCTATCTTTGAAAACCATTTGGCGCCTTGTAATTGATCAAATATATCATCAATCCTTGGGAGCAGATATTTGTTCTTGATTGTCACTTTATTCAGTTGCCGATAGTCAATGCATATTCGCAAGTATCCATCTTTCTTTCGCACAAACAACATGGGTGCTCCCCACGGGGATGAACTAGGCCTAATAAAACCTTTCTCAAGCAAGTTCTTCAATTGCTCCTTCAACTCTTTCAACTCTGCGGGAGCCATTCTATAAGGAGGAATAGATATGGGCTTTGTATCCGGTAGCACATCAATAGCAAATTCAATCTCCCGTTCTGGAGGGAGGTGTCACGACCCAACCGCGTAGGCCGTGACTAGTGCCCGAACTGGGCACCCGAACACACTCATCAATTCTGAATAGCATACAAATAGCGTATACGGGCACAAATATCACACGCTGCCACAAATCATATCAAACTGTCTCAGACACATTTCAAACACAACCATATATGTACATATATATCAGAATTCGACTAGGCTATCAAATGGCGCAACGGCCCAAAACATATACAAACGCACGCCGACAAGGCTGCCATGGCAAGTGGGATCATACAAACACACTCGTACAGAAGTAGGCACAAAACCCACATATACGTCTACAGACCTCTAAACAGACAGACCGAATCATATGGCGGGACAGGGCCCCGCCGTACCCTTGAACAAATACATACATATGCAACGAACAAAGATATATACCAAAATGTAGGCTCCGGAATAAGAGGAGCACTCCAAACAGCAGAAGAGGGTATCCTAAACGGCTGGATCACCAAACTGTGCGTCTGCACCTGCGGGCATGAAACGCAACCCCCCGAAGAAAGGGGGTCAGTACGAAATATGTACTGAGTATGCAAAGCAGAAGATACAGAAAAACAATCTGAGGCATAAACGAAATAGAAGTACAGAACATAAGTGCAAACCCAAAATATCAAAATGTTTACTCTCAAAATATAAGTCATGCATAGGGCACAGAGAATATGATCGCCCGCCCGTTGATGGCGCCATAACACAGCATAACACCAGAAGGTTAAAATCTCCGTATCCCCGTCACACATCATAACACAGCATAACGCCAAATATAAGTGGAACCCGGCCCTCTAGCGAGTGGCTCGGTGAACCATCAACACAGCATAACACCGGAATATATCAAAGTGCGCACGACAACAGAACCGGCCCGGGATCCGGCGAAAGATATAACAGAACGCACGAGCAGAGTCGTGAGTAACCATATGCATAAAATCATTATCATGGACTCAAATAGAAGTAAAATTACCATACTTGAAAATCGAAATAATCGTCATACCAAATTCTTTCAAAAGTCTTCCGAATTACATAAAGGAAAGTCGCGGGACCCACGGACGGGTATCGACCCGAGCCGGGCCCGCCTATGGAGAACATACTCATCATACGCCATACAAACTCCTACGAAGATATCGAAGCAATCCGAGCCTTTATGTGAAAGATACGGCGTCCAGAATTACAGAATTCTTTAAAACAAAACTTTTTCTGAAACATTTGGAAATTAGTTATTTCGAAGACATAAGGGTTCATATTTCATCACATCAAACATACGAATGCCAAGGAATATATATAGAGATCATAACATACTCGGATTGCGGATTTAGAATTTCCTCGAGGCTCGTGACATAGCCTATTTATAACTAAGACATGCCAAAAGAAAGAAGGTTGAGCTTTACATACCTCGTACGCACTCCAAGCTAGCCCAACTCAAGCTAGTCACAACCTACGCCTCGGGCTCCCCAAGGTCTACAAATACGCCAACGAATATCAAACATTAGCCATAGGCACTTAGGCGATTTATTCCAAACTAACACTCAATTCTACAGAAATTTGGGCAGCATTTCGCTTGTAAAAAGGCCAACCCCGAGAATTTAACTCGGCCAAATCGACAATCACAACAACAATAACCAACCTAACAACCCCAATGACCAATCCGAAAGGCAATATAACATTAATAGCTCTCTTTTTCATCATTCAACAACATTCATAATATTCAATTTGACGGCTTACATTCAAGCCACATCACCGCTCATACATTCAATTTCCAACCCGAACCCATACCAACAATATTCAAGGACATTTTAAACAATTTACACAATATTTCCAACAATCCAACAATCGCTCCAATTTTCCCGAAAATAGTCCCAAACCCGAGAATCTCGCTATACACACTTCCGACTTTCGAATCATGATTTGCACCAACGATCCACATTCTAACAATGCTATTCTCATAAAAATAAAAAGTTGCATTAATTGCACATAATTCTCCAAATCAGTCCGCAACACTTACCATATCAACTTGCGACATTAAACTCTTATTTCCAACAAAAAAGTCATCACAACAACCACTAAAACATTAAGCGACATTAATGCGTTCTTTGGCATATAGTATGACCCACATTCGGCTATCACCACACATGCATCTATTAGTGATTCTTAGCCATCCTACACACTACAACAATCAAACATGCTACATAAGATCAATTCATCACCTCAACACCACACAACATACAAACACCTCACACGGCTAACACACCAAGCACACGACCCATTTCCAACATACCCTATCTCATGATTTTCATCCATTTTAGCATACTACAACATGAATACAACATTTATGACACATAAAACAAGATCAAATCTTACCTTTCTTCTTCAACTCCACACTTTGCCTAGGGTTTGCGATCTACTAAACGGATTGCTTGATCGCTCCAACAACACTTCCACGTTACTTAGGGACCTTCAATTAGTGGATTTGCACCAAAGAATTATTTTTGGAATGGCTCAAATTGGATTTGGTTTTTCTTGTTCTTGGCCGAATGGTGTGTTGAAGTTGTTCTTCGACTTCTTGATTTCTTCTAAGTGTGAAATGATAAAAGATGACTTAGGAGTCATATTTTAAGCCCCTAAGTGAACCCTCCAAGTGTCCATGGCCCACACATGTGTTGGACCATTTAAAATTGGCCACAAAGTGTGGGACTACTTTCATGATTTTCAACTTCCAAATATATGATTTTTTGTCCCAACTTTTCCTAAGTGTTCCATGCCAATAATTTCATGAACAACTTATGTCTCAAAATAAAATCGAAGGTCAAAAGTCTCGACTTCAAGTCCCGGAATGGTCTTGGCCCTAACTTATCATAGTTAATCCAGATTGTCCCAATGTATAAAATACGGGACGTAACATCCTCCCCCCCTTTGGAAAATTCGTCCTCGAATGTTAAATTAACCTTATAGGGTCTCACAAACATTTCGGGGGAGTTTCGTTTTGAGTAGCATATATCAATTTCTTACCAAACAATGTAACGAATTTAGAAATTCCAATCACCTGTAACCACACCCGGTGGCGTCTCCTGGTCCTGTCGGCTGGCCAACGCATATATGCGGTTCGAAGGACCGCTAGAATCTGAAACACCGCCACGGCCTCGGCCGCAGCCCGCCGGTGCCGGCACACCCCGCCCTGCAGGGCGCATAGCTGAGGGAGTAGAAGATGAACCAGCGGCTGTGTTATATCCCGTATTTTTGAACGTCTGATTATTAACTGAGGTGGGGCCCACACGTCAATATTTTTTGGGACACGTGACAAGTTATATGAATCGCATATGTAAAGTAAAACACAACTTGTGAAGGGCCTTGGGGCCAAATCAAAGTGGAATCCCTCCAAACGAATTTTTTTAAGAAAACGTTTTCGGATGACCTGACTTGGAGGGGCAAAAACGGCATTCGAAGTCTGGAATTTTGGAAAACGCCCAGAAATAAACGTTGTAGATAATTGAAATAGCTTTCCAACGGTAGGTCGTGGGCCTATAGGTGACATCGGGATAAGGAGATATGAACATTTTAAGGCGGAAAGGTCAAGTTGGGCAGTGAAATGGGCCCAACCCGATTCCAATCCGGGTCAGGCCCATTTCCTTGTTATTTAAGGGAGGTTTCAGCCTCCTCCTCCACATTTTCAGATCAGAAAAGATCCAGAAAATTCTATAGAGAGAGAGGGAGGAAAGACTTAGAGAGATAAATAAATTTTGATCAAAATCTGAGCCCCGAATCCCGAAGCCCATGAAGAGAAAAGTGTTCTACGTCGCGTTGCCTTCGATTTGAGCTAAAAATCAACTAAAAATAAGAGGGTGGACGTGGTAGCTGTGCACTTAAGGTATGATTAAGGCTCTTTTTCATTGCCAACAAGTTTATTTAAAGTTTCAACAGAATAGAACGGGAAAATAGCGATATAAATTCGTCCGTTGGCATTGAAATTGATTGTAGAAGATTATGTCATTTTAATATGATTTTATGATATTATGGAAATGAAGTTGTTAAGATGTGAATTATGATTATGGTTGATGAAATTGGAAGGTGGAAATATGTTATGAATATGTATGTTGAAGATTTGAAGTTTTGGATGGATTATGGTTTGGTGGAAAATTTGTATATTTTGTATATCATGTGAATATTGTATAGAAATGATATGAAATACTTCCAAATCACATTGTAATGGTCTTGATTAATGATGAATATGGAAATGTTGATACTAGTTTGGGTTTGTGAAGTTGAAGTGGAAGTTGTTGGACCATGTGGAAAACAAGGCTAGTTATGCCATACTATGTGCTTTGTAATGCTTGTTGTTGTTAGTGATGTTGTTGTTGGGTTGCTGTGTTGATATATTAAGCCGAGCTAAGTCTCGGGGATGTCATATATATAGGGGAAATGCTACCGAAATTTCGGTAGGCAATTATGTGATTAAGCTTAGATTCTCGAAAAGCTTAAACTTGACAATTGGTAAACATGACCATTTGTAGATTCTGGACGAAATTGGAATTGAAGCCAAGCGAGCGTAAGGCGCAATCGAGGTATGTAAAGTCTTCCCATTTGTTCTTTGGCATGTCCTAGATGTACTAGGTCAAGATCGGAGCCTCGGGGGCGATTCTGCTCATAGAAACTCGAGATTGATTTTTGGTACTATTCATTCAATTCAATTGAATTTCAAAAGGCGCATTTTGCTAGAAAAGTGGTTAAACCTCCATAACTTGTACAAATGTAACCCGATCACTATGAAACCTTCCTAGATGACTCCGTAGAGTCTAATGGGCGTGATTCTTGTCTGCCGCCTCGACTTGGCCCGAGGTGGGCCCGCTATTCCCCGATGCCTCTCTTATTGTTTTGTCTGTCTTATTCCCATACGATAAGTCGAGAAAACTTATGGCTATTGTTCCGACTACTAAACGGGAGTTATTTTAACGAACCTGAATTGATTTAATGTTCATGGAAACAATTACGGGGACAGAAACCCTGATATAAATTCTGTATGGCTTTAGCCAATGTACTCGTGTTCGGAGCTCGCAGGTAGCTCCAGGTTATTATGTTGTTTACTATACGATAGGTGCTATGACCACCTTTATGAGCTTTATAAAATATTTTTTTTGACATCTAAAACGTTTTGAAAATATTACCCTGATATTTTGGATAAACTACTTACCTCCCGTACTTACTGATATACGATTTTGGTATACCTGAATCTTGTGTGATGTATGATCCTGGCGTGTGTGATTATGTTGGGAAAGTGATAATTTGGCATTCTGTATGGTTGTTTTCTGTTTTACCGAGTCCCGGGCCGGTTATGTGAATATTCGCATATGTAATATTGGCCGCTGGACCCTCGACCGCGGCGTGTCCGACATTAATAGCTGGACCCTTGACCGCGTCATGCCGGACGTGTGGCATTGATTGCTGGACCCTTGACCGCGTCTGCAGCACTTGTGATTGATCCTGACATAGACCGCTGGACCCTTGACCGCGGTATGTCAAATGTGTGATTGTAACCGCTGGACTTTTGGTCGCGGTATGTGTGATTATAACCGCTGGACCCTTGGCCGCGGTACGTGTGATAGTGACCGCTGGGTACTTGGCCGCGGTATGCGTGGTAGCGACCGCTGGACTTATGGCCGCGGAAATTGTGCGTTGATTCCTTTATATGTGTGAAACAAAAATGTTTTTCAAAAGAAAGTAAAGCATTTTGACATTCTAACTGCCGTATTTGCCTGCTAGAACCTCTTGGGTATGACTTGTGCACTAGAGGCGACCCTGTGGCGACCTGGTTATTCGTGCACACCCCAGTGCACTGTCCATTGCGCCCCTCACTAAAGGACCGAAACCTGAGGTAAATATATACTACCTGTGCTTGTGTAAGTTTATGATTCTGCATGCATGGTTCTGTCTGTTACATTTCTGGACAGCGGATTCGGAGAATGATTCTGTTGGTGTTGCTTCTGCATGATTGAGCCGGACTATGCCTCAGTCGGCTATAGTTCTACACCTCTAGCTTCGGTTGCGGGTATGTCAGTCGCACTCTGTGCCCCGATCCGCATGATGATCCTGCCAGTTTGGCTTTGTACCTCTGTTTCATATCACGATTCAGACGGCTACACCCCGTGTTTATGATATATATCGTGGTCCTGGCCATACACTCTGTATTTCTGTTTCGGACTTAGAGCCGATACTACCTGTTCTATTTCAATACTTCTGGCTCGGTTTTGCTTATATTGTTATATTTCCGCTTTACATACTCGGTACATTTCCGTACTGACCCCCTGTTCTTCGGGGGCTGCATTTCATGCCGCGCAGGTACTCCCAGTTGAGTTGAGGACAGATGGAAGATGTTCCAATGCAGATGGCAAGCTCCATTTGTTCCCGGAGTGCTGCCGAGTCAGATTCTGTATGTTATGCTTTTGGGATCTTATTAGAGACTTTGCAGACAGTGTCGTGGGTATTGGTTGTTGGTCTGTGTACGTAATGAATTTTGTATGATCACAAATTTGTTCGGCTTGAAAGCCACGAGAAAGAATATTTCTGAAAGAAAAGTTTTGCTATGTACTTTATTATTTGTTTTAAAGAAAACAAAGTTGACGTGATTTTATGTGCAGCGAGAGTCTGAGGGTTGGCTCGGCCCTAAGTAAAGGTCGGGTGCCCATCACACCCCAGCGAGGTCGGGGTGTGACAAGCTGATCCCGTCGGCTGAACTGTACTACCAGAACCACTCGCCATCGGACAATCTCGCATAACATGGCCCTGACGGCCGCAGGAAAAACAAGCTCCCATGGCTCGGTAACACTCCCCTGGGTGCGATCTCTCACAATAAGAACAACAGGGCCTGGGTGGTCGGGACTGGCTGGGACCCCTGGTCATCTGCGAACCTGATGCTCTGGAACTCTGGCCTGCTCCTCAGTATCTGACACTATCAAATCCCTCTCCGATAGACTGCGGGAGTGCACTCTGCGCCGGCTGAGAAGACTGTCTAACATACTGTTGAGGCTACCCGCCTTGGGACTCCCCAGAATACCCAGCTGACCTGGCCCGCTTGGGCGGTCTCCTATCACGTTCTCTGCTCGACTGATCCTCTCTGTGCCGGTCTTCCATGCCCTGCGCGTAGGCCTGTAACCGGGTGATGTCCATATCAGTCTGCGATGCCACCGCCATGCAGCCGTCAACCAGGTAGCCGTCCAATCCTATCACGCACCGGTGCATCCGGTCAGCCATGTCAGCCACTATAGTAGGCGCATATCGAGCCAAAGAATCAAACTCCAAATTATACTCACGAACACTCCGACCCCTCTGCTGCAGCTGTAAAAATCTATCGACCCGCGCCCGTCGTAACTCCGGGGGCAAAAAGTGGTGGAGAAAAGCGGCCACAAACTCATCCCAAGTAGCTGGGGGAGCATCCTCACCTCTGGACAACTCCCATGACTCATACCAATTTGCCGCAATATCTCGTAATCTGTGCGAGGCTAACTCAACGGACTCGGTCTCTGAAGCCCTGACCAGTCCCAATGAGCGCCTCATCCCCCGAATAAAGTCATGGGGGTCCTCCTCGGGCTTAGACCCGAAAAACTCTAGGGGATCGCATGTCAGAAAATCACGAACCCTCAGGCTATCATGCCTGTCATCATCATCATCACCTCTCCGCCCGCGTCTGGGAGTCTGTCCCGCTACCAAAGTCGTAAACAACTGTACTGCCTCCCTCAACGTCCTATCCTCCGCCCCTGGCTGAGGAGCTGGAGGCTCGGGCACTGGAGCCTCTGGAGCTAATGGTGAAGCGGCTCCATGCTCCTCGAGTGGGGGTGTAGCAGAACCCTCTGACTGGGGCACAACGTCGGGCAAATCCTGAGCACGAGCCCGGGTAATTCGCTGCACCTGACTAGTCTCTCCCCCTACCGCCTTGCCCTTTTGGGCGGCTGTCGCCTTCTTCGGAGGCATCTCTGAAAAACACAACAACTGATCAGAACAGAATCATCCTAATAGCACAGCTCTAGCGCACGATCTAAGATTCAAAGAAAGGAAACACCCTAAATGTCCTGTAGCCTCCTGTTTATAGATGTGGTGCACAACACACCGATAAACAAGACTCTACGAGACACGGCCTGTAGACATTCCGAGGACAAACCGCTCTGATACCACTTCTGTCACGACCCAACCCCGTAGGCCGTGACTAGTGCCCGAACTGGGCACCAGAACACACTCATCAATTCCGAATCGCATACAAATAGCGTATACGGGCACAAATATCACACGCTTCCACAAATCATATCAAACTGTCTCAGACACATTTCAAACACAACCATATATGTACATATATATCAGAAGCCGACTAGGCTATCAAATGGCGCAACGGCCCAAAACATATACAAACGCACGCCGACAAGGCTGCCATGGCAAGTGGGATCATACAAACACACCCGTACAGAAGTAGGCACAAAACCCACATATACGTCTACAGACCTCTAAACAGACAGACCGAATCATATGGCGGGACAGGGCCCCGCCGTACCCCTGAACAAATACATACATATGCAACGAACGAAGATATATACCAAAATGTAGGCTCCGGAATAAGAGGAGCACTCCAAACAGCAGAAGAGGGTATCCTAAACGGTTGGATCACCAAACTGTGCGTCTGCACCTGCGGGCATGAAACGCAGCCCCCCGAAGAAAGGCGGTCAGTTCGAAATATGTACTGAGTATGCAAAGTAGAAGATACAGAAAACAAATCTGTGGCATAAACGAAATAGAAGTACAGAACATAAGTGCAAACCAAAAATATCAAAATGTTTACTCTCAAAATATAAGTCATGCATAGGGCACAGAGAATATGGTCGCCCGCTCGTCGATGGTGCCATAACACAGCATAACACCAGAAGGTTCAAATCTCCGTATCCCCGTCACACATCATAACACAGCATAACGCCAAATATAAGTGGAACCCGACCCTCTAGCGAGTGGCTCGGTGAACCATCAACGCAGCGTAACACCGGAATATATCAAAGTGCGCACGACAACAGAACCGGCCCGAGATCCGGCGAAAGATATAACAGAATGCACGAGCAGAGTCGTGAGTAACCATATGCATAAAATCATTATCATGGACTCAAATAGAAGTAAAATGACCATACTTGAAAATCGAAATAATCGTCATACCAAGTTCTTTCAAAAGTCTTCCGAATTACATAAAGGAAAGTCGCGGGACCCACGGACGGGTATCGACCCGAGCCGGGCCCGCCTATGGAGAACATACTCATCATACGCCATACAAACTCCTACGAAGATATCGAAGCAATCCGAGCCTTTATGTGAAAGATACGGCGTCCAGAATTACAGAATTCTTTAAAACAAAACTTTTTCTGAAACTTTTGGAAATTAGTTATTTCGAAGACATAAGGGTTCATATTTCATCACATCAAACATACGAATGCCAAGGAATATATATAGAGATCATAACATACTCGGATTGCGGATTTAGAATTTCCTCGAGGCTCGTGACATAGCCTATTTATAACTAAGACATGCCAAAAGAAAGAAGGTTGAGCTTTACATACCTCGTACGCACTCCAAGCTAGCCCAACTCAAGCTAGTCCCAACCTACGCCTCGGGCTCCCCAAGGTCTACAAATACGCCAATGAATATCAAACATTATCCATAGGCACTTAGGCGATTTATTCCAAACTAACACTCAATTCTACAGAAATTTGGGCAGCATTTGCCCTGTAAAAAGGCCAACCCCGAGAATTTAACTCGGCCAAATCGACAATCACAACAACAATAACCAACCTAACAACCCCAATGACCAATCCGAAAGGCAATATAACATTAATAGCTCTCTTTTTCATCATTCAACAACATTCATAATATTCAATTCGACGGCTTACATTCAAGCCACATCACCGCTCATACATTCAATTTCCAACCCGAACCCATACCAACAATATTCAAGGACATTTTAAACAATTTAAACAATATTTCCAACAATCCAACAATCGCTCCAATTTTCCCGAAAATAGTCCCAAACCCGAGAACCTCGCTATACACACTTCCGACTTTCGAATCATGATTTGCACCAACAATCCACATTCTAACAATGCTATTCTCATAAAAATAAAAAGTTGCATTAATTGCACATAATTCTCCAAATCAGTCCGCAACACTTACCATATCAACTTGCGACATTAAACTCTTATTTCCAACATAAAGGTCATCACAACAACCACTAAAACATTAAGCGACATTAATGCGTTCTTTGGCATATGGTATGACCCACATTTGGCTATCACCACACATGCATATATTAGTGATTCTTAGCCATCCTACACACTACAACAATCAAACATGCTACATAAGATCAATTCATCACCTCAACACCACACAACATACACACACCTCACACGGCTAACACACCAAGCACACGACCCATTTCCAACATACCCTATCTCATGATTTGCATCCATTTTAGCATACTACAACATGCATACAACATTTATGACACATAAAACAAGATCAAATCTTACCTTTCTTCTTCAACTCCACACTTTGCCTAGGGTTTGCGATCTACTAAACGGATCGCTTGATCGCTCCAACAACACTTCCACGTTACTTAGGGACCTTCAATTAGTGGATTTGCACCAAAAAAATATTTTTGGAATGGCTCAAATTGGATTTGGTTTTTCTTGTTCTTGGCCGAATGGTGTGTTGAAGTTGTTCTTCAACTTCTTGATTTCTTCTAAGTGTGAAATGATAAAAGATGACTTAGGAGTCATCTTTTAAGCCCCTAAGTGAACCCTCCAAGTGTCCATGGCCCACACATGTGTTGGACCATTTAAAATTGGCCACAAAGTGTGGGACTACTTGCATGATTTTCAACTTCCAAATATATGATTTTTGGTCCCAACTTTTCCTAAGTGTTCCATGCCAACAATTTCATGCACAACTTATGTCTCAAAATAAAATCGAAGGTCAAAAGTCTCGACTTCAAGTCCCGGAATGGTCTTGGCCCTAACTTATCATAGTTAATCCAGATTGTCCCAATGTATAAAATACGGGACGTAACATCCTCCCCCCCTTTAGAACATTCGTCCTCGAATGTTAAATTAACCTTATAGGGTCTGACAAACATTTCGGGGGAGTTTCTTTTTTAATAGCATATATCAATTTCTTACCAAACAATGTAACGAATTTAGAAATTCCAATCACCTGTAACCACACCTGGTGGCGCCTCCTGGTCCTGTCGGCTGGCCAATGCATATATGCGGTTCGAAGGACCGCTAGAATCTGAAACACCGCCACGGCCTCGACCGCGGCCCGCTGGTATACCCCGCCCTGCAGGGCGCATAGTTGAGGGAGTAGAAGATGAACCAGCGGCTGATCCCGTCGGCTGAACTGTACTACCAGAACCACTCGCCATCGGACAATCTCGCATAACATGGCCCTGACGGCCGCAGGAAAAACAAGCTCCCGTGGCTCGGTAGCACTCCCCTGGGTGTGATATTTCACAATAAGAACAACCGGGCCTGGGTGGTCGGGACTGGCTGGGACCCCTGGTCATCTGCGAACCTGATGCTCTGGAACTCTGGCCTGCTCCTGAGTATCTGACACTATCAAATCCCTCTCCGATAGACTGCGGGAGTGCACTCTGCGCCGGCTGAGAAGACTATCTAACATACTGTTGAGGATGCCCGCCTTGGGACTCCCCAGAATATCTAGCTGACTTGGCCCGCTTGGGCGGTCTCCTATCACGTTCTCTGCCCGACTGATCCTCTCTGTGCCGGTCCTCCATACCCTGCGCGTAGGCCTGTAACCGAGTGATGTCCATATCAGTCTGCGATGCCACCGCCATGCAGCCGTCAACCAGGTAGCGGTCCAATCCTATTACGCACCGGTGCATCCGGTCAGCCATGTCAGCCACTATAGCAGGCGCATACCGAGCCTAAGAATCAAACTCCAAATTATACTCACGAACACTCCGACCTCTCTGCTGCAGCTGTAAAAATCTATCGACCCGCGCCCGTCGTAACTCCGGGGGCAAAACGTGGTGGAGAAAAGCGGCCACAAACTCATCCCAAGTAGCTGGGGGAGCATCCTCACCTCTGGACAACTCCCATGACTCATACCAATTTGCCGCAATATCTCGTAATCTGTGCGAGGCTAACTCAACGGACTCGATCTCTGAAGCCCTGACCAGTCCCAATGAGCGCCTCATCCCCCGAATAAAGTCATGGGGGTCCTCCTCGGGCTTAGACCCGAAAAACTCTAGGGGATCGCATGTCAGAAAATCACGAACCCTCAGGCTATCATGCCTGTCATCATCATCATCACCTCTCCGCCCGCGTCTGGGAGTCTGTCCCGCTACCAAAGTCGTAAACAACTGTACTGCCTCCCTCAACGTCCTATCCTCCGCCCCTGGCTGAGGAGCTGGAGGCTCGGGCACTGGAGCCTCTGGAGCTAATGGTGAAGCGGCTCCATGCTCCTCGAGTGGGGGTGTAGCAGAACCCTCTAACTGGGGCACAACGTCGGGCAAATCCTGAGCACGAGCCCGGGTAATTCGCTGCACCTGACTAGTCTCTCCCCCTACCGCCTTGCCCTTCTGGGCGGCTGTCGCCTTCTTCGGAGGCATCTCTGAAAAACACAACAACTGATCAGAACAGAATCATCCTAATAGCACAGCTCTAGCGCACGATCTAAGATTCAAAGAAAGGAAACACCCTAAATGTCCTGTAGCCTCCTGTTTATAGATGTGGTGCACAACACACCGATAAACAAGACTCTACGAGACACGGCCTGTAGACATTCCGAGGACAAACCGCTCTGATACCACTTCTGTCACGACCCAACCCCGTAGGCCGTGACTAGTGCCCGAACTGGGCACCAGAACACACTCATCAATTCCGAATCGCATACAAATAGCGTATACGGGCACAAATATCACACGCTTCCACAAATCATATCAAACTGTCTCAGACACATTTCAAACACAACCATATATGTACATATATATCAGAAGCCGACTAGGCTATCAAATGGCGCAACGGCCCAAAACATATACAAACGCACGCCGACAAGGCTGCCATGGCAAGTGGGATCATACAAACACACCCGTACAGAAGTAGGCACAAAACCCACATATACGTCTACAGACCTCTAAACAGACAGACCGAATCATATGGCGGGACAGGGCCCCGCCGTACCCCTGAATAAATACATACATATGCAACGAACGAAGATATATACCAAAATGTAGGCTCCGGAATAAGAGGAGCACTCCAAACAGCAGAAGAGGGTATCCTAAATGGCTCGATCACCAAACTGTGCGTCTGCACCTGCGGGCATGAAACGCAGCCCCCCGAAGAAAGGGGGTCAGTACGAAATATGTACTGAGTATGCAAAGCAGAAGATACAGAAATCAAATCTGAGGCATAAACGAAATAGAAGTACAGAACATAAGTGCAAACCAAAAATATCAAAATGTTTACTCTCAAAATATAAGTCATGCATAGGGCACAGAGAATATGGTCGCCCGCCCGTCGATGGCGCCATAACACAGCATAACACCAGAAGGTTCAAATCTCCGTATCCCCGTCACACATCATAACACAGCATAACGCCATACACAGCATAACGCCAAATATAAGTGGAACCCGGCCCTCTAGCGAGTGGCTCGGTGAACCATCAACACAGCGTAACACCAGAATATATCAAAGTGCGCACGACAACAGAACCGGCCCGGGATCCGGCGAAAGATATAACAGAATGCACGAGCAGAGTCGTGAGTAACCATATGCATAAAATCATTACCATGGACTCAAATAGAAGTAAAATGACCATACTTGAAAATCGAAATAATCGTCATACCAAGTTCTTTCAAAAGTCTTCCGAATTACATAAAGGAAAGTCGCGGGACCCACGGACGGGTATCGACCCGAGCCGGGCCCGCCTATGGAGAACATACTCATCATACGCCATACAAACTCCTACGAAGATATCGAAGCAATCCGAGCCTTTATGTGAAAGATACGGCGTCCAGAATTACAGAATTCTTTAAAACAAAACTTTTTCTGAAACATTTGGAAATTAGTTATTTCGAAGACATAAGGGTTCATATTTCATCACATCAAACATACGAATGCCAAGGAATATATATAGAGATCATAACATACTCGGATTGCGGATTTAGAATTTCCTCGAGGCTCGTGACATAGCCTATTTATAACTAAGACATGCCAAAAGAAAGAAGGTTGAGCTTTACATACCTCGTACGCACTCCAAGCTAGCCCAACTCAAGCTAGTCACAACCTACGCCTCGGGCTCCCCAAGGTCTACAAATACGCCAACGAATATCAAACATTAGCCATAGGCACTTAGGCGATTTATTCCAAACTAACACTCAATTCTACAGAAATTTGGGCAGCATTTCGCCTGTAAAAAGGCCAACCCCGAGAATTTAACTCGGCCAAATCGACAATCACAACAACAATAACCAACCTAACAACCCCAATGACCAATCCGAAAGGCAATATAACATTAATAGCTCTCTTTTTCATCATTCAACAACATTCATAATATTCAATTCGACGGCTTACATTCAAGCCACATCACCGCTCATACATTCAATTTCCAACCCGAACCCATACCAACAATATTCAAGGACATTTTAAACAATTTACACACTATTTCCAACAATCCAACAATCGCTCCAATTTTCCCGAAAATAGTCCCAAACCCGAGAACCTCGCTATACACACTTCCGACTTTCGAATCATGATTTGCACCAACAATCCACATTCTGACAATGCTATTCTCGTAAAAATAAAAAGTTGCATTAATTGCACATAATTCTCCAATTCAGTCCGCAACACTTACCATATCAACTTGCGACATTAAACTCTTATTTCCAACATAAAAGTCATGACAACAACCACTAAAACATTAAGCGACATTAATGCGTTCTTTGGCATATAGTATGACCCACATTCGGCTATCACCACACATGCATATATTAGTGATTCTTAGCCATCCTACACACTACAACAATCAAACATGCTACATAAGATCAATTCATCACCTCAACACCACACAACATACACACACCTCACACGGCTAACACACCAAGCACACGACCCATTTCCAACATACCCTATCTCATGATTTTCATCCATTTTAGCATACTACAACATGCATACAACATTTAAGACACATAAAACAAGATCAAATCTTACCTTTCTTCTTCAACTCCACACTTTACCTAGGGTTTGCGATCTACTAAACGGATGGCTTGATCGCTCCAACAACACTTCCACGTTACTTAGGGACCTTCAATTAGTGGATTTGCACCAAAGAAATATTTTTGGAATGGCTCAAATTGGATTTGGTTTTTCTTGTTCTTGGCCGAATGGTGTGTTGAAGTTGTTCTTCAACTTCTTGATTTCTTCTAAGTGTGAAATGATAAAAGATGACTTAGGAGTCATATTTTAAGCCCCTAAGTGAACCCTCCAAGTGTCCATGGCCCACACATGTGTTGGACCATTTAAAATTGGCCACAAAGTGTGGGACTACTTGCATGATTTTCAACTTCCAAATATATGATTTTTGGTCCCAACTTTTCCTAAGTGTTCCATGCCAACAATTTCATAAACAACTTATGTCTCAAAATAAAATCGAAGGTCAAAAGTCTCGACTTCAAGTCCCGGAATGGTCTTGGCCCTAACTTATCATAGTTAATCCAGATTGTCCCAATGTATAAAATACGGGACGTAACAGGAGGCCTGGAAGCTCTTCTGAGAATACATCCGGGACCTCATTCACCACGGGGACAGATTGAAGAGTTGGCGGTTCAGCTTCTACATCTTGGACCCGAACTAGATGGTAAATACAACCTTTTGTGATCATTTTTCTTGCCTTTCGATAGGAAATAAACCTACTTTTTGGGGACACAGTATTTCCATTCCATTCTAAAACTGGTTCTCTCAGAAACTGGAAGCGAACCATGTTCATTCTACAATTAACATTGGCATAGCAAGTTGCCAACCAATCCATACCCGTGATAACATTAAAGTCCACCATTTTTTACTCATGTAAATCAACAATAGTACGATGGTCAAAAATCACAACTACACAATTTCTATATACTCAACTAGCTATTACCGGTTCACCAAGGGGTGTAGATACCTCAAAAGGTTTGATCAACTCTGGTTTTACCCCAAACTGACCCGCAATGTATGGAGTAACATATGACAATGTGGAGTCCGGATCTATCAAAGCATATACATCATGAGAGAATATCGATAATATACCTATGACAACATCGGGGGAAGATTCAAGATCTTGGCGTCCAGCCAAAGCATAAATACGGTGCTAAGGACCACTAGAACTAGGGTCTCTCCCTCTGCCTCTACCATGGCTGACTGGCGCATGTGAACCTGGCCCCATAGGGCGTGTAGATGATGAAGACCCGACTGTCGACCCTGAAGGCTGGGCCCTACCCCTGCTACCAACCGAGGGGCAATCACGAATAATATGGTCTAGCCGACCGCATGCATAGCAAACCTGTGAGCCTAGTCGGAACTGGCCCCAATGTAACTTCCCACACTGGGAGCATGACCCGAATCACCTCTGAACTGAGAACCTGAAGCCCTAAAACTCTGAATTGGTTGGGAATAAGTAGATCTATCAAATATCTAGCCTGTAAACCGTGAAGGCACACTAATCATAGAATGGCCTGAATGCCTAGAAAACTGCTGTCTTTGCTTACCTCTAAACTCACTCGTCGGACCCGAAGATCTGGCCCTCTTGCTACACCCTCTATCATGCTCACGCTCACTTCTTTGTTGTTGTTTGGTTTCCTCCAAATTCTGGGCATCGGCTTGAATGCGTGAAATATCCATGTTGTCCTGGAGGGACGCAGTCAAGCACCTATCCATCAAATGTGGCCCTAGGCCTCTCACAAATAGGTGCAATCAGTCACCCATATCCGCTACCATGGCTTAAGCATACCTAGCCAAAGAATTGAAGCGGAGACTATACTCTAAGGTACTCATACTTCCTTGCCTAAGATTCAAGAATTTATCGGCTCTAGCCCGCCAAACTTCTGGAGGAAAGTAATGTCGGAGGAAGGCATCCACAAATTCTTGCCATACCGGGGGAGGTGCGTTGACTCCCCGTGAAGCCATCCAAATCGTGTACTAATAAACCGTGACATCCCGCAATCTATAAGACGCTAACTCTACTGATTCAATGTCTGAAGCATGCAGTAACCGGAGTGTCCTCAATATCCCATCAATGAAATTTGGAGGGTCCTCATCCGGCTTGGACCCGAAAAATTTTGGAGGGTTCAAGCTAATAAAATCACGGGCCTTTGCACTAACAGCCCTATCACCTTGCCCTGTACCTTGCCGCTGAGTCTGAGCGGCAACCAAGTGAGTAAGTAAATGAATGGTCTCTTTTACATCTTGGCCTGAAGTATCTGGTGGAGGAGCTAAGGGTGCTGGAGCGGGGGCTGAGGCTCCCTCAGCCTCCTCAGAAATAGGCACTGATTAGGAGGACTGAGATTGAGCCGCATTCTGGGACTCACCTTCCTCTATATCCGTTGGCGGTACTCTTTCAGCCTACTTTTCTGCCATTGTCTTGCCCTTTTGGTTGCCGTAGCTTTTCTCTTTACAAGCATTTCTAAAATACATAATACACGGTTAAGGAAAGAGAAATCCTAATGTCATGGCTCTATCGCATGATGTTATGAAGAAAAAAGGTCATTCATTCCTAAAATGCCCGCAGCCTCCTATTTATAAGTGTGGCGCGCAACACACCCATAAACAAGACTTTACTGGACACGACTCGTAGACACACCCTAGGACAAAACAGATACCACTTTTATCACGACCCTACCGGAGGGCCATGAAGGGCACCCGGTGCTAACCCACCCGGGCACCTCTTATCGTACTCTCATATTCATCTCTAGGTGAGCCACATGGCTTACTAATAATTTAAATACACCAATAGTACTAATCTCATTGGGCAACAACACATTATAACATCATCAAGAACTATGCCTATATCCATATACACAAGACGACGAGGCAATCAAAATAATATACAAAATATGAACCGACAACCCTGCCAGACATCTAACCATACACAACTGTCTACGAGCCTTTAAGAAGAGTAGGTAACATCATATAGGCGGGACAGGACCCCGCCATGCCCATATGTATAAACACAAAAGAATAATACCCAAAAGCTGTAGCTCCGGATGAAATGGAGCTCCTCTATGCAGTCCTTGAATAAGAAATCTATGGACTAATCCTATCTCCCTATCCACCTGCGGGCTTGACGCAACGTTGACAAACAAAAGGACGTCAGTACGAATAATGTACTGAGTATATAAAGCATAATCAAAATCATAATAGGAGCATAAGAAATAACGTAAGAAGTAGCATAAGATATAACATAAGATGGGAGAATCAGGAGGTAATAGAGTCATTTGTACCTCTAGAGGCCTTCATCATATCTACTTACTTGCCTTTCATAGGGACCTTGCATTTCTAATGCTTACTCATGCATATATACACACATATACATATTCATATTCGTATTTATACCCGTACTCGTATCCTTATCATACCCGACCATGAAGGTTCGATGGTTCACATACCCGGCCATGACAAGGCTCAGTGATTATACATTCCTGGCCCTACCAAGGCTCAGTGTTATCCGTACCCAACTGCAGAGGTGCGCGCGTGATAAGTATCATACCCGGCCGTACAAGTTCGGTGTTACATAATAGTCATACATACTTAGACGCATATACATAAAAGTCCATAAGTATCATCATCATCATTGCTATCATCGTTTTCATTACATCTATCCTTAGAGGATCAACTATCATATAAAGGAGGTACTAGTATCATGAAAGCATCGAGAATCATGAGCTTTGGTAATCTTAGAGATAGAGTCATTTGGAAAACATTATGGAACTCATGAAAGGGTATATATATATAGCAAGGGAACCATGCCTTAACGAAAGAAAGGTTAGCCTTACATACCTTTTTGTCTTCTTAACTACTTAATGTTCACCGTCGTAGCTTAAACAATCTACATTAGAAGGATTCATACCATGGTTAAGCCTTAATGATTCTCTTAAATTCAAACTAGAATAATTCATGATCTTATAAAAATTGGGCGGCATTTCCCCTATCTTGTCAACTTCCACCATATTACAAAACAACTCCCAAACATCCATAATAACACCCAAAATATCATAATCAAGTAATCACATTCCATTAAGCCTTCCAAATTTATCCTTATGTTCAACTTATACCAACAACCTCACACCCATTTTAGCACATTTTCCTACAATGCTTCCTTACCACTATTACTACCCCCCATAACAATATTATATCCATATTATACTAAGAATCATGACTCAAGTTAGCTTACTACTCAAAAACTTCATAAAAGTTACTTTTAAGCCCTATTTTCTACTGTCTTCTTGTACCCAAATTCTTCAACAACCAAGCATCCATGATAACATGAAATAAGCATGAAAACTAACCTTTTATCTCATGAGAATGAGCTTTGGAGCAGCTATCAACTTAGGTGAAAACCCTAGCTTCAATTCTCAAGAATTCCTTGTAGTCTACTAACCCTAGTAATACTCCTAACACATGGGTACCTTTATTCTTGCCTCTTGATCTTTATTTTCTCTTGGATTGGAGTGGAATATTCTTGAAGAAGGGTTTGGAGCTCTCAAGACTTGTGGAAGATGAAAAATGAAATAAATGAACCAAGGCCATCTATTTATACAAAAAGTTAAAAATATATCCGATGGACTTATACGGACCACTTATACGGTTTGTATAATATTATACGGTCCGTATAAGTGGACCGTATAACACTACCATGGGAAAGTCCCTTTCTGAAATAGGTCAAGTTATACGGACCCCCTTATACAGACCGTATAATGTTATACGTACCGTATATGTGGTCGTATACCACCACCAAGAAAATGACCTCTTCAGTGAAGGTTATATAATACGGATCCTCCTTATACGGACCGTATAAGTCACCGTATAACTCCCAATTATGCGAAACTTTCTCTCGTTGATTCGCTTGACTTTCAATCCTTATGGAACCTTCTTGGCACTTACATAATACTTCATTAACTATACAATAGGCTCTATATCATCCCCTCAAGATATCGTCCAATAAATATTAGCTCCATTATAGCGAAAACCTTTCCGAACACGACTTATATTTCACTTCCTTCAACAAACTAAATTTCACATGTTTGTATGACTTTAAAATCTTATGGTAGGCACTTTAAGTTAACTAATACTTCCCTTAATCTGGTAAGGATTTCATAATCACCTTAAGCTCACATTAGCCTATCCACAAGGAAACAAATCAGAAATTTCTGAGGTGCAACAGGTGAATTCTCTTGTGGGTTTGGGTTCCTATTCTTACCATCCAAATAAGCTTGACCTTGATCTTGAAAAAAAAAAGACACCTCCAGTAAAATCATCTAGGAGCCGCCGAAGCTTGAGCTTAAGCAGCTTCATTCACATCTGAGGTATGAATTTCTGGGTGCTGATAATACTTTGCTAGTGATTGTGTCTGCATTGCAAAATGATGAGCAGACAAAGAGGTTGCTAGAAATTTTGCGAGAATACAGACGTGGAATTTGGTAGACCATTGTATACATTCAGGGTATTCCCTTTTGTATTTGTGAGCACAAGATTCAGCTTGAAGAGGAGTACACCGAGTGTTGAACATCAGAGAAGATTGAATCCACCCATGCAAGAGGTGGTCAAGAAAGAGATTATAAAGTGGTTGGATGCTGGAGTTGTTTATCCTATTTAGATAGTAAATGGGTGAACCCAATCCGCCCTTAAATTCTAATGCGAATGGTTGACCTATGATGTGTTATAGTATGGTACAAGATATGTTATTCTGATTCAAACACGTGATCAAGTTCAGTCTCTAGTTATGGCCCAAGAATTCGATTATGTGGAGTCGCGATTTGACTCGATTTTCGAGTGAGTCGCGATTATACTCATTATTATGGGGTTTCATAAGAAATGGGAAAGATAGTTCAAAGGGTTACATGATCTCCATGCTTTTGTGTTGGTTGCTCGGAAGTGACAAAGTGCATTGATGGCTTAACAATTGTGGTTTACTCGATGACATGATCGGTTTAGGAAGGGAGAATTGGTATCTGTCGCGTTCGTTAAAATAGGGTTGTGGGATGTACAAAAGAGGATTTTGTATTCAGTTGTGGAGGGTAAGCGGGGTTCGGCATGATAGAATAGTACTTATGAGAGTGCTCATATGGATATAGTTACTATGGAGGATTCAATTTCGTGGGAATAATTAGGCAGGGTTGGTAGCGACTGTACTTGCAGGTTCACGCGATATCTCAGGGATATGGTGCTAAGGAGTCATTCTTGTTATTAACTCGTAGATGTTAAAAGACTAAAAGGACTACTCTGTTATTAAGTGAATGCTATAAGCACATCGTTTTATCAGTATATTTTATTGAGTTGTAGGCTTTTGAGGAGCTATTAATCAACTGATGGAAATGACTTTAATTATAGGCGAATGCGAAGAGTTAATGACTTGAGGAGTTATTGGTTGTTTCAATTAGATTTGAGGGGAAATATTGATATTATTGGTGGTTCGTTCGTCTTAGAGGGATGACTATTACAGAGGATCGAGTGGATTTGAGTGTTTGTTGATTGACAGTGATAAAAGTGATCTGAAATGAAATACGGGAATTGAATGATTACAATGAGGCATCTTGCTATCTGGTTCAGGGGATCAAGGTTCGTAAGACTTGAGGTGAGGTATAGTATTAGTACTGGAGTCATGTTTGGATTGCGGGGGCATTATATTATAACCTTCAGTAAAAGGTGTGACCGATGAGGTTGATTGGTGTCTTCGAGGCTAAGGGTAGAAAGGAAATCATTAAAACAAAATTAATAATTTGGGAGCTTAGTTGTGACTGTTCACTGTAGAGTAGGCTTGAGAGTTTAAGGATAGTTGCAATTTTCACTTGTGTCATGAGCTAATAGGGCCAGTGATTGACTAATAGAATGATTATCAGTGTTGGGCGAGTTTAAAAGTTTAGTACTCAAGAGGGTTAATCAACTATTGCACCTAATGCTGGACTAAGGTTGGGGGTCTTGAATTCATTGTGTAAATTTGACTAGATCCAACTACTCGTGGTTTTATTACTCGGCTTATGTGATTGAATAAAAGGGATAGTCGTGCGAGTGGTTAGAGGTGTTGAGAGTCGATAAATGAGGTAAGAGGTGAATCTTCGAGGGCTAGCAACGCTAAGTATTTTGAGTAATTGGTTAGTAAATAAGGATGCTTGAAATGGTAGATCAATGATGGGTTAACTGAGTTAAGTTGAGTATGACAATTCGGGCAAGGACGATTCAGTGGGATACATAAGGATATTAGTAAAACTGTTATGTGATACGAAATATTTAAATAGCGTTCAGTTTTAAGCTTTAAGGAAACTCTAACGTACAGAGTGTTTGGTATGATCCTATCTCCAGGATTGATTCGGCTAGCTTGCAAGACTTACGATTATGCAGTATTCGATTGAGTGGCGTCATTGTCTTGTATATTCAGATGAGGTGTGATTGATGTGTGAGCTTAAGGAAGGAACTCTATAGAAATGGACTAAGTGATTTGAGGAAAATTTCGTGAGGCTCATTATCGGCAACTAGTGATAAGCATATTTTAGTGAACTAACATGTTGAGGTTTATAAGAAATAGCTTGGTGGTACCCCCGTTGGATAAGTTTCGTCAAATTCTACAGTGGATGAGTTAGCGTGCTTTAAGGGAAAAGATTTGTGGAATCCCTATTATGTGAGGGTTAGAGCTATATTCTCGAGATGGAACCATATTTGTGGTAAGTGTCATATGTTACCAATTATATTGACTGGGTGTCTTGGATGAATGTATTTGAATACTAAGGACTTGGAGATTGTTGTGCTAGGTTGACGTAAGAGGTTGCGAGAGTTGTTGCTTTCTGAAATGTTACGGGCTTGTCGAGGTATTACAATGGGATGTTGGATGGTTAAAGGGTTATAACAAGTGATTGCAGGTTTTGGCGTCGAAAACTTCTGGTGGTATCAGGTGTGCGTATCGGGTAAGGGTTGAAAAAGTCAAAGGTTGCATTCACACGATCTAGTTCCTCGGTGCTCAATAGACAACTTGATTATGATTCAGCTTTTGGAAACGAGGGTGACAGACATGATTTTTTATACGTGGTATGACTATGATTGGTTTCAAAAATTGGAGTCAGATAGAATAGTTGTTGATGAGATTTAGGGGTGGTACATTCATTTTGGGTCAGTGTGGTTGGTTAGAACTTGATGAATTGTGTTCATAATTCCAAAAGAACTTATGGGTTCCCAGTAAATCACCTTCGTGGATTTGACGAGTTCAGTTTAGATTTAAGGCATGATAGGTTACCCAATTTATCAGGGTTTGCGAGTGGATTTGAAGATATTTTACCGGGGTCAGCTTTTCAGTTAGTACAATAGGTTGCAATGGGCGTGGTAATGATTCGAGGAGGTACTATGGTTGCGATAGATCTTCGTAGTGATCAGTTAAGTTCCGACGGATTTCGCTCTGCGAGGTATTCGGTGGTATGTTCCTTTATAGTGATTTAAAGATTTAAGAAGACTTAGAACTGGTCAAGTTGGTTGTGAGAAAGTTCAATTTTGATGGAATTGCATAGAGTTCTCTGATGAAGCAAGAATTCTTTTCAGGCAAAGTATGTCGTGGTTTCGGGTTGTCTTGTGTGCTTCTAACAAATCGTGGTTCGAAGAACGACTTGAGAAGGGTGAAGGAAAGGTTAGGGGAATCAGAATGTTCCACCAGTTCAGAGTGGGCTATGTTTGTGTTTATGTCTAAAGGTTAGTGCTCTTCGAGGGATGTATGTGAGACTTATTGATCGCTTCAGAGGCATGGTTATGTCGAAACACAGAGTTCCAGTAAAAATAGCTATGTTATTGTGGAAGAAGTTGTAAAAGCATTCGAGTATAGTAATACGAAAATTGGGTCCTTCGGCTAAGTTAAAGGAATTTTATACTAATAAGCTGAGCAGGCAGTGATTTTTGTATAATTCATGTCGTGGAGGCTTCTGTATTATTATGATAATGATTCCTTGGTTACCGTCAGCCTTCATACTCTCTTTCTTCACTCGAAGATGAGCGATTATTTAGTTTGTATCTGACCTGTTCGGTCGTTATTGTGTTTTCACCATTTTGCCTCGTTGACCCGTCCCCGAGATTTATTAGTACAATTTTGACCCGTGGGGATAGGTGTTATGGTTCCCTAGGCATGGGAGTGAGTTGTGCTGTGACTTTTGGAATAGTTGGCTTTTAAGTGAAAATCGTCTGTCTCATAGTTGACTTTTGGGTAAACAGACCTTTTTCAAAAATCCATCGATTCCGAGAGGTCCGGATGATCATTTGTGACTGATTGGTGGGTTTGGTATGGTTCCCAATACACTTAGCTGCATTTTAGAACTTGACTTGGAAATTTGCTTTTATGCTTTTGGGGGTTGACTTGTTCAACGAGGCTTTTTTTTTAGAACTCCGAGTGCGCAGGTGCATTCGTAGCGCGATTTTACATGTATATGCATATTTGGTTTGTGTTCGGGAGGTTCCAAGGTGGTTCCGGGTGTCGATTCCAAGTTTGGAAGACACCAGAAAGTTCTGGTGTCAGGTAGCCGCAAAAGCGGTGGTGGAACCGCAATAGCGGTGCCGGAAAAGCGTCCTGTTGACCGCAAAAGCGGCCGACGGGATAGTTTCTTATTTAAATTGCCTTTTGAAATCCTTATTCCTCCCATTCTTAATATAACTATTATTTTGGAGGCGATTTGAGGAGAGTTGGGTCAGATTTCTCTTGAGGGTAAGTTTCCTAATCTATATTCCTTTCATTTACCTTCCCTAAGTATGAATCCATGGTAGTAAATTCATAGAATATGATGAATAAAATGGGGTTTTTAGGGTTTCTTCTTTAAAGGGTTTTAGCCTCCCTAATGGGAAATTGATGATGAAATTGGTTAATTTAACCATAGGAAATTGATGAATTCATTGTTGATAAGCTTATAGCTTCCATTATTGGTGATTAACTTGAAGATTAAAGAGGATTTTGGATTTCTTGCTCTAATGAGTTTTTGATTATAAAACCTTGAATTGTTGATGGATTCGGCTTGATTAAGTATGAAATTGTTGATTAGTAACTACATGAGCATGATTCCTTCATTACTAGTGACCAATTTGTGGGATTTTAAGTTAGGTTTTATACCAAATCTATGAGTTAATCTAGCTACGCTTGATGAGACTTGATCACCTAGAGTATGAATTTAATATTTAGCCTTCAAAATTCCTATTTTACTCTTGAAAGGCTCGTTTTCCCTTTCCATGAGTTAGGATTTGGGACTTGAATAGAAATAAGGTTGTGAGCATAGATTCTTCTTGATTCTAATTCCCTATTCAGATATGATTAGACTTTCACTATCACGAGGCACAAAGGAAGAGCAAGACTAAGGCTTGATCATTCCAGTTTTTTATTCGTCTTTCCAGGTAGGTTACGGTTTACCTTATGGTGAGACTTCGATTAGCGAAGCATATGTTTAGATGATATTATCGGAGAATGCATGTAAACCTTCGGGTATGAAGTTTGGGATGGATATTGCCTTAGGTTGGGCCTTGTTGTATGATTTTGGGGCTAGCCACCCCGTTGCATTATTGACTTATCTGTTCTATGTACTTGTTGGCTCGTCGCCACATTGAGATATTGGATATTGGTGGTTAGTTATATATCATGATTATGATGTTGTGGTACCTTATTTTTTGATATTGAGATAAGAACTGTGAATCTGTTGTGGCTTACTGTGTAGCCTTATCGATAGTATTACTTATGTGTCCATGTGTGGCACTGTTTTGGATAGATTTGGTTTATTGATATTACACTTGCATTGCATTCACACTCATTTTCATGATATATTGATATTGCCTTAATATGGTACTGATGATGAGAAATGAGAATGAAATACAGATGCATTAAGACATATTGATACGAGTCACCTCTGGGCTGTGTGTGGAGTGATATTTTTCCGAGATATATTGGATATTGAGTCATCTCAGGGTTGTGTGCATAGTGACTGGTATTGGATGTTGAGTCATCTCTGGGCTGTGTGCCGAGTGACTAGTATTGCACGTTGAGTCATCTCTAGGTTGTGTGCGGAGTGACTGGTACATGGACTTCACGGGTCCCTCATGGGTTGTGCTTGCTAGACGTGATGTTCCCTCATCGTATATGCATTTCATACACATCATATACATTTTGCATTGCATATTATCATCTCTCTTGTTTGGTTATGATATGGACTTCTGATTGAAATATATGAGTCTTGGCACAATTGGGTTTAGATGCATGATATGGTTGTGATTGATGAATTCAGAGTTGATATACTAAGACTTGGCATAATTTTCTATAGAATTTTGTTGTCTCTCTTATGTGCCGAGTGTGATTTGGATTGTTGTTAGATTTGATATATATAGTGTTGGGATCCTTATATGTGACTAAATGGGGATGAGATATTGTAGTCATAGTTTAGTCTTGGGTGATTATTCTAAAGCTTGGAACATTTGGGCTTAGATGCTATTACATAGGTTGTGATTGGTATTGTGGTTACTTGTCTAGTAATGACTTGTACTTTACTGTTTATATGTTATTTTTACTTTATTGTCTTCATAAACGTTAGCTAGTCTTAGTCGTCCTATGATACCTACCAGTATTTGTTATTTGTACTGACCTATACTTGCTACATTCTTTTATGGATGCAGAGTACTTGCCAGGTTTCACTTCATCTTCTTATGGTTGATTTCCGAGTTTGCTATTGAGTCCATTCATGGGGAGCATGATGACGTTCGCTGCCCGAATAATCCTCTTTTTTTGCTTGTCTTACTTCCTATTCCGGGATATGAATTGAGACTTTTTTGTATTATTCAGACTTAAAGTTTAGTGGAGCTCTTGTATGACCAGACCACGATACTGGGGTTGTATTTCACAACTTTCCGCACTTATATTATTATTGTGAGACTTACATTATTTCTATTTTTTTTCTACTTTACTTATGTTTATGATTGTTGGGATAAGGGTTTGCCTCCCGAAGTGAGAAAGGTAGGTGCCCCCACGACTTAGTGAAATTGGGTCGTGACATGGATTTTGATATTGTTATGCCCGCCAACTGCTCAATTGAATGCCAATAATCTTGAAAGTGTAAAAATTAAGTGAAGTCTGAGT
Organism: Lycium barbarum; assembly: GCF_019175385.1. Lineage (NCBI taxonomy): Eukaryota > Viridiplantae > Streptophyta > Magnoliopsida > Solanales > Solanaceae > Lycium > Lycium barbarum. Next base: position 54,126,401 of record NC_083338.1, read on the forward strand.
AATCTAACACCCGTTAAGAATTGAAACCGTGAAAAATGTATGTGTGTGGTGTTTGAATGGAAAACGAAGCAAAATTGTACAGAGAAAGCTTAACTGGGGTGGATTAAGAAAAACAACCTAAGATACGGACCGCATTTCCTTGTACAGACCGTATCCTGGGTCGTAATTTGGTTGGTTAAATAAGATGAGTTACTGCCTTGGAAATATATTCATAAACATAGACCATATAAAATTATATAGCCGTATCTCTGAACGTAATTCCAAGGTAGAAACTTGAGATGCTTCTGTCTAAGACATATATGCTTCAATACGGACTTTATTTATTTATACGGACCGTATCTGTGATCGTATGGCTGAGATGGAAAACATTAAGACCAGCTTATATAGACCGTATAATTTTAGACTTCCCGTATTTATCTTTTACGATCATAATTAAAAAAAATTGTCTTTCTTTTCTAATTATTTCTACTTACACCTTCTTTAATGGTACTTCTCTTACAAGTATGACAGCTTAACGCGCAGTGAAGAGAGGTACTGGGCTAAGGGGCCGAGGTCGTGACTGAGCAGAGGTCACACGTGCACTATATGACACCCCTTCCCAATCTAAAGATGAGGAGGAGGTCATGCCTCAAAAGAAGATCTGAGGGGCCACTAAACCTCAAACCCTGACTATGACACCGTCAGCATCTGACTCCTTTTAGTCTGAAGAGGAGGAGAAGGATCCTCAGCATCTGCTTCGAAGAGGCAGAAATCGTGGGCACTGAACAAGCGAGTGGAGAGGAAATCGAGGGCAGTGAACAAGTGAGTGGGTCAGTCAAGCCTTCCTCTACCTCCCATAGTCCTTCAGCTCCAGATAGTGAAAATGAGGGTAGAAGGTTAGAGATCCGGACTAAGCTACTGCATGAGGATAAATTGCGATTTCCACTCACGGGAGCCAAAGAACTATATGAGCAGGGGATCGCGCTAACAATGAAAAGGGGTAGGCCGAAGAGAAGCATCCGAGAAGAGAGGCGATTGACCTTCGATGGCTTAGAAGCCTTTCCTGACACTGTTGAGGCACTCCGGGTATATCGGCTTGCAGTTTTTGGTTACTCTCCGGGTGAGTATTGTCCAGTGCTTGTGCGAGAATTCTATGCCAATTATGGGCAGCGTTACATTTGATGAAATGACCTAGCGTGCCCATGCACACATTGCCACTCCTTGAGACTGTCACTGTCACGACCCAACTAGGGGCCATGACGGGTACCCGAAGCTGATTACCGAGTACCACTCATTATGCTAATCATCGTACTCATCCTGGACACATATAATCTCGAAGGCAACACATGCATATATATAAGCTCTCACGGCTGCAAAAAATGATATACAAATGTACAATGTAGTCATTATGGGACATCTACCACCCACACATATGCATTTACGAGCCTCTTCTAGAGTACTAAGACATAAAGACGGGCCAGGACCCCGTCGTGCCCAAATATATACCCAAACTAATATCTCAAAAATGGAACCTCCGAAAGAGTGGGGTGCTCCTATAAATCTACTGAGTAGCTCCTAAGAATCTGGGCCACCTCCCTGTCTACCTGTGGGCATGGACACACCGTCCAAAAAGAAAGGACGTCAGTACAAACATTGTACTGAGTATGTAAGGAATGAACAATATTAACATATCGAAAAGATAAGGAAATACCAAGTAATAGAACAACTTGTAGTTGAATGTCACTTAAGACGGAATAATGCATGCTAACCTACATCATAAACAACATCATATCAGGTATGTATATATAAGTTGCCCGACCATATAGGTACGGTGTGATCATCATTAGCCTACGTCCAGGCCTCCCGCGTCCGGGGTAACCATCTCATGCCGCCCACTAGTGGTGTCTGCCCATGCCCTCTATACATGGTGTATATGCCGCCCGCCTTAGCGGTGTCTGCCCTGCCATATAGGCACGGTGTAATCTCATTATCATATACTTATCATAAAGCATGCATTAGAACTCAAATATAAACTATACACTATCGGGGTGACGTATGGTCGAGAACCCCCAATTCCATTATGGAGTGGTCATAATCATCATGCCTCACCTTGAAGGAACAAGCATTGTAAGGTGAGTGTAACAACAACGAGCAACATTATGAATCGTATAAGGATCATTAGCTTCGTAGAAATATCATACCATGAGCTTTAGAATCTCTATACTTAGGCTCATCATCATCATTATCACATTCGTAACATATTTCTTATCTGTACCTCATGAGAAGCTCTTTATAAACATAGACTCACAGTTTCCGAGATGTAAGAGGGTAATGGAAAGACAAAGGAATTCATGTCATAGGAATCATGCCTTAGAAAATATGGGACTAGCCTTACATACCTTTACGTCTCTCCAACTTTATTAATTAAACGCTCTCGTCCAACGTTCACGATTTTACATTCAACAGAGTATATACTAAGGTTAGATAACCGGAAACATGCTTAAGCTTAAGCTAAAGCTAATGGAAATTAGGCAGCATTTCTTTTGCTTCTACAACTTTCTCCATATAATTTATCAACTCCCTAACGTCAATGACAACACCCACAATATCACAATCAATGAAATTTGTTGAGCTAAACATTATTCAACCCTCAAACTCTCTTTAAAGTAATTCATAATCATAGTTATAATATAACGCCATATTTATCCTCATATAATACTTCTTTAACATCATTTATATCATTTACAACAAGAATATACTCATAACATGTCAAGAACTATGATTCAAATCAAGCTACCATTCAAGAATTCCACCATTTCCATATTTGTACTCCATTTTCTACTTCCTTCCATAATCCAAGTCTTTCAACTCCTCAATACTCTTAATAGAACGAAATGAACATAAAACTCATCTTTGATTACGTAAGAATGGTCTTTGGATGAAAATACTTCACTTGGAGAAAACCCTCATTTCATTTCCAAGGAGATTTCTAGCTTCCAACAACCCTAGTTAACATTCTTGCACTTTATTCCACTACTTTTTGATTTTTGATCTTGATTTTACCTTGGATATGTGTTGGTATGGTGTGGAGAGAGTTCTAGAAGTTTTGAGAGTGTTAGAGAGAAATGGGAAATGAATTTGGGGCCTCCTTATATAAAACTTAAAATTTGCCTGTTGGGTGTTATACAGACACATATACGGTCTGTATAACTTATACGGTCCATACATGTGACTGTATAATACTTCCAGTGGAGGAACCTTCTCTGGACAGGTTATACGGTCCCTTATACGGACCTTATAATTATACGGGCTGTATAAGTTGGTCGTATAACTCCCAGTTTCTCCGAAGTTCCTCTCGTCATTTTCTTTGATCTCCAATCCTTATGGAACCTTCTTAGTACTTGTTTAGCACTTCATTAACAACCTAAGGAGCGTTACAACTTTTCCTCAAGACACTATTACATCAACGTTAGCTCGGTACTTGCAAACCCTTTTTCAAAACACGACTTATGCTTGACATTTTTCAACGAACTTTCTTCTCTTGCCTCAAATGTCTTTGGAATCTTCATTAGAACCGTTAAGTACTACTTCTTATTTGTAGAAACCTCATATGCTTCTTACCCTGCGTTAGTCTATCTACCATACGACGACATGAAATTTTCCGAGCTGTAACAATCACTGTCCGCAATGCCAATGTTGACATTTCCAGTAAGGCCATTAACAGGGTCTATTTTGGTAATGACTTTGTAGAGCTGAACAATGAGGTAGAATTTATGGATAAACGAGATAGAAAGGGTGAGAGATTGGTGCTACAGTGGGCGGCTAGTGTAATAGCACGTGGTACTCGACCTTGGGCAACATAGCTGAATTAGAAAAATTTCAAAAATTCGCTCACATTGCAAGCCAAGTTTTGTTGGAGTTTGATCCGATACAAGGTGCTCCCAACTTAGAATGACAACCCCTCACAAGTCCCAGGCTATGACAGTTGCAACGATGATGTCTCGGTACACGATGAATGTGTGGCGTCTGATTACGGAGGAGATTAGAACGAGAGCACCACAGATACAAGCCTCCCTCATTATTCCATGCCTCATTACAGAGTTGTGTCAAAGAGCCCATGTGACGGGCATTCTCGACAACGATCATTGTGTTAAGGCCACCTAATTTGGTAAGAATGATGCAGCTGAAGATCTATAGCCGCCAGCTGCTTATGACGAGACTTAGCCTGAGTCGAGTCTTGGGGCCATGGGAAATACCACTGAGGGACCTACCATTTCTATGTCGGTAGCTACTGACACCGCTCAGGTATCCGGTTCTGCTGATGCTGCTGTTCCTGCCCCGATATCTATCTCTGATCCTGTTGCTACCACTACTACTGCTACTGCTAGAGCACCACCGACCCCATCTGCACTTGTTTCTTCAACGGTTATCACTATTGCCGCTAGGCCTCCACCAACAGCACAACAAGGGACTGATCCCTTGGCATTGACCAAAGAAATCTTCAGGGAAGTCTCCATCCATGCTATGGACCCATTCCCTGCGGACCCAGCAGAGGTAACTCGGAGATTGCGCCGCCAGAAGGAGGAGGGGTTCCAAATTGCTGTGCATAATTCTCTCAGTGAGAATCACCCTGATCCTGTTAGTGCTTCAACTAGTAGCATATCGGTGGATGTTGCGGATGCTTGGGAGACTGTTATTACTGAGGCTAATTCTACAACTCTGTCTGTGGAGGCGGCACCAGCCCGAGATGTTCACAGCTCCTAGTGCGGCCAGGTACCTTTTACCTTTTGCTTATGCTGACATTGATGCAATGGGGACAGTTTAAAGTTTTTATTTGGGGGTGGGATTTGTGTGTATGTAGATATGTGTTTTAGGACCTCCTCAGCTTTTATTTGATAGAATTCTTTTCCCGAGGGATTTATTTCTGTTGAAACTAGCATGTTTAGGTTGTTTAGGTAGAATCAAGTAGTTATGCCTTATATGGTAGTGGTTTTGAACTTATGGCATGTTTGTATATTTGGTTGAACTTATGAACGCCACAAATAATTTGATTGATACATGGCACAAAAATAAAGTCAGGTTACATTAGGTGTAAACCACGTCGAGGTTGAAGTAGTGAAAAGAGGGAGAAAAGAAAAGGCTAATAAAGTGAAGAAAAGTGTAGTGTTCAAGGAGGGTGAGCCACGACTACCTCAATAACTATACTACCCGTCCCTAAGCCTACATTACAAGTCGAGAATAATTTCTAGTATGATCACAGTTGAACCATCTGAAGATTAAAGTCATTGAAAATAAGGGCAATCGTATAGTATTTGTATTTGTAGTGCATGAACATCTTTGTGAGTGTGAGTGTTTTCTCTTCTCTTTAGTCTTCGTCCTCGTTCGATGTATATATGTGTGGGACATTCTTTGATCTATGTGAGGGCATAAGGACTAACATGTGAAATGTGAAACAACCATCCGAGGCGACGTTTGTGAGTCCATTAATAGTTCTGGTAATGTGATGTCATAGATTGAAGTGTCTTTTTTAGTCTTACCATTCTCGAGTTTGTGTTGTATCGTTGATTGTGAAAATAAGGTGGTTATATGTGGAAAGCTTTCATGCTGATAGTTCGGAGTTAAAACTATTGTAGACATTGTTATTCTATTGTATCTGAGTTTAGTTGAGTCGTTTTTGTGTATTACATGCATGAGGACAAGCAAAGATTTTATGTTGGGGGGTGTTGATGTGCCGCGAAATTATGGTACATTCAATATCTTTTTACGAGAAGTTTTACTTATTTTTAAGCAAGTATATGTCATTTTGATGTGTCTTGTTTTGTTTCAGGTAAATCGAGGAGTTAAAGGACAAAAACACGATAAGTTGGCAGTGTGTAAGGTTTTGCGGGCAGTATATCTTTATATGGACCGTATTTCTGATAGTGTTTAAGGATAAAGTGAAGCAGAGTGTTGAAGTGAAGGATGCTGATTTACGGGCAACTTCTACGGATCATATCTTGTTATACGGCCCATAATCCAGACCATATTTAGTGGAATTTACTAAGGCAGAAAGTAAAGTTTGGAGATGAAGCTATACGTCCAAGTTTCACGGACTGTATAAGATTATACGGGCCATATAATGTGATCGTGATCTTGACTGAAGATTTGAAGAATGCGGACCGTATAAACTTTATACGGTTCGTATTTTATTATACGGACCGTAAATAATGTCGTCAGGGACATATTTGAAATTATGAAATTTTATGTTTTTGGAACCTTATAAATAGTTCATTCTAGGGTTTTTGTCACACCCTAATTCCACTAGGGTGTGATGGGCACCCGGCCCCACATCCGGAGCCGAGCGAACCCACAGACCTTTAGGGCACACATAATCTTATTAGACTTTTAACTCAAATAAAGATAAATTACATAATAAACTCTCAAAATATTCTTTTTCGATGCTTTCCAAATCAAACAGAATATGTGATCATATAGAATTTAACACATAATACAGAATGACATATCGGCTGATGAAGCCGCTTACACAACTGACATACTATACCCACGACTCTGTCTGCAAAGTCTCTAACATCAATCCAGAAAAAGCATAACATGCAAACTCTGACTCGGCAGCACTCCAGGAGCAAATGGTGCTTGCCAACTCTGCTGGAACATCCTCTATAATAACTTCACATCATCTGGGTGTACTTGCGCGGCATGAAACGCAGCCCCCGAAGAAAGGGGTCAGTACGGAATAGGTACTGAGCATGTAAAGCATGGAGTGCAGTAAACAGAATCATAACCGGGACAGAAAGTACAGAAAATGAGTGCAATGTCCAGAATATCAAAATACATATTTACAAAACATAAATAATGTATGCAAAAACATATGCCATGTCCGGCCCCATTATGGGACTCGATGAACAGAACGTGGTCGCCACCCCGTCACTGGCACCACAACACATCATACTCCAGAGTATGGAATAGCTCCGTAACATATCATAATATATCAGATGGCCATATCATATCATATCATCAAATATCAGAATATATGTACATGGCAGATCATACTCCAGAACCCATGTACATGTCATACCTGCCCCCTCAAATCGAGGCACGGCGATCAAAATATATCATAGGATTCAATGGAATAGTTAAAACAACTATCATTTAGTAGTCGGAATAATAACCAAAGGTTTCTTTTAATTATCGTACGAAAATAGGTCAAATAGAACAATACAAGAGGGTTTCGGGAATTGTGGGCCCACCTCGGGTCAAGTCGAGGTGGCGTACATAAATTACGAACATTAGGCCTTATGGAATCATCTACGAACGTTTCAAGGTAATCCGGTTCTATTTGTAAAAGTTACGGACGTGTTATGGCACAAGACTCTTTTAGAAGTAAAAAGTGTTTAAGCTATTTTTCATCAAAGCATATCAAAGCATAAGGTTCATAATTCAATTACATTGAAATGAATAAGGGTCATAATTATGCTCGGATTTCTAAGAATGAAGTTTTCCCCAAGACTCGTATCATAGCTTATTATGACTAGGACATGCCAAAAGAAAGAAAGGTAGAGCTTTACATACCTTATTCGCTTCTTACGCTAATCCAAACTCAAGTCCCGAACTTCCCAAAATCTACAATTGGTCACAAATACCAAACATTAACCATAAGCCCTTAGGAGTTAGATCTTAAAGTAACACTTTTCTACAGAAATTTGGGCAGCATCTCCCCTATAAATTCAACATCCCCGAGACTTCAACTCGGCCAAAACATCAATAACAATACCAACAACCATACTAATAACATCAGCAATCAATCCAATTTGCATTCTAACATTAGTAACCCTCTTCTCTACATAATTCATCAACATTCAATTCGACTATGTAGATTCAAGCTTATATTAACGCTCACACATTCATTACTAGTTCAAGATCATTCAAACACAATTCAAGAACACATTCAAATAACTTATACAATATTGAACAATTCTACCAACATACCATACTTCACCCGAAAACTCTCCAACTTCCCTAGGAGCAATTTCAATGCATTTCTTGCTCCCAAATTCATGAACTATCCCAACAACACACATTTTAACAACATTATTCTCACAATTAAAGAAATGACACCAAAGTTATGTTGGTTTCTAAATCAGCCCGTAACAATTCCAACATCAATTTGAATCATCAAATTCTCATTTTCGTCATAGAATACATATCTACAACAATCAAATTACTACATAGGAATTTGTTCATCTCTCCTACACGACATATACACCACACGGCCAAACCCCAACATGCATGATTTCATGGTTTCCATCTATTTCCACATACTTCAACATAAACAAACCTTCCATAACATATAAAAGAGGATTAAATCTTACCTTTTCTTCTCAACTTCTCCACTTAGCTAGAGTTGTGATTTTGCAACAAAGAGCAGTTTTCTTGTTTCAACGATTATGCCACGTTGAAGAGGACCCTTGAATTAGTAGGAATGCTAGGAGAAAATATTTTTTGGGATCAAAATTGAAGACCTCAATTTTCCATGGTCATGGCCGAATGGCCCCTAGTCTTTGCTCTTTTTTTTTTTTTTTTTTTTTTTGTGGTCTCTTGAATGTTCTTGAATTATGGCCCCCTTTTGTCTATTTATCACATGGATTATAGTAGCAAATGGGCTTGGGCCCCTTTCTTTTTCCATGGCCGGCCAACCCCTTATGTTGGGCCTCTCTTCTTTTTTTTTCTAATTTTTCCAAGCCCAACCACTTCATGACAAATTGTAATTCATGAAAACTATTTTTTTTTTTTTTCAAATTTCGAATTTTGCCCTTAGCCTTCCTCAATATTTTTGCATCCATAACTCTTATAAACAACTTGTGTGCTAATCAAGCTTTAAAAATATGGGCTTGCTCTCATCCCCCCGCAATTGTCTTGAATTATCCGAATGCGCAAAATGCGGGATATAACATGCTTCCCCCCTTTAAAACATTCGTCATCGAATGTTGAACAGGTCTCATGGTGTATTATAGTACTTCGGGGAGGTCTCCTCTATACTTGTTACATATGATCATTTAACATTTCCATGTCGAAGCTTAGGTTGCCTGTGGCGCAGAAAATGATTAGGGATACTTCATCTTCATTTTTATGAGACACTTGGGCAAGGGTCACCAACACATTCACGAGGCGTAGGCACGTGGAAGACTAGATGTACCACTCCTAATCTGGTGAGGACTCTGGTTCATAGGTGGCTTTACCAACACTACGGACAATCTGATAAAGTCTACTATGTCTAAAATTGGGCTTTCCCTTCCTGCCAAGTCTTATTATACTTCCCATAGGTGACGTCCTCAGGAATATCCTTTCGCCAACTTGGAACTTTAAGCGTCGACGCCGATTTTTGACGTATGATTCCCGTTTACTCTGGGCTGCCAGCAACCGTTTCTAAATAGATCTTTCTTTATCGACAGCCTTCTAGACTGTATCTGGATCAATTAACTTAGTTCCATCGACATCGGACGAACTAATCGGTAATTTGCACTTCTTGCCATACAAAATCTCGCAATTCCGTCATAATACTTTAACGGATGCCACATCTTTATTACGCAATCTCCTCACCTGACGATCCGGTACGGCTATTGGCTGTACCTCGTAGGACAATTCCTTTGTCAGCTGGATGTCTTCCACGGGAAATATTCTGGAAGGGTCACTAATGCATTTGCAAAGCATAGATACGTGGAGCACTGGATGTACCGCCTCTAAGTTAGATGGTAGGTCTAATTCATAGGCAATCTTGCCTACCTTACGAACGATTTGATAAGGTCCCATATATCTCGGCTGATCTTTCTTTTTCTGCCGAATCTCATAACGCCCTTCATATGTGACACCTTTAGAAGCACCTAATCATCGACTTGGACTCTAAATGTCGACGTCGGTCGTCTGCGTATGATTTCTGTCGACTCCGAGCTGCTAATAGCCGTCCCCGAATGAGTTTCACCTTATCAACTGTACGTTGAATTATATCCGTGCCAAGTAACTTAGCCCTGTCACTATTAAATCATCCAAGTGATGGCGCACACCTCTTGCCATACAGAGCCTTATACGGTGTCTTCTGAATGCTAGAACGGCGGCTATTATTACCAGTAAACTCAACATATGGCAAGTGTCCATTCTTGCTGCCTCTGAAAGCAATGACACGGGCTCACAACTTATCTTCTAGCGTCTGGATAACACGCTTAGCCTGTCCGTCAGTTAAAAGCTAATGCTGTGCTAAGACTTACTTGTGTCCTCAATTCCTTCCGAAAATATTTCCAGAAGTTACTATACACTAGGTCCTCTGTCCGATATAATAGATGTGGAAACCTTGTGAAATCTCACTACCTCATTGAGGTATAACTTACATAGTCCTGATCGTCCTGCTTAAACCATTCTATAATTTCCCCAATTTAGCCAGTCATACTTTAGGCATATTACATTGTACCACTCCTTTTTCTTTGATTCAAACTCTTCCATTGCCGTTTTTCTGCGATTTTGCTCTTAACTTTTCTGTATCGTATCCAGAATATTATAACTACGTTGTTGTTATCCGAAATATCCTTTGAGTCTTACAATTCTCTCCATTATTCTTTATGAACTTAGCTCGTAGCCATTTTCTTGCTTTATTTACTATTCTTTAAAACATATTACTGCGTACTTAGGTATGACGACAGTTTGCCCGATAGGAGGGATTCAAATCATGACATAAACATGTCATAATTCATGTTGGCAAGAAGCATTTTCTTAAAGTATCTTTCATTCTTTCCCTTTATGTCGGCCTCTCGGCACACTCATTATCAATTCATTTCTACTCCCTTCATGTATTCTCTTGGTATGCCGATACATTTAAGCTCCGGCCTCGAGCTAATAGACTTCCTTTCTTAACGCTTGAAGATGTTGTGATTCCGTTCTAAGTCTAATATAATACGTTCTCCCCCCCCCCCCCCCCCCCTTTTTTAAGGGGCTCCTTGTGTGTCAACAGTCCTCGAGTACCTTCGGCTACGATAATTACCTCATTCCTCGTCCTTGTTTCCGATTCCGTACATAACATATCAAAAATCCTTATCCTAAATTTTTCCTTTTAATTCCTGTCTATATTTCCGTCCTTTTTCACCTACTATTAATCCTTTCACCCATCTAATTCACATACTCGTAAGTCTTCTTAACTATGCATTGGTGCCACAGTTGTGCATCCATGTTGTCTTGAGCGTCCTGCTACTTTTGCTCTTAATACAAAATCCTTACGATTTGTACTCTCTCTATCCTTGCTCATTGAGCCTCTAACCATACTTATGACACTATGACCGAGCGGTCTTCCATACACATTCTTTAAATTTTATCCTAATTCCTTCAAGACCGAATCTCTCAAACCTCACATGAATTCTCATTCCATACCACTAATTTCCCAATCAACGATGTCGACCCATTATCCTTATTCTTTCCTTGGTGCGTAATCGGGTTTCTATTGCTAATTGTTAAGGCATCTCCCTTACTTCTGTGGCTAGAGGTTTTTAATTATTTTGCTCTAACACATTCCATTATTCCTTCAATAGACCCATTAGTATACCTTTTCTATTTTCATCCTTGACTTTCTTTAGTTTTCTTCCTCCTCGAACACTTTTCTTCCTTTTGCCACTTGTGGCATCGGCTTTAAAATTTGCGAAATTTTTACTCTGAATCCGTTTCGTTTCTAAGTTACCCTTTCAGGAAAACACTTCCATTTCCGAGGCAGTCATATTAATGCAACTGCACATTTATTGCGTATATACCTTTCGGGAGTCTAAATCTCCTAACATTGTCGCAAAGCTTCATCATTCCTTTTCTTACTTCACATTCCTTGTCGTGGTTACTGTTCTTTCAGACTCACTTATTGAAATTGGTTTTGAACCTCACACACTTCTCCGTTGTTCCATATTACCACACTTCGCCCTTTTCACGTGCCTATCTTTAAGTTCTTATCCAAATAGTCTCGTACTTTACCGGTAATTTCTCTCGAGGTTTTCACCCACTAAGGTTCTCTTAACTCTCATATTTTCCCGACATCTGATCTCCTTGCCTTCCACTTACTCACACTTTTCCTTTCCAAATATTGTTGCATTAAAATTTCCAATCTTAACCTGTGGTTAAAATAATAGCAGCTCATCTCGTAGAAGTCGTACCATTTACCTTTGTTGTTACTTGGAGTTCGGTATCCTTATTCAATTTGGGGTCTTCCATATCGTAGCACCGGTCGCTGGACACATATGTCCACTGATACAATCACAGATGAAATACGGCACGCATTCATATATATACAAATAATTATTATCAACTAGCCCACAAAACACTTCCAAACGTCATTCAAGCCTATCCTAATTCCAAGCTGTGGCGTACTTTCTGTCTCTCCTCTAGTCTAGCCTGTCGCGTGCTGTGTGGCCTTTCATGGTCTCCAACCATCCTGTATACTCTAATTTCACTCAGACTATCCTAGCTTTTCATTTGTCTCTTATAGCTAAATCTTTGGGATTTCTTGCATACTTCCCAGGGGGTCACCCATCCTAAAATTGCTCCCACCTTAGCACGCTTAACCTCAAAACTTTGGTGGAATCCGGTGCCTTAATACTGATATAATCACGTCCGCTTTCTCATATGGCCTTTATTACATGATTTGAGGCCAGTCGAGGTCTTACAGGTTCTGAGGCATTTTCGTAATACGTCCTTTTTTGTGCAATTACTATTTTACCCTTTTCAATTCCCAATGTTCACTTTTCGCTTATGTGTATGATTATTGCCTGTCCTGGGCTTCCAGATTACTGATGGTGGCGAACATACCTTCGTTGCCATTACCTATAAGTACTCAGGTATCCATATGTCCAGATTTTCTCTCGCCATCCGTACATAATAATCTACTGCAAAACTAATTGTTAACTTTCTCCGAATCATCCAGCAGACCTTGTTCTTACTAACCTCAAATGTTATCCCTTTTAACCCTTCGGACTGTTAATCATCTCTCTTACAATCGTCCTTCACGTCGTGCCCAAATCTATAGCTTCTCTAAAATGTCACATCCCACTTATCGTCTATTTACGATGTTTCCTTTCCATGCTTCTTCCTGTTAGGTATGCCTAGTTGAATGACCACATTTTGAAAAATTTGACCGAGTCTCCTTTACCATCCTTACTATTCAAAACCTTTACGCCACAAATATCAATAGTACCTTACAGAGAATACAACTATATAACATATTCCAGCCATCCAGAACTTCCAAATTCAGATAACAGAACAAATACATCAAGACTTACCTTTATGACTTTCCATGTCATCCCTTACCTTCTCCCGTCATATGCAAAGCTCATATAAGGAATCTTATTCCCTATGGCTTGGCTCTATCGCACGATCTATGACAGAAAGAAGGTCAACAATACCTAGATGCCCCGTAGCCTCCTGTTTATAAATGTAGCGCGCTTCACACCATAAACAGGACTCTACTGGACACGACTTTGCAGACAACCCCTAGGACAGACCTGCTCTGATACCACTTTGTCACACCCTAATTCCACTAGCGTGTGATGGGCACCCGGCCCCACATCCGGAGCCGAGCGAACCTACAGACCTTTAGGGCACACATAATCTTATTAGACTTTTAACTCAAATAAAGATAAATTACATAATAAACTCTCAAAATATTATTTTTCGATGCTTTCCAAATCAAACAGAATCTGTGATCATATAGAATTTAACACATAATACAGAATGACATATCGGCTGACGAAGCCGCTTACACAACTGACATACTATACCCACGACTCTGTCTACAAAGTCTCTAACATCAATCCAGAAAAAGCATAACATGCAAACTCTGACTCGACAGCACTCCAGGAGCAAATAGAGCTTGCCAACTCTGCTGGAACATCCTCTATAATAACTTCACATCATCTGGGTGTACCTGCGCGGTATGAAACGCAGCCCCCGAAAAAAGGGGTCAGTACGGAATAGGTACTGACCATGTAAAGCATGGAGTGCAGTAAACAGAATCATAACCGGGACAGAAAGTACAGAAAATGAGTGCAATGTCCAGAATATCAAAATACATATTTACAAAACATAAATAATGTATGCAAAAACATATGCCATGTCGGGCCCCATTATGGGACTCGGTGAACAGAACGTGGTCGCCACCCCGTCACTGGCGCCACAACACATCATACTCTAGAGTAGGGAATAGCTCCGTAACATATCATAATATATCAGATGGCCATATCATATCATATCATCAAATATCAGAATATATGTACATGGCACATCATACTCCAGAACCCATGTACATGTCATACCTGCCCCCTCACATAGAGGCACGGCGAACAATGCAGTGGATTACGCGTGATAACATATCCTGGCCAGGGCTCAGTGAAGGAAGCATTGAGGCATCCACGAGTAGAGTAGTGAGAAACTATATGCATCATAAAATATTTAGAAAGACTCGATAGAATAGTCCGAACGATAGGTCATTTAGAAAAACAATCAGACGATAGTCATAGTAAGTACCTTTCGGATGTTACAACGGATTATGTCAAAGAAAAACTTCTGAGATCATTTGTACATATCAAAATATATCATAGGATTCAATGGAATAGTTAAAACAACTATCATTTAGTAGTCGGAATAATAACCAAAGGTTTCTTTTAATTATCTGTTATATCCCGTACTTTCGTGTATTCGGGAAAATTCGAAACAACTTTGATTTGTAAGGAATACGGTTATATGTTGATGTGAATTAATATATATGTGTGTTGTCTATGGAAGATGTCATTGTGGAGGTGTTGAAGAAGGCCAAGGGCAAATTTGGAATTTTGAAAATTTGTTTCGGGAATAACAAAACGAGATTCCTAACGAATTGGGCCCAAGAAAAATTAGAGAAAATTGGGGCCCAAACCACAAAAGTGGCCGGCCATGGTCCAATATATAGTGGCCCAAGTCCATGGATTAAATGGTCAAGTGATGATCATGTGACATATATTAAGGGAACAATATTATATATTCATGTATAGCCATTGGAATGTTCAAGAAAGAGAACAAAATCACATTGAGGAGCTAAAGGGGCCTCTCGGCCGAACCTAGCTAAAGAAAAAAAAATCAAGCCTTTGTTTCCAATCCAAAAATCTTGTCTTTCTTGAATTATTGATAAGTTCAAGGCGCTCTTCAACGCGGTATAATTAGTTTAGCGAGAGAGCGACGTTTGCGTCGAGTCGGGATTTCAAGGAAAAAGGTAAGAATTTTCATTCTTTTACATGTTATAAATGGTTTATGTATGTGGTACAGTGTAGAATGGAATGAAAACTACGGGAATGTTGTGTATTGGATATGGTCGTGTGGTGTGTGCATGTGTGTTTGGCCGTGAGCCATGTATAGTGAAGGGGAGGCGAAATGAAGTTCATTTAGTTGAGTAGTTGCGTCGTTGTGGTATGTATGACGTAAATGAAAATTTAACGAGTTGAATTGGCATTGAAATTGGTTGTGTGTCATTATGGGAAATTATGCGATTTTATATAGTTTTTATATAATTGTGAAAGTAAGATCATAGGATGTAAATTGATGTTGTTGTTAGTGAATTTGGAAGGAAACGATGTGAGTTAGTATGTTCGTCGTGGTCGTAGACGCTTCGGATGGAATATGGAAAGCGACAAATCATTCGAACTCATTTATATTGTTTGGAACATTGTTGGGATGTGTTTGATTAATCTTGAATGGGTAAATGAATATGATAACGTTGATGTTAGTTTGACATTGTAAAGTTTGTATGAAAGTTGTCATCTTATGTAGAAAGAAGATCATTGATAATAGAACCTATTTCGTTGTGAACTCGACGTCGTTTGGTATTGTTGGCTTGTTGTTGTTGATGTTGTGAGCCGAGCTAAGCCTCGGGGGTGTTATATATATAGGGGAAGTGCTGCCGAAATTTCGGTAGACAAATATGAAGTTAAATGAATTCTTAAAAGTCTTGCAATTCCTAATTGGTAACTTTGACCATTTGTAGATTTTGAGCGAAACGGGATTTGATTTTGCGCGAGCATAAGCCGCGAGAAAGGTATGTAAGGCTACTCTATTTCTTCTTTTGGCATGTCCTAGGAAGTCTAGGTCAATACTTGAGCCTCGGGGGCAATTCTGTTCATAGAAATCCGAAATTGAATTTGAGCACTATTCATTCAATCTAATTGAACTATAAATCTCACGTTTTGGTCGGAAGGAAATCAAACGTCCGAAACTTTTGTAAATGTGATCAAGTCGACTCGAAACTTCCTTGGATGACTCTATAGCCCTTAATGTCCATGATTCACGTCCGTCGCCTCGACTTGATCCGAGGTGGACCCACTACTCCCGAATCTTCCCCTATTGTTCTAATTGGCTGAATTTCGTACTATAATTAAGGGAAACTCTTGGCTATCGTTCCGATTACTAAATGATAGAAGTATACCTGACATGACCCATTTCACGACATGATCAAGTAACGAAATAAGTATAAAGAATTTGTGTCGGAAAGAATGTTACGAGTCATATTGTCCCCAACTTTCGTGAAGCATGTTTTAAAGAAAATTTTGGAAGAATGATAACACGAATGATGGTTTCACCGAAGCTTGACATATTACGATACGTACACATGATTTCGAAAGTTTATTTGATTTCATACACATGAAGTTGGCACGATACCTAAAGACTTATTTGATATATTCCTTAGTTGTTAATAAAGAAAACAAGTGATATAATTAATACCTTGATATGTAATGGTGTGTGTGCGTATGAATCTAAGTTGTACTTAATTTGCTATATATGTCATCCGAAAGATAGCTGATATGACTAATACTTCGGTTCTGTGAAAATTGACTTCCGAAACATTTATGGAGCGTTCCGTACTTCGAACGCTCGTATCTTTCGTATACTAGTTCCGATCGACCCGAAACTTGTTTCTGGACCTCCAGACATCGATAGTGTGTTTGCATATAATTATGTTTGTATCTCGGGTCTTGATCGTGTGCACGTGATTTCGCACTACTCTGTTCGTGCAAGCGTTGATTTGGACTTCACTGAGCCCTGGCCAGGACATGTTCTCGTGCGTATTTCTCTGTATTATTCACCGCGTCCCTCTCACTTGCGGGCCAGGGCATGTTACGTATGATATGATGACATTACGATATGATGACGGGGTGGTGGCCAGGATGGCACATTCACCGCGTCCCGCAAAAGAGGGCCGGGGCACGTTACATGCATGCATGATACATGACATTGACATACATGAAATATGATTCACCGCGCCCCTCGCTGAGGGCCGGGGTACGTTACTTGCATATGTGTTACATGACATTGACATACATGAAATATGATTCACCGCGCCCCTCGCTGAGGGCCGGGGTACGTTACTTGCATATGTGTTACATGACATTGGCATATTTGATATATGTTTCACCGCGTCCGTTATCAAGGGCCGGGGCACGATACATGAATATTTGAGATATAATGTTAATATATATGATTCCATATACCGCGTCCCTCACAAAGGGCCGGGGCATGCTATTTGACATATACATATAAAATATACGATCCTGTCATTCACACTCTAAGTTTGGTAGGTAAGCTTTTGGTACACAGGATGATTCCCGTATTTATTGTATTTCTTCTAGCCTCCGACATCGACATATGAGTATATAGATGACTTGTGTGTGGAAGGTAAGCGCTCTGGTATTTTGGATAGCGTACTTGTTTTGGTACCGTTGTTCGGGTCATGTTTCTAATTTCTGTATTCCATGCTTTACTTACTCAGTACATATTCCGTACTGACCCCCTTTCTTCGGGGGCTGCGCTTCATGCCACGCAGGTACAGACGCTTATTGTGGTGGTCCGCTAGCCTAGGTACACAGTCGGCTTTAGGAGTGCTCCTTTGTTCCGGAGCCCACCTTTTGGTACAGATCCTTCAGTTGTACATATTGTTGTGTTTATGACTATTCTGGGGTACGGCGGGGCCCTGTCTCGCCATATGATTCTGTTGTCTGTATTAGAGGCCTGTAGACATGTTTGTGGGTTGGGGTCTTTCTGTACGGATGTGTGTATATGTTGTGTTTGGGCGATCCCATTCGCCGCCGCGGCCGGTCCGCATATGTTTACATGTTGCCTTGTTGGCCGGTGTGGCCTTTGTTGGTATTTTCTGTGTGCAGGGTTATTTTGGATAGTCTGTAAAACAAAGGAAACTCTGCCGAAATTTTTCTGGAAATCACCTAAATTTGGAATATAGCCTTGTCGGCTTCTGCTATATACTTGAATGAGTTTGAAAAAAATTTAGAGATAGCATTTGATAAATGTGTTTGGGTGCCCAGGTCGGGCACTAGTCACGGCCTACGGGGTTGGGTCGTGACAGAAGTGGTATCAGAGCGGTTTGTCCTCGGAATGTCTACAGGCCGTGTCTAGTAGAGTCTTGTTTATCGGTGTGTTGTGCACCACATCTATAAACGGGAGGCTACAGGACATTTAGAGTGTTACCTTTCTTTGGATCTTAGATCGTGCCATAGAGCTGTGCTATTAGGGTGATTCTGTTCTTATCGGTTGTTGTGTTTTTCAGTGATGCCTCCGAAGAAGGCTACGGCTGCCCAGAAGGGTAAGGTGATGGTCGGAGAGACCAGTCAGGTGCAGCGAGTTACCCGGGTTCGTGTTCAGGATTTGCCCGAGGTCGTACCCCACTCAGAGGGATCTGCTACACTACCGGTGGAGCCTGGAGCAGGTCCATCAGCAGCTCCAGGGGCCCGAGTACCCGCACCCGATCCTCCAGCTCCTCAGCCAGGGGCGGAGGACAGGACGCTGCGGGAGGCCGTGCAGTTATTGACCACACTGGTAGCGGGGCAGGCTCGCAGACGCGGGCGGAGAGATGAGAATGATGATGACAGGCGTGACAGCCTGAGGGCTCGAGAGTTCCTATTATGTGGCCCCCAGAGTTTTTCGGGTTTAAGCCCAACGAGGACCCCCATGACTTTATTCGGGGGATGCGACGATCACTAGATTT
This sequence comes from Lycium barbarum, assembly GCF_019175385.1. Taxonomy (NCBI): domain Eukaryota; kingdom Viridiplantae; phylum Streptophyta; class Magnoliopsida; order Solanales; family Solanaceae; genus Lycium; species Lycium barbarum. Next base: position 54,145,416 of record NC_083338.1, read on the forward strand.
GGTCAGGGCTTCAGAGATTGAGTCTGTTGAGTTGGCTTCGCATAGACTACGGGATGTTGCCGCTCACTGGTATGAGTCCTGGGAGCTATCCAGGGGTGAGCGTGCTTCCCCAGCTACATGGGACGAGTTCGTGGCTGCTTTCACCCGCCACTTTTTTCCACCGGAGTTACGGCGGGCGCGGGTTGATCAATTTTTGCATCTGCAGCAGAGGGGTCGGAGTGTTCGTGAGTATAATTTGGAGTTTGATTCTCTGGCTCGGTATGCACCTGCTATAGTAGCAGATATGACTGACCGGATGCACCGGTACGTGATGGGGTTAGACCGCTATTTGATTGATGGCTGCATGGCGGTGGCATTGCAGACAGACATGGATATCGCCCGGCTACAGGCCTATGCTCAGGGTATGGAGGACCGACACAGGGCTGATTATCCTAGTAGGGATCGAGATAGGAGGCCGCCCAAGAGGGCCAGGTACATGGGATACTCTGGGGAGTTTCGAGGCGGACAACCTCAACAGTATGTCAGACAGTCTTCCCAGCCAGCGCAAAGTGCGCCCCCACGACCTACTGGTGGGAGATTTGATAGTGTCAGATGTTCAGGAGCTGGCCAGAGCTCTAGGGCTCCTGATTCGCAGGTAAGTGGCGGGCTCAGCCAGACTAGGTCACTTATGCCTCAGTGTCCCCAGTGCGGTAGACACCATTTGGGAGAGTGCCGTCGCGCCACCGGTGCTTGTTTTACTTGCGGCCGTCAAGGCCATGTTATGAGAGAGTGCCCATATAGGGGAGGTTCAGGTGGTTCAGCTCAGCCCATTGGGTAAGTTGCTGGCTCGTCTCTCCCTTCTGTAGCTATGGGCCCCATGGGGTAGGGTGTGCCGATACCAGCAGGCCGCGGCAGAGGTCGTGGCGGAGCTCCCAGTTCCAGTGGTCCTTCAAACCGCTTGTATACGTTGGCCAGCCGACAGGATCAGGAGGCACCACCAGATGCAGTTACAGGTATATTATTAACTTTCTTCCGAAATGAATATGTATTCATATATATATTTCCCCCCCCCCCCCCCCGATTGCTAGTAAAACTGAGATAGGACCCGAATCGATAAAACCGTCTGTGGTAGTCATATGTACAGATGAAAGTGCTTGTTCAAAAAAAAAAGAAAAAAAAGGGCTAACCCGGTAGTTTCATCATAATAAACGATCCTCTCCAGATCGGAGTGGGACCCGCTACGAGAACCTTCCGGAAAGTGTAAGATACCGACCTGCCTTAAAGTGCGTGACAAAGGTCGTGTGAGGTAGTCGACGCGATTATACCAGCGCTGATGCATCAAAATGCACGGAAGTTTCGGGGTTAAGCGTGCCAGGGGCGGAGCAATTTTGGGATGGGTGACCCCCTGGGAAGTACACCAAATTTCTCGTAAATGTAAATATAAAAGGCAGATGTGAAACTAGGGGTAACCTAAAGGAAATAAGAATGAACCAAATGGTTAGAAACCCTAGATAGATCGGGTAGACCAAAGCAGACTCGGTCGGTGAAGAAGAAGGAAACACAGTACAGTTCTGGAATTAGGGTAAATTTGAGTAAACGTTTGGAAGCGTTTTGTGAGTAAATGGTAATAAATATATAAGTATGCGTATAACGTTCCGTCTATGGCCGTACCGGTCGGTGGTGGGGCCCAGCAGCCAGTGTAAAGACATATGAAATATATTAGCCGAACGAAAGTTAAGAGACAAGTAAAGGATAGGGTATAGATAATATGAAATTAACTGATACTAATTTCACTACAATAACGGTAGAAGATTCCGATACAACGATATTTGGAAAGGAAAAGGAAAAGTAAGTAAATGGAAGACAGGGAATAGCAATTATAATGTTTGAAAAGTTATGAAAGGAGGAAAGAAACCTCCCCGAAGTATTATACGACCCCCCCCCCCCCCCTAAGGTTAATTGAACATTCGAGGACGAATGTTCTTAAGGGGGGGAGAATGTTATATCCCTACTTTCGTGTATTCGGGAAAATTTGAAACAACTTTGATTTGTAAGGAATACGGTTATATGTTGATGTGAATTAATATATATGTGTGTTGTCTATGGAAGATGTCATTGTGGAGGTGTTGAAGAAGGCCAAGGGCAAATTTGGAATTTTGAAAATTTGTTTCGGGAATAACAAAACGAGATTTCTAACGAATTGGGCCCAAGAAAAATAAGAGAAAATTGGGGCCCAAACCACAAAAGTGGCCGGCCATGGTCCAATATATAGTGGCCCAAGTCCATGGATTAAATGGTCATGTGATGATCATGTGACATATATTAAGGGAACAATATTATATATTCATGTATAGCCATTGGAATGTTCAAGAAAGAGAACAAAATCACATTGAGGAGCTAAAGGGGCCTCTCGGCCGAACCTAGCTAAAGAAAAAAAAAATCAAGCCTTTGTTTCCAATCCAAAAATCTTGTCTTTCTTGAATTATTGATAAGTTCAAGGCGCTCTTCAACGCGGTATAATTAGTTTAGCGAGAGAGCGACGTTTGCGTCGAGTCAGGATTTCAAGGAAAAAGGTAAGAATTTTCATTCTTTTACATGTTATAAATGGTTTATGTATGTGGTAGAGTGTAGAATGGAATGAAAACTACGGGAATGTTGTGTATTGGATATGGTCGTGTGGTGTGTGCATGTGTGTTTGGCCGTGAGCCATGTCTAGTGAAGGGGAGGCGAAATGAAGTTCATTTAATTGAGTAGTTGCGTCGTTGTGGTATGTATGACGTAAATGAAAATTTAACGAGTTGAATTGGCATTGAAATTGGTTGTGTGTCATTATGGGAAATTATGCGATTTTATATAGTTTTTATATAATTGTGAAAGTAAGATCATAGGATGTAAATTGATGTTGTTGTTAGTGAATTTGGAAGGAAACGATGTGAGTTAGTATGTTCGTCGTGGTCGTAGACGCTTCGGATGGAATATGGAAAGGGACAAATCATTCGAACTCATTTATATTGTTTGGAACATTGTTGGGATGTGTTTGATTAATCTTGAATGGGTAAATGAATATGATAATGTTGATGTTAGTTTGACATTGTAAAGTTGTATGAAAGTTGTCATCTTATGTAGAAAGAAGATCATTGATGATAAAACCTATTTCGTTGTGAACTCGACGTCGTTTGGTATTGTTGGCTTGTTGTTGTTGATGTTGTGAGCCGAGCTAAGCCTCGGGGGTGTTATATATATAGGGGAAGTGCTGCCGAAATTTCGGTAGACAAATATGAAGTTAAATGAATTCTTAAAAGTCTTGCAATTCCTAATTGGTAACTTTGACCATTTGTAGATTTTGAGCGAAACGGGATTTGATTTTGCGCGAGCATAAGCCGCGAGAAAGGTATGTAAGGCTACCCTATTTCTTCTTTTGGCATGTCCTAGGAAGTCTAGGTCGATACTTGAGCCTCGGGGGCAATTCTGTTCATAGAAATCCGAAATTGAATTTGAGCACTATTCATTCAATCTAATTGAACTATAAATCTCACGTTTTGGTCGGAAGGAAATCAAACGTCCGAAACTTTTGTAAATGTGATCAAGTCGACTCGAAACTTCCTTGGATGACTCTATAGCCCTTAATGTCCATGATTCATGTCCGTCGCCTCGACTTGATCCGAGGTGGACCCACTACTCCCGAATCTTCCCCTATTGTTCTATTTGGCTGAATTCCGTACTATAATTAAGGGAAACTCTTGGCTATCGTTCCGATTACTAAATGATAGAAGTATACCTGACATGACCCATTTCACGACACGATCGAGTAACGAAATAAGTATAAAGAATTTGTGTCGGAAAGAATGTTACGAGTCATATTGTCCCCAACTTTCGTGAAGCATGTTTTAAAGAAAATTTTGGAAGAATGATAACACGAATGATGGTTTCACCGAAGCTTGACATATTACGATACGTACACATGATTTCGAAAGTTTATTTGATTTCATACACATGAAGTTGGCACGATACCTAAAGACTTATTTGATATATTCCTTAGTTGTTAATAAAGAAAACAAGTGATATAATGAATACCTTGATATGTAATGGTGTGTGTGCGTATGAATCTAAGTTGTACATAATTTTCTATATATGTCATCCGAAAGATAGCTGATATGACTAATACTTCGGTTGTGTGAAAATTGACTTCCGAAACATTTATGGAGCGTTCCGTACTTCGAACGCTCGTATCTTTCGTATACTAGTTCCGATCGACCCGAAACTTGTTTCTGGACCTCCAAACATCGATAGTGTGTTTGCATATAATTATGTTTGTATCTCGGGTCTTGATCGTGTGCACGTGGTTTCGCACTACTCTGTTCGTGCAAGCGTTGATTTGGATTTCACTGAGCCCGGGCCAGGACATGTTCTCATGCGTATTTCTCTGCATTATTCACCGCGTCCCTCTCACTTGCGGGCCGGGGCATGTTACGTATGATATGATGACATTACGATATGATGACGGGGTGGTGGCCGGGATGGCACATTCACCGCGTCCCGCAAAAGAGGGCCGGGGCACGTTACATGCATGCATGATACATGACATTGACATACATGAAATATGATTCACCGCGCCCCTCGCTGAGGGCCGGGGTACGTTACTTGCATATGTGTTACATGACATTGACATACATGAAATATGATTCACCGCGCCCCTCGCTGAGGGCCGGGGTACGTTACTTGCATATGTGTTACATGACATTGGCATATTTGATATGTGTTTCACCGCGTCCCTTATCAAGGGTCGGGGCACGATACATGAATATTTGAGATATGATGTTAATATATATGATTCCATATACCGCGTCCCTCACAAAGGGCCGGGGCATGCTATTTGACATATACATATAAAATATACGATCCTGTCATGCACACCCTAAGTTTGGTAGGTAAGCTTTTGGTACACAGGATGATTCCCGTATTTATTGTATTTCTTCTGGCCTCCGACATCGACATATGAGTATATAGATGACTTGTGTGTGGAAGGTAAGCGCTCTGGTATTTTGGATAGCGTACTTGTTTTGGTACCGTTGTTCGGGTCATGTTTCTATTTTCTGTATTCCATGCTTTACTTACTCAGTACATATTCCGTACTGACCCCCTTTCTTCGGGGGCTGCGCTTCATGCCACGCAGGTACAGACGCTTATTGTGGTGGTCCGCTAGCCTAGGTACACAGTCGTCTTTGGGAGTGCTCCTTTGTTCCGGAGCCCACCTTTTGGTACAGATCCTTCAGTTGTACATATTGTTGTGTTTATGACTATTCTGGGGTACGGCGGGGCCCTGTCTCGCCATATGATTCTGTTGTCTATATTAGAGGCATGTAGACATGTTTGTGGGTTGGGGTCTTTCTGTACGGATGTGTGTATATGTTGTGTTTGGGCGATCCCATTCGCCGCGGCGGCCGGTCCGCATATGTTTACATGTTGCCTTGTTGGCCGGTGTGGCCTTTGTTGGTATTTTCTGTGTGCAGGGTTATTTTGGGTAGTCTGTAAAACAAAGGAAACTCTGCCGAAATTTTTCTGGAAATCACCTAAATTTGGAATATAGCCTTGTCGGCTTCTGCTATATACTTGAATGAGTTTGAAAAAAATTTAGAGATAGCATTTGATAAATGTGTTTGGGTGCCCAGGTCGGGCACTAGTCACGGCCTACGGGGTTGGGTCGTGACATTATCGTACGGAAATAGGTCAAATAGAACAATACAAGAGGGTTTCGGGAATTGTGGCCCCACCTCGGGTCAAGTCGAGGTGGCGTACATAAATTACGAACATTAGACCTTATGGAGTCATCTACGAACGTTTCAAGGTAATCCGGTTCTATTTGTAAAAGTTACGGACGTGTTGTGGCACAAGACTCTTTTAGAAGTAAAAAGTGTTTAAGCTATTTTTCATCAAAGCATATCAAAGCATAAGGTTCATAATTCAATTACATTGAAATGAATAAGGGTCATAATTATGCTCGGATTTCTAAGAATGAAGTTTTCCCCAAGACTCGTATCATAGCTTATTATGACTAGGACATGCCAAAAGAAAGAAAGGTAGAGCTTTACATACCTTATTCGCTTCTTACGCTAATCCAAACTCAAGTCCCGAACTTCCCAAAATCTACAATTGGTCACAAATACCAAACATTAACCATAAGCCCTTAGGAGTTAGATCTTAAAGTAACACTTTTCTACAGAAATTTGGGCAGCATCTCCCCAATAAATTCAACATCCCCGAGACTTCAACTCGGCCAAAACATCAACAACAATACCAACAACCACACTAATAACATCAACAATCAATCCAATTTGCATTCTAACATTAGTAACCCTTTTCTCTACATAATTCATCAACATTCAATTCGACTATGTACATTCAAGCATATATTAACGCTCACACATTCGTTACTAGTTCAAGATCATTCAAACACAATTGAAGAACACATTCAAATAACCTATACAATATTCAACAATTCTACCAACATACCATACTTCACCCGAAAACTCTCCAACTTCCCTAGGAGCAATTTCAATGCATTTCTTGCTCCCAAATTCATGAACTATCCCAACAACACACATTTTAACAACATTATTCTCACAATTAAAGAAACGGCACCAAAGTTATGTTGGCTTCCAAATCAGCCCGTAACAATTCCAACATCAATTTGAATCATCAAATTCTCATTTTCATCATAGAATACATATCTACAACAATCAAATTACTACATAGGAATTTGTTCATCTCTCCTACACAACATATACACCACACGACCAAACCCCAACATGCATGATTTCATGGTTTCCATCTATTTCCACATACTTCAACATAAACAAACCTTCCATAACATATAAAAGAGGATTAAATCTTACCTTTTCTTCTCAACTTCTCCACGTAGCTAGAGTTGTGATTTTGCAACAAAGAGCAGTTTTCTTGTTTCAACGATTATGCCACGTTGAAGAAGACCCTTGAATTAGTAGGAATGCTAGGAGAAAATATTTTTTGGGATCAAAATTGAAGACCTCAATTTTCCATGGTCATGGCCGAATGGCCCCTAGTCTTTGCTCTCTTTTTTTATTTTTATTTTTTATTTTTTTGTGTTCTCTTGAATGTTCTTGAATTATGGCCCCCTTTTGTCTATTTATCACATGGATTATATTAGCAAATGGGCTTGGGCCCCTTTCTTTTTCCATGGCCGGCCAACCCCTTATGTTGGGCCTCTTTTTTTTTTTCTAATTTTTCCAAGCCCAACCACTTCATGACAAATTGTAATTCATGAAAACTATTGTTTTTTCAAATTTCCAATTTTTCCCTTAGCCTTCCTCAATATTTCCGCATCCATAACTCTTATAAACAACTTGTGTGCTAATCAAGGTTTAAAAATATAGGCTTTCTCTCAGCCCCCCGCAATTGTCTTGAATTATCCGAATGCGCAAAATGCGGGATATAACAGTTTTAGTTATTACCAGTGGTCAGTTTTAAACTATTATTCCCTAGCATTGAGTATTCATAGTTTAGAAGCTTTTTGGAGAACAAACAATTGCAATTACTTTATTTCAATTCCAATCAATCAAAAGTAAGCATTATGATTTCTATTATATCTTCTCGTTCTTCTTCCACTATGAGTAGCTAATTTCTCTACTAAGTTCGTGAACCCTAGGATGGGTGTTTTGTGATTGGAAATTGGGATGGATATATGCATAATGTATTGTTAGGGTTTATCTATTCTTCATTCTTCGTTCATAATTGATGGTTGCAAACATTGAGCCATAAACTTTGCTTAACATGGGAAAGTGAGTAGGGTTTGGTAGGAATAAATAACAAGAACTCAAGGCGTTAATCCTTGTTTAATAAATTCACTTAGGAATAAGAGGAATATACTTGACACAAATTAACCATTCTTCATATACACTCTTTTATATTTGGGAAAATCATAAAGAGAACTAATCTTTAATTGTTGGGAAACATTAGGGATTCAATTAGAGGTTAAGTGCATCCTTATAACAACCTGTTAGAAGAATATCATGATTAACCACCATAGCATACACTTTATCTAAAGGGGGACACAACCATGGTTTCTTTTACTATATATTACAATCCAAAGTAATTAGTTAGCAATTAGTCATAAACAACCAATCTTCTACAAACTCAATGGAATACGAAACTCGACCGCAAGAAAGTACTATATGACTTCAGTAACCTTTTCACACCATATTCCCTGCGGGATTTGACCCCAACCTAGTTGGGTTACTATATTTGACCTTGTCTGCTTTACATCATTTAATAGGTGTAATTTGAGCGTATCAATTTCTCTAATGGGTTAAGTGTAGGGTTTTTCTTAGAAATTTGGGGGTTTGGTTATTTAGGGGAATTGGAAGCTCATTCGGGGTCAGATGATTATGAATTTTAGGTTGTTGATTGTTGGAGATTCTAGTGGATGAGTTTTAATTAAAAGTTCCGATTTGCCCTTGTTGGTCCAGGGTCTTTCTCTGTAGGGCCTTTTAGAACCCTTTTAGGGTCCTGATAGTTTAAATATTCTCTACGCATTACTTATATGAGTTTCTTACCTTGTTAGAACTTACCGTATTCGATGCTTTTCTTAGAAGGAAGATGAACCTCGAGATGGATATTCGTGGCACCTGTTCAGCCTCGAGGTAGGTTATGACTTACTCTAGCTTGACTTTGATTAGGAATTCATGTGTAATTAGTAGATGTTGATGGAGAAAGCATGTTTAGGTCTTCAGACCTGGTGTTGGGGTAAACTCCAAATAGGTTGGTATGATTTCTGATTATGTGGGCTTGTCGCTATTGTTTATGCATTGATTGACATGTGGTGTATTTGACTACGTGATTTTGGTGTTGTGGGATGTGATAGACTCATTTGTAGTTATTGTAACTTAATATTTGATACGTTTTCGTGACGATTGATGATTCATGCAAAAATTGATTGGTTTATGGTGCTTTGTGATCTCCATAGCATATTCATTGGCATTGATTGCATTTCTCATTCTTGCATTCATACATTCATATATGATGGAAATGTTGGAAGATTTGTGGAACAGTTTGACGGGGAAAGATTATGGAAGCGTTTGAAAAGAAATAACGAGAAATATGAAAGTTATATTATTATTGCTATCGATCCGAGGTATAAGCGGACGTATAGTGATAGGGTCATAGTCTGGTGGTAAAGTGAGGTGGTACAGTGACGGTACATGGACTTCGCGGGTCCCTTATGGGTCATGACTATTGAGACTTCGATATTTCCGTATGTAGCATGTGTGTATAGGTTTGAGGTATTCACCATTGCATTGCATTGTATTTTCACCCCATTCATCCGCATTGTACTTTTGATCATTGTTGTTTTCCTTGATTTTATCTATTCCCTAGTTGTGGACTGCTTTCATGATTATTTGGTAGTGTGGGATTTATTTGGTGAGGTGAATACATTGAGGATTAGAGTTCACTTTAGGTTATGATATGAATAGGGAGACTTCCTATATCGTGATATGTGAACTGTTGTACGGATGTGTTTAATTCCGAGTTTGTTTTCTTATCATCCTTATCTATTAATTTCCTCTTGTTATTTATGCTTTTTTAATCGTTGTCGGCCTATAATGCTTACCAGTACGTGTGATGTACTGATACTACTCCTGCTATACCCCTTTTTGGGGTGTAGTGTTGTTCCAGGTTGATGATCAAGATCTCACAGAGTTCATTCTAGCCCTTCTGTTTAATTCTCATTTCAAGACAGATGTTGTATTCAATTGTGGTTATAATCTATTCAAGTTGTTTATATTAGAATCTCTTGTATGAGTCTAGACCCGATTTAGGGATACGATTTAATTAATAAAAGTATTATCTCCTGTTGATCTTTTCTCTTAAAATCATATTTGAAATGGCTAGTTTATTGTCTCTCTTTAAAATTGTGTAATTTGAGTACATGGTTTTGAAAAGGGTTCTCCCACCAGGAGGGTTAGAGTGTGTGCCCGCATGACCTGCGATTTGGGTCGTGACTATTTTTTATATACTTTTCTGTAAGTAGAAAAGAAAAAAGAGAACTGGATAATTTTGGACTCTTGCCAATGGGTATTATTGGAATTTAAAAAATTATAAGGTACTAAAAAATAAAATTATTAGTCAAAACTAAAATACTCCCTTTTTCATTTTTACTTGTCCATGTTTGACTTGTCACAATTAATAAAATGAGAATTTTACCATACCACCCTTTATATATAACAAATTCAATGTTTTGGAAATTGCTTTGAAAAATGATTATAGTTAAAACAAGGGTAAATTAAAAACAAAGTGATAAATTCTATCTTGATTTGCAAAATGAACAAATAAAACTGGCATATATTTTTTATATAATAGACGAGTAAAAATGGATGGGTGTAGCTTTTCGGTCAAAATTCATAAGTTGAGGTTGCCTTAAAAATCAAGTGCTCTTAAAAACTTTATAACACTACCAAACATCAAATAAGCCAAAAATAGCTAACACCCTCTTCATTTGGAATTTAGAAGATTCGAAACCTTAGGGAAGAGCAACACATCAATATGGAAAATAGGGAATCAACAAGATAAGTAATATTAACAAGAATGGGGAGCGGTAAGTGAAGAAGGTGAGTAAATCTCATTTCAGGCCCACCAAACATGACACTAAGCCACTTCTTCAAGACCCATTAAGCCTTCTTGACACATATCCACTGCATTCCAAACTTTCTCTGCTAAAATTGATACCAATCTTTGCTTTGTTTGTTTATATGTAGATACTCATATCAAATCCAATTGAGACTAAGGAAGCTCTCTTGCGCTTACCCCCTTTTTCTCCAATTTTTAAACCCACTAAAAATTTATTTTCTTAGTGCCCTTGTATTTTATGTTCTTGAATTTGTTTGTTCATTTATTAGGGAAAGAAATGTGTTTGCATGAAATATTAAAAATGGGAGTGTCCTTTTATTAACCCTTTGGATGCCCTTTTATACCAGTAGTATCAACCATTATTCTTATAATTGTTACATTCCGTGTTTTCATGCGTTGGGAAGCGTGCAAGGTAAATGACATTTAGTAATAAAAAGTGAGGTTGTCCCCCAAGATTATAGGTGGTTAGAGTGATGGTATAGATGTGTCGTAAGGATTAGAAGTTAAACAAATTGAAGAAGATAAGTTTGATCGAGGTTCGAAATTTATTTGAATAAAAAAGGGTCCAAGCTATAACACCCCATAATTTTGGACTAGAAAATTGAACCATCCAGCATGAGCAAATTTTCTCAAGCTCGGAAGATTTGGTCACATTTAAGCGTGGAAATCAAGAGCTCAGTGTATAAAAAGAATGGAGTCAAGAAATGATTCAAGACGGAAAATAGTGATGATGATGATTGCAAATAATATTTTATGTGTGGCAAAGGACGCTATGGACTAGTGCTATATCACATGAGTATAATAATGAGTATATGAAGTGTGTTAAAAATAGTTACTATTTGAGGGAATTGAGATCTAGAAATTAATTATGTGGATGATTAGTTAAATTTTGGGGTGTGGTGGAAGAAGAAACAAGTGGAGAAATTGATTAAAAACCTCAAGAAGGTCAGTAGACTTCTAGTGGAAATAACCTTTCCACATGGATTCACTATAGAAAATGACTACATGATTCACCTATATATATATATATATATATATATATATATATAGTGATCTGGTCACGTATGGAGGAGGTGTACAATTCACAATTTTTTTATTAAAGAAAAGGGTCGACCCAGAGGCCATTAATTAGATATAACATTTCAGATCTCACTTTGTTCACTAATTCCTCTTCCAAAAATGTGAATATATCCCTTAAGAGATTCATCTACCTTAGGGAAATTCCCATACTTGTGAAGCAACGTTATTCAATTTATTTTTACGGATTTCACTCGTCGCTTCGATACCGTTGCTTTATTTTATCGAGTTGTTGAATTCAAGCTTTGTTCGAAGGGAAGTAAGGTGGAAGAAGATAATTTGTTGGCACATAAGGTCGAGGAGCAGATACGAGTTGAGTTCTTGTTAAGCTAAGACCAGGTTCTGATAGATAGCTAGATAGACCTCCTCAGTAGGCGAGATGAGAGATTAGCTGACTGGTGAGCTCCATTCTTTCTGGAGTTGCCAGGTCTACTCAGCGTCTTCTTTTGCTATGTATTTATGTGATGGGTTGGTCGGGGCCCTGTCCCGACTATGATACAGTTGTGTACTCAGTAGAGGCTTGTAGACGTGTCCTGCATAGTAGTACAGTCTTCGCCTTGTCAGCCCTTTATGTACTCATTTTGGTGCTGTCAGACGGATGATGACCTCGTCAGTCAGCATAGTAGATGTATATATATGTTTTGGCTTATATCTCGTGTAGTCTTGATGACTAAGTGTTGTGGATAGTTCTTGTGCGGCCTTGTCGGCCCTATTTGTATCTTCTGTTACAAGTAGACCTCATCGGTCTAACTTGAGGGTTATCCCTCTAGAGATTCTAGCTCAGTATGGTTCGCCCGGGCCGAGTATGGCACTGGGTGCCGGTCATGCCCCTCCGGTCTTGGGGTGTGACAAACTTGGTATCAGAGCAGGTCTGTCCTAGGGAGTCTGCAAGTCATTTCTAGTAGGGTCTTGTTTATATATGTGTTGTGCACCACATTATATAAGCTGGAAGCTATAGGGAATTTAGGATGTCAGTTGCACTTCTTTCAAATCTGAATCGTGCTATAGTGCCGAGTTATAGGGGTTGTGAGTTAACTTACGTATTGTGTTTGAATATAGAGATACCAGTAGCAAAGAGGACTACGCCAGTTGGTGAAGGAACCAACAGGGCATCCCCTATGGATGGGACCTAGTCTGAGGCCTAGAGTATTACCCCTTCTCAGTTATCACCGACTCCTCCACCACCAGAGAAGCTTCTGAGAGAGGCAGCACCTGCAGTACCTTCTGATTAGGATATCAGGAGTGCAATATAGTTATAGACTCAATTTGTGGTAGCTCAGAGGCAGCCGATGGCTCCAGATAGTGCAGTATCTTCAAAGGGACTCGGCAATTCTACTGTCCGAGAGTTTTTGACACTAAATCCACCTGAGTATACTGGGGTTAAGGAGGATGAGGACCCACAACGCTTTGTTAATCATCTCCATCGGGTTTTCAGAGTCATGCATTCTACAGAGACTGAGGCAGTGGAGCTAGCAGCTTTTAGACTTCGGGATATAACAGTTTTATGGTACGAGAGTTGAGAGCAGGCCAGGGGTACCGATGCACCCCCAGCTAATTGGTCCAAGTTTTCAGAGGCTTTTATAGATCATTATTTATCGCTGCAAGTACGGGAGGCCCAAGTAGATCAGATTTTGAAATTGGAGCAGGGTAATTCCAATGTTGAAGAATATTGTTTGCAGTTTGACTCCCTGGCCAGGTATGCCCCAGCTTTGTTTGACACGGAGCAGGCTAGGATCCATAAGTTTGTTTCGGGTCTGCACCCAGACTATGTTGAGGCATGTTCCATTATAGTACTGAATGATAATATGGAGATTCTTGAATTCAGGAATTTGCTCAGAACTTAGAGAACCGTAGGTGCCAGTAGCGGGTTACCGAGAGAGTAGAGAGAGAGAAACATAAGAGGGCCAGACCAGCGGGTCACTAGGGTGAATTCCAGGGTAACTTTAGATCTCGCTATCAAGACAGGTCACCCAAGCCGCCACTATCTCAGTTCCAGGGGTACAGGTCTGACCGTAATGTCCCATCTGGACCAGGGGAGAGCTCTCATATATCAGGGTCACAGTAGCAGAAGAGGTTCAGGATAGAGCAGAACAGCGCCACAAGCATGTGGTAACTATGGTAGAGCACATCGCAGACATTATCAGTTTGGGTTGAATGCTTCTTTAGCTATGGAAGCACAGATCACATTGTGTGAGACTGTCTGCAGAGGGGACAAGGCGGTATGGCATAGTCGACAGATTATGTAGTAAGGTCATCCGCATCAGTGAGTCCTTCAGGGCGCAGATCTCAGACATCAGCTGGGCGAGGTAGGGGCAGAGGCAGGGCTTTTAGTTCAGTTGGCACTCTGAACCACCTCTATGCCTTAGCAGGTCATCAGGATTTGGAGTTATCATAAGATGTTGTTACACGTACCTTGACAGTTTGTTCTCATAGCATTTATGCATTGAGAGACCCGGGATCCAATTTATCATATGTCACTTCGTTCATTCCGGGAAGTTTAGTGTAATATCAAAATTGTTAAGTGAAACATTTTATGTGTCTACACTAGTCGGTGAGCCGGTTATAGCTAGCAAAATCTATTGAGGTTGTTCTATAGTTGTTTGTAATCGTCAGACTATAGCAGATCTTATAGAGTTGCAGATGGTAGACTTTGATGTTATTATGGGTATGGATTGGTTGGCATCTGTTTATGCTAACGTTGGCTACTCGACAAAGGTTGCCACATTCCACTTCCCAAGGGAACCATTTCTGGAATGGAAAGGCAACGCAGCATCCCCGAAGGTTAGGTTTATTTCCTACCTTAAGGCACAAAAGATGATTAAGAGGGGATGTATTTATCAAATAGTCTGAGTTCGTGATACAGAGGAAGAACTGCCCACTCTTCAATCAGTTCCAGTGGTTAATAAATTTGCAGATGTATTTCCAGATGAGCTTCCCGGTATTCCGCCAGATCGAGAGATTGATTTCTCTATAGATGTGTTACCAGATACACAGCCAATACCTATTCCCCCATATCGAATGGCTTCTGCTGAGTTGTAGGAATTAAAGGAGCAATTGAAAGATTTACTTGAGAAGGGCTTTATTAGACCCAGCTCTTTGCTATGGGGAGAAACAATGCTATTTGTAAGAAAGAAAGATGGCTCGTTACAAATGTGTATTGATCATAGGCAGCTAAATAAAGTGATGCTAAAGAATAAATACTCACTCTCGAGGATTGATGACTTATTTGATCAGTTGCAGGGTGCCAAGTATTTCTCAAAGATTGATCTGAGATCTGGTTATCATCAGGTTAAAGTCAGGAAGTAAGATATTTCGAAGACAGCTTTCAGGACCTGATATTGTCACTTTGAGTTTCTTGTGATGTCTTTAGTGTTGACTAATGCCCCTGCAATATTCACGGACTTGATGAACGGTGTATTCAGGCCCTTTTTAGATCTGTTCGGGATAATGTTTAATGATGATATTTATATCTATTCACGATCGGAGGCTAACCATGCTGACAACTTGTGGGCAGTACTTGGTGTCCTTTGGAAACAGAGGTTGTACATGAAATTTTCTAAATGTGAGTTCTGTTTGGACTCTGTGGCCTTCCTAGGGCATATTATATCAGTTGAGGGTATCAAGGTTGACACTCAGAAGATTGAAGCAGTGAAAACTTGTCCTAGACCCACGACACTGACCGAGGTACGCAATTTCCTATGTTTGGCAGGTTATTATCGGAGGTTCGTAAAGGGCTTTGCTTCTTTATCAACACCGCTGACAAAGCTGACTAGGAAGATAGCTAAGTTTCAGTGGACAGATACCTGCGAACAAAGTTTCCAGGATTTGAAAAACAACTTGATGACAACACCAGTTCTGACACTCTCTGGGGGGACAGAGGGCTATGTGGTGTATTGTGATGATTCGGGCATCGAGTTAGGTTGTGTGTTGATGTAGCATGGAAAGTTAATTGCTTCCAGGCAGTTGAGGAAGCATGAGAAGATTTACCCAACCCACGATCTGGAGCTAGGAGGAGTGATTCATGCGCTTAAGATCTGGAGGCACTACTTATATGGCATGCAAGCTAATATCTTTAAAAATCATAAAATCCTTCAGTATATATTCAAGCATAAGGAATTGAAATTGCGGCAGAGACGATGGTTAGAATTATTGAAAGATTATGATGTCGATATTCTATACCATCCAGGGAAAGTGAATGTGGTAGCTGATGCCCTTAGCCGACGGTCCATAAGTATTCTATCATATTTACGAGCCGAGAAAAGGGATTTGACCCATGTGCTTCACCAGTTAGCCAGCTTAGGAGTCTGACTAGTGGACTCCAGTGATTCAGGAGTTATTATCCAAAATACAGCGACATCATCTCTAGTAGTAAAAGTGAAAGCACCTCCGTACGAGGATCCAGTATTGGTAGAATACAGGGACACTACACCATTAAAGGAAAAGTCGCCTTTTGAGATTATTGGAGATGGGCTCCTGAGATTTTGAGATTGCTTTTGTGTACCGGACGTTGCGGGGCTATGCCAGCAGGTTATGGCAGAGGCCCATTATTCTCGATATTCTATTCACCCTGGATCCACCAAAATGTATCACGATATTAACAGAATTTATTGGTGGAATGGCATGAAAAAGGAAATTGCAGAGTTCATAGCCCAATGTCCAAATTGCCAGCAGGTGAAGGCCGAACATCAGAGGCCTAGTGGCTTACTGCTAAAAATATCGAACTTCCGACTTGGAAGGGGGAAGCCATAAACATGGATTTCATTACAGGGTTTCCTCCCTCACAACGTAAATTTTATTCCATGTGAGTGATCGTAGACAGACTCACCAAGGCAGCACATTTCTTACCCGTTCGGACCACTTATGCCGCTAAGGATTATGCTAGATTATATATTAAGGAAATTGTGCGGCTTCATGGAGTACCAATATCTATTATTTCAGATAGTGGCGCTCAGTTTCCAGCAAATTTCTGGGAGTCCTTCCAGAAGGTAATGCAGACGCAAGTGAATCTTCGTACCGCATTCCACCCCCATACAGACGGGCAGGCCGAATGCACTATTCACACGCTCGAATATATGTTGCGAGCATGCGTTATAGACTTCAAAAATAACTGGGATGACCACCTACCGTTGATCGAATTTGCTTATAATAATAGTTATCACTCCAGTATCCAGATGGCCCCATACGAAGCTCTTTATGAGCGAAAATGTAGATCACATTTAGGATTGTTTGAGGTTGGATAACCACGGTTATTAGGACCTGAATTGCTCCAACAAGCATTAGAAAAGGTTAACCTCATCCAGGAGAGACTGTCAGCTGCATAGAGTCGCCAAAAGTCTTATACAGATAATCGTCGACGAGATTTAGAGTTCCAGGTTTACAATTTGGTATTTTTGAAGGTGTCACTAATGAAAGGAGTTATGAGATTTGGCAAGAAGGGAGAGCTCAGCCCAAGGTACATTGGACCCTATTGGATTGTGCGTAGGGTGGGTCAAGTCGCATATATGAGTTAGACTTGCCCCCCTCCCCCCCCCCCCCCCCGATCTGGAGTCTGTCCATCCAGTGTTTCATGTATCAATGTTGCGTAAGTGCATTGAAGATCCTCCAGGAGTGGCACCAGTTGATGATGTACAAGTCACTGAGTAGTTATCTTATCAAGAAACACCTGTAGCTATACTAGATAGGCAAGTGCGATGATTGAGAATTAAGGATGTGGTTTCAGTTAAAGTGCTCTTGAGAAACAAGAACGTCGAGAAAATGACCTGGGAAGCTAAGTAAGATATGAAGATTAGATACCCACACTTTTTCTCACTTTCCGAAGAGATATGAACTACAGGTATGTAATATGTTTCCAGTTTTCACATTTGTCGTGTGAGGCCATGGATATCGTTACTTGATGTAGCCCTTTATAGTATGGCATTTTTGGCGTGTTGCGTGGCAAGTTGGTAGAGGCATAATTATAGAGGAGGCTCTTCCAAATTTTTTATAAACCTTCTGTAAGTTAACATTCGAGGATGAATGTTTCAAAGGGGGGAAGGATGTTACATCCCATGTTTTCATGCATTGGGAATAGTGCTAGCAAAATGACATTAATAACAGAAAGCGAGGTTGTCCCCCAAGCTTATAGGTTGTTAGAGTGTGGTATAGATGTGTCGTAAGGATTAGAAGTTAACTAAATCGAAGAAAATAAGTTACGACGAGGTTCGAAATTTATTTGAATGAAATACAGTCCAAGCTATAATACCTTGTATTTCTGGACTAGGAAATTGAACAATCCAGCATGAGCAAATTTACTCAAGCTCAGAAGATTTGGTCACATTCAAGCGTGGAAATCAAGAGCTCGGTGTATAAAAAGAATGAAGTCCCGAAATGATTTAAGACAAAAAAGTGTGATGACGATGATTGCAAATAATAGTTTATGTGTGGCAAAGGAGGCTATGGACTAGTGCTATATCACATTAGTATAACAATAAGTTATGAAGTGTGTTAAAAATAGTTACTATTTGAGGGAATTGAGATCAAGAAATTAATTATGTGGATGATTAGTTAAATTTTGGGGTGTAGTGGAAGAAGAAACAAGTGGAGAAATTGATTAAAAACCTCAAGAAGGTTAATAGACTATGTTACACCCCGGGAAATTTCGCATTACTAAGACTGTAGGCGGCTTAGTATGAGCTCAAGGGAGAGTAAAGTTATACAAGGATTAGGGATGAACATTATATTAGCTGAGTATAAGAATATATATATATATATATATGACATTAGAGACTGCATGGAGTAAATCAGTTAACACGTTACTTGATGAATAGCCCTCATAACTGTAAGTTAAAGTGGGGCCCACATGTTGAGGTTTTATAAAGGATATATTAAAAGTGATATGAGTAGTACATGGGAAGTTGAGCAAGTCTTGAGGACCCTTAAGCCAAATATGTGCATAAGCCCTCTAAAAGGATGATTAAGGATACGTTTTCGGATGATCTGATTTGGAGGGGCCAAAACGCTATTATAGGTTTGGAATTTGGAAACACACAAAAAGTGAAAGTTGTCGATAATTGAAAGGGATTTCCAACCATAGGTCATGGGCCCTCATATGGTATCAGGATCAAGAGTTATGGTCATTTTAATACAAAGACTCTAAGCTGCCAAATGGCTTCTGCGGGCCCCATTTGAAAAGTTCGATGGAACCGAATTATGAGGGGTATAAATACCCCATTAACTCCATTTTTTCAGAATTTTATGTCAACACAACCCCAAACATTTATAGCCCATTAAATCAAGAATTTAACAAGATTACACCAAACTAGTCCATGGAACGTGATTGTTGTTGCTTCTACTTGATGTTGTGGTAAGTTTGGTCTTGAAGAAAGCTGGTGTGGCTGAATTTATTCAAGCATAAGGTATGTTCTTCATCCTATCTCTTATGTTGAGTTGATTTGAAGGTTTAGCAAGTCTTAAAAGTGAAAATAGTTATGGAACAAAGGTCATAAAGTGTTGTGTTGTAGTTGTTGTGTTTATGGACTGTTTTGAGCATGTTGTGGCCGTGTGGCTGGGCTGATGTGCATGTATAGAGATGGTATCTAATGTTGTTGGTGTGTTGATGAGATTATGCTCCTTGATTGGAAAGAAAGGAAGTATATACTGTTGTTGTATATTGAAAAACATCGTGTGGGATGTTTATGGAATATATTGGTATGGATAATAGTGTTGTTGATGTTGGTATTATTGTTGTTGTCCATTGGTTGCTGAATTGTAATTTTGGGCTAGGCATATAAACAGAGGAGATGCTGCCGAAATTTTGGCAGATTCTAGAAAGATTTATTTGAAGGCTTAGGATAAGTATATAACAATGGGCCTAATCATAGTATGAATGGTCTTATACGTAGACTTACGGGCTCGGACGAATAAGCGTAGGTATCTGGAGGCTGAACATGTATGTTAAGGCTCAGCCCTTACTTTCAAAGGCATGATTCCTATGTTATGATTCCATAAATGTTTCCATAATCTCCTTGATTTCAAAAGCTTGAAGTTCATGACTCTTAAAGCTTCTTATGATGTTAAATGAAAAATGTTCTATGATGATTGTGACGATGATGATGATTCTCTTTTAGAAACTCCAAAGCTATGATTTGAGAGCATTATGAGATTACTGAGCCATTCCATGAATCCCTTGATCTTACTTATTGTTGATGATCTCACCTCATGTCATTCGTTCCTTCGAGGTGAGATATAGCGAAGATAATGACTCTATTTTCAGTGCTATCTAAGTTCATGATTCTCGAGACTCCCATGACATCATCGATTACATCTTACAATGGTTGATCCTTCAAGGAATGATACGGTAATAATGGTAATGCTAATGATGATGTTGATTTCATGTATGTATTTTTATGTGTATTTATGTATGTATGCATGCATTGCATCCCACTAATCAGCTAGGGATAACACCGCGCCTACATGGCCGGGTAAGATAACACCGTGCCTACCCGGGTAAGATAACGCCGCACCTACATGGCCAGGTATGATTACATCGTGCCTTAATGGCCGGGCAAGATCTATATATATTACCGTGCCTTAATTTCCGGGTAAAATGCTATATATATTACCGTGCCTTAATGGCCAGGCAAGACACTATATATTTTACCAAGCCCCATAATGGGCCGGGTACGCTATATATTTTACCGAGTCTTGTAACGGGCTGAGTACGTTATATATTTCACCGAGTCCCATAATGGGCCGGGTACGGTATATATGTACATGACTTTATTCACCGAGTCCCATAATGGGCCGGGTATGGTATATTATATATATGCATGGCTCTCATCTTATAAGGCACAGATGCATTGGTATCCTTGATTATCATACTTGCCTCTTGTCATCTTTTACTCAGTCATGGTCTACTTTATTGTACTTCATGATTTACATACTCAGTACATTTTCCGTACTGACCCCTTTCTTCAGGGGCTACGTTTCATGCCCGCGGGTACAGATACTCAGTTTGGTGATCCTCCAGCTTAGGACTACTACTCAGCTGCGTAGAGAGCTCCATTGTTCCGGAGCCTGAGTCATTTTGGTACAGATCCTTTTGACATGGACATTGTTATACTCTTAGAGGTCTGTAGGCATATGTGGGTTGTGTATATGGTTTGGTCAGCTATACAAATGTAGATCGTTTGGGATATTCCCGCGTACAGTGGCAGCCTTATCGACTTGCCTATTTTGTTATGTATGGTTAACTGTTACTTCTCAGGAGGCAGGTTCATTCTGATATATGGCACTATGAGTCTACAAGACGCTTTTATAGATTTCCACATTGTTCGTAGTATCTGTCTGATTATATCTAATAGGTTCGTATACGAGTGTCCAAATCGGGCACTAGTCATGGCCCATCGGTTTGGGTCGTGACAGAAGTGGTATCAGAGAAGTTTATCCTCCGGGTGTCTACAGACCGTGTCTGGTAGAGTCCTGTTTATGGGTGTGAAGCCGACTACACTTATAAATAGGAGGCTGCAGGGCCTTTAGGAATCATTGACCTTTCTTTCTATCCTAGATCGTACGATGAGAGCTAAGTCATAGGAAATGAAATTTATTATACTAACCCTTAATTTCAGCGGAAGAATGGTGTTGACAAAGGAAGAGGATGATGATATTGGGATTACAGAGACGACAGAAGTTGAAGGAATCAGTACAGAGGTAAGTAATGGTAAAAAGGATTATAAGTCAGATATGGTAAGAATGTTGCATGTATTATTGAAATGTATAGACAATGAGTAGAAGAGAAAGTGACCAGGGAAATATATAAGGATGATTGATAAAAGTTCGAGTATATTCCGAGTTGTGACGCATGAGGTAAGTTTCGTCATCTTTGCATTTTTGTTCGATATTGAGAGCCCTGTGATGCTAAGGTGTGTTACACATGTATATATTTGGCCCTGTGAGGCATTGCATGCATTTTCTGGGTTGCGTGCAGGTTTTGGATAGTAAGAAGTATAGGGGAAAATCTGTCAAAATTTCCTAAAAATTTAGGGACGAGGACCAAGGATTTAAGAGATAACAAAGATTATACGTCTATGATTGCTACAGATTGATTAAAGGGAAAGTATAGGACACGTTGATATAGGATGATAAAATAAAGACCACACTACAAGTTGACATCGGGCATCAGTTATTGGAATCAAAAGTACTATTCCGGATGGACAGATAGTTAGGCACATCACTATTTCGAGTATCCCCATAAATTTCGATCGAGAATGTCAATGAAATACAACACTATAAGGTAAAACCTTTAAGGGGGGAAACAAGTAAGCTTGAGTACGAGCACAAGGACTGACTAAGGTATTGGAGGAATTACGACACCCGACAATAGGGAAATAAAAAAGTAATAGGGAGTTATGAAGCAAGATGAGCTAAGGAAATGCAAGGATAAGCCATGAAAGTAGACGGAGATAAGATCGCAAGAAAATGATTCAAGGATATTGCGTTGGTCGAAACAAGCAGGTGACAATGAACCCCCGTGAAATTTCAAGTTGCTGGTTATATCAATTGAGAGAGTATATGACATAGAACCATACGAACAATCGGCATGATGAGATGGCTAACAGAACAGTGCAAGCACGATGAGGAGGATACTTCACTCTACATCCCTCCAGACTGAGAGGAGGACAGGCCGGATACAGGTATATGAGTCTTTTATTGGAACTTCTTATATGTGTACAACTATTGCAGGATACCATTGATAGTTGACAAATGGAAGTTTTGAAGGTACCGATAACCAAAGTACTTATAGATAACTGCGACTAAGAAGTTTTACCGCTATAAGGAATCTAAAAAATTTAGGAATTGGAAAGCAGTTGTAGATGTTGATTGATGGCTTATCATCGGGAGTTCCAAAGGCTAAAATAGCATTTGCTTCGTCGGAAGAGTAAGGAATCCTTTTAGTCTGGAGGGAGATGCAGTACGATAATTTATCGGAATCTGTTAGAATTTCAGCTTGTTCTAGGTCATGTGCGGAAGGTCATATAGTAAGGTGGATGCGATCATACCAGCACTAATGCACCGGATTTCATCAGAGCTTCAAGGTTAAGCGTGCTGGGGTGAGAGAAATACTAGGATGGGTGACCCCTGGGAAGTACACTAAGAGCTCTAAAAAATCAGAGATAAGGGACAAATGAGAAGCTAGAGAAGCCTAAGGGAAATTGGAGTATGCAGAGTGGTTGGAAACCTTAAGAGGCCGCCAAGGACAAGGCGGACTAGATCGGTGGCGAGAAAAAAGGTGCATCACAGCTCTAGAATTAGAATGAGTTCGAATAGTATTTGGAGATACTGTGTAAGTGAGGGGTTAGTAACCATATATATGTATAGGTATGATATCCCATATGTGACCGCTCCAAATTGGTATGTGTGTCCCAGCAACCGGCGTTGCTATATACTGAAGGCATTAATCGAACAGGGTAGAGAAGTTCAAGTAACAAATGCTACAAGGTAAGTTGATGCTATTTTCACTACAAGTTAGAATTGGAAAGTCCTAATGCCATAACGCCAGGAAAAGGAAGAAAGCGAGTATATAAAAAGAAAAAGGATTAGAATGTCTTAAGTGTAAGGGATGAGGGAGAGTGAGGTTTCCAAGAGGGACGATGAGCAAGGCAAGGCTATTTGAATGAGATTCGAAGGTAGGCATGCGAAAGGGATAAAGGTGTGGTAGTATGGAAACAAAAGATGAAGGCGTAGGGTCAGAGAACAAACTTCGATAAGTAGGACTAAAGGATAGTAATCACCAATAGGGATGGAAAGTAAGAGAAAAAATGATCAGGCCTTGCAATAATGCTAAGAGATTTCCAGCTCTCAAGAGGTATATAAAGGGATACATGTGTAGTCATATTGACATGGTTGCCTCGGACACTAAGGAGCCTTCCTAAAAGATGGTTTAAGAATAGAACGGATTCGCACGTTTAAAGGAAATTTCATGGACTTTAGGGTCGAAAGAAGAGAGTATAACGCAGGGATTTCACGATACGAACAAGATGTGGCAGAACACTGGAAGAACTACAACGCATAGGTGGGAAGCAAATAAGTAGTCAAGGAAAATTTTTGATAAGTGAGCTAAGTGAATAAAAGGATTGATAATGGAAGTGGTAGAGTGTAGCATATTAACTCTCAATAATATATTGTAGACGTAAAGTGAAACCGGAAACTCAGAGTAAAAGAAATTTCAGTGATAATAGTTGTGGACGGAGACGAGGGATAAAAAGAACAAACTGTGCTCAAACGTTCCGTAAAATGTTTTGATGGATTCCAATGTTCCCATTAACCCGTTGATTCGGGAAATGTTTAGTCATAAAAGGTGGAAGTAGAAAGGCCTTAAAGAAGGCAGCGAGAATGGATCTGTAATGCATAAGCGCTTCTTCTAAATGCAAAACCCTCGACTAAAATAAAAGAAAAAATAGGTCAAGCTATACGATTAGAGAACTCCGGTATTATGAGAGACCAAACGAGTTGGAAGATCGTTAGGGTTGGCCAATGACTATCGGTACTCGGGAGTTATTAGTGTGTCAGAACACCCTTAAAAAGGGGGGAAGAGCATATCTAATTCTGAAAGGAGGTGTAGCATTGTAAAAATTCCAAAGAAAGAAGGATGATAGCTTAAGGAGGCCAAGACTCAGGACGTAAGGGCATATCAATCATATATTAAGAGGGAGCGTAAATGAATTAAAGATAAGCAAACCACAAACAGGTATGAAAAATGAATTACGATGGATCAAGAAATACTTCATGCAGACGTGAGATATGATTTCCAGGCTCGGCATATTCCAAAGAGTAATAAAGAAAAGGAGAAAGCTCTTCAAAATAATTTCACAGAGAATGATAGAAAGGGTGACGAAAACAAAGGGCGCCGCAGCCGGAGCTACCCATTAGTAGCGAGACAAGGACGAAAATAATGGCATAATCATCAGAGTACTTGCAAGACGACGAGAAATTATGGAATGATAAATCAAGACTACGATTAAGGAAACAGAGCTAGCGCAGGATACGAGTTGATATCTAATTATGTACATAAGAACAAAGCGGTGATGGAGTGCATAGATGAGTCCAATGAAAGAGTTAAGAGCGCAAGAACAAACTGACTAATGTATAGTACAAAGATGCGGCGATCGGATTCTAAGAGGAAGGCAAAGAACCAACGGAGATGTTGTGGGTTGTAAACTACAACATTCGTAGACGAATGTTTTTATGGGGGGAAGGATGTTACGCCCCAGGAAATTTCGCATTACTAAGACTGTAGGCGGCTTAATATGAGCTCAAGGGAGAGTAAAGTTATACAAGGATTAGGGATGAAGATTGTATTATCTGAGTATAAGAATATATATTGGAGACTGCATGGAGTAAATCAGTTAACACGTTACTTGATGAATAACCCTCGTAACCGTAAGTTAAGGTGAGGCCGACATGTCCGGGTTTTATAAAGGATATTTGAAAAGTGATATGAGTTGTACATGGAAGTTGAGCAAGTCTTAAGACGGACCCTTAAGCCAAATATGTGCATAAGCCCTCCAAAAGGATGATTTAAGGATACGTTTTCAGATGATCTGACTTGGAGGGGCGAAAACGCTATTATAGGTTTGGAATTTGAAAACCCACCAAAAATGAAAGTTGTAGATAATGGAAAGAGCTTTCCAACCATAGGCCATGGGCCCTCATACGGTATCGGGATCAAGATTTATTGTCATTTTAAGATAAAGACTCTAAGCTGCCAAATGGCTTCCGCGGGCCCCACTTGAGAAGGTCGGTGGAACCGACTTATTAGGGGTATAAATACCCCCATTAACTCTATTTTTTGAGCATTTTACATTCTAAATATTTGTAGAAACTTCTCAACACAACCCCCCCCCCCCCCCAAACATTTACATCCCATTAAATCAAGAATTTAACAAGATTACACAAAACTAGTCCATGAAAGGCGATTGTTCTTGCTTCTACTTGATGTTGTGGTAAGTTTGGTCTTGAAGAAAGTTGGTGTGGCTGAATTTATTCAAGCATAAGGTATGTTTTTCATCCTACCTCTTATGTTGAGTTGATTTGAAGGTTTAGCAAGTCTTAAAAGTGAAAATAGTTATGGAGGAAAGGTCATAAAGTGTTGTGTTGTAGTTGTTGTGTTTATGGACTGGTTTGATCATGTTGTGGCCATGTGGCTGGGCTGATTTGCATGTATAGAGATGGTATCTAATATTGTTGGTGTGTTGATGAAATTATGCTCCTTGATTGGAAAGAAAGTAAGTGTATACTGTTGTTGTATGTTGAAAAACATCGCGTGGGATGTTTATGGAATATAGTGGTATGGATAATAGTTTTTTTGATGTTGGTATTGTTGTTGTTATTGATTGGTTGCTAAATTGTAATTTTAGGCTAGGCATATAAACAGAGGAGATGCTGCCGAAATTTCGGCTGATTCTAGAAAGATTTATTTGAAGGCTTAAGAAAAGTATATAACAATAGGCCTAATCATAGTATAAATGGTCTTATATGTAGACTTGCTGTCTTGGACGGATAAGCGTAGGTAGTTGGAGGCTGACCAGGTATGTTAAGGCTCGTCCCTTTCTTTCAAAGGCATGATTCCTATGTTATAATTCTATAAAAGTTTCCATAACCTCCTTGTTTTCAAAAGCTCGAAGTTCATGACTCTTAAAGCTTCTCATCATGTTAAATGAAAAATGTTCTATGATGATTGTGACGATGATGATGATTCTCTTTTAGAAACTCAGAAACTATAATTTGAGAGCATTATGAGCTTATTGGGCCATTCCATGAATCCCTTGATCTTACTTATTGTTGATGATCTCACCTCATGTCATTCGTTTCTTCGAGGTGAGATATAGCGAAGATAATGATTATATTTTTAGTGCCATCTAATTCATGATTCTCAAGACTCCCATGACATCATTGATTTCATTTTACGATGGTTGATCCTTCAAGGAATGATACGGTCATAATGGTAATGCTAATGATGATGTTGATTTCATTTATGTATTTTTATTTATATGTATGCATGTATGCATTGCATCCCACTGATCAGCTGGGGATAACACCGCGCCTACATGGCCGGTTAAGATAACACCGCGCCTACATGGCCGGTTAAGATAACACCGCGCCTACATGGCCGGGTAAGATAACTTCGCGCCTACATGGCCGGGTAAGATAACACCGCGCCTACATGGTCGGGTAAGATAACACCGCGCCTACATGGCCAGGTAAGATAACACCGTGCCTTAATGGCCGGGCAAGATGCTATATATATTACCGTGCCTTAATGGCCGGGCAAGGCGCTATATATTTTACCGAGTCCCATAATGGGCCGGGTACGCTATATATTTTACTGAGTCCCGTAACGGGCTGGGTACGTTATATATTTCACCGAGTCCCATAATGGGCTGAGTACGATATATTATATATATGCATGACTCTCATCTC
The DNA here is from genome assembly GCF_019175385.1 of Lycium barbarum. NCBI lineage: Eukaryota > Viridiplantae > Streptophyta > Magnoliopsida > Solanales > Solanaceae > Lycium > Lycium barbarum. Next base: position 54,172,587 of record NC_083338.1, read on the forward strand.
ATAAGGCACAGATGCATTGATATGCTTGATTATCACTTGCCTCTTGTCATCTTTTACTCAGTCATGATCTTCTTTGTTGTACTTCATGCTTTACATACTCAGTACATTTTCTGTACTAACCCTCTTTCTTCGGGGGCTGCATTTCATGCCTGCAGGTACATATACTCAGTTTGGTGATCCTCCAGCTTAGGACTGCTACTCAGCTGCTTGAAGAGCTCCATTGTTCCGGTGCTTGAGTCATTTTGGTACAAATCCTTTTGACATAGACATTGTTACACTCTTAGAGGTTTGTAGACATATGTGGGTTGTGTATATGGTTTGGTCATCTATACAGATGTAGATCATTTTGGATAATCCCGCGTACAGTGGCAGCCTTGTCGACTTGCCTATTTTGTTATGTATAGTTAACTGTGACTCCTCAGGAGGTAGGTTCATTCTGATATATGACATTATGAGTCTACAACATGCATTTATAGATTTCCACATTGTCCGTAGTATCAGTCTGACTGTATCTAACAGGTTCATATACGAGTGTCCAAATCGGGCACTAGTCTTGGCCCATCGGTTTGGGTCGTGACAGACTGCTAGTAGAAATAACCTTTCCACATGGATTCACTATAGAAAAGGACTGCATGACTCACCTATATATATATATATATATATATATATATATATATATATATATATATATAGTGATCTGGTCACTTATGGTGGAGGTGTAAAATTCATAATTTTTTTTTATTAAAGAAAATGGTTGACCCCACAGGCCAACAAGTAGATATAACATTTCATATCTCATTTTGTTCTCTAATTCCTCCTCAAAAAATGTGAATATAGACCTTGAGAGCTTCATCTAGCTTAGGGAAATTCCTATACTTGTGCAGCAATGTTAAGTAGACGTGCAACAACGTTATTCAATTTATTTTACGGATTTCACTCACCGCTTCGATCTCGTTATTTTGTTTTATCGCGTTATTGAATTCGAGCTTTCTTTGAAGGGAATTAAGGTGGAAAAAAATCATTTCTTGGCATATAAGGTCGCAGACAGATATGAGTTGAGTTTTTGAGCCGTTGAGCTAAGACCATGTTCTGATAGACAGCTAGATAAACCTCCTCAGTAGATGAGACGAGAGATCAGCTAACTGGTGAGCTCCATTCTTTCTGGAGTTAGCAGGTCTACTTGGAGTCTTATTTTGCTATGTATATATGTGATGGGTAGGTCGGGGCCCTGTCCTGACTATGATATAGTTGTGTACTCAGTAGAGGCTTGTGGACGTGTCTTGCATAGTAGTAGAGTCTTGGCCTTGTCGGCCCTGTATGTACTCATTTTGGTGCTGTCGGATGGATGACGACCTCGTCAGTCGTCATAGTAGATGTATATATATGTTTTGGCTTATATCTCGTGTTGTCTTGATGACTAAGTGTTGTGGATAGTTCTTGTGCGGCCTTGCTAGCCCTATTGGTATCTTCTATTACAGGTAGACCTTGTCTGTCTAACTTGAGGGTTATCCCTCTAGATATTCAAGCTCAGTATGGTTTGCTCGGGCCGAGTATGGTACTGGGTGCCGGCCATGGCCCTCCAGGCTTAGGGTGTGACAGTAATTTCTTGTTCTTCGATTTCTATTACTATATGTTATTTCTTGTACTTCGTTATTGTATTATTTAGTTGTTGCTACTGTACCATTTTTTAGAATGTTATGTAATGCTTTGCTTATTATCTTTTGTGGATTTTTCCATTTCGTGTTTTATTTTTCCATTATGGCTTTGAAATGCTTTCCTTGAGCCGAGGGTCTACCGAAAATGACCTCTCTACCCCCTTCACAGTTAGGCCTGCGTATATGAATTTAAAGAAAACAACCCATATGTCAATATCGAAGTCTCTAACTCATAATATAATTATGGAAGTCTAAGTCGTACATCTCTGCAAAATGTGGAAGTCATATGTACAGGAGCTACTGAATCCGGAATACAGGTCTAAGTACTACCAATATTGTCCGAAATATAAAGACAGAAACAGTAAGATAAAGATGCAGTCCAGTGCCGCGGAATAGCCAACAACTCACCCTAAAAACTCCAAAGAAATGCCTCAATGGTCAGCGGGTACACGTCACTCGGACTCAAAACAGAACCTACACACAAAAAGTTGCAGCAAGTGTAGATGAGTATGGGAAACACGTGTACTTAGCAACATCGTTGGCCGACCCTAAACTGAAGCGATGACGAGGGTTGGCCATTTCAATACTGTAACATTTCATAAATTCAGGTTAGGTGTGACTATGTAAAACTAGTATAAAGATGATATTTTAGCTATATTAATTCATTCGAGATGAATTTGGGTGATAAGCAGTTGTTTTGAAGTAAAACCAAATAGTGCAATTCGTAAGAGTTCTCAAACTCGTCTAAATTGCAGTGGGTCTGACTTCTAAGATAGCTTCATAAAAATTTGTTGGGAATTTTGGAATAGTTCCTTCATGAAAGTTGTAGATCTTTGAAATACTGTCCAACGGTAGGTCTCCCAGCTCCAACGGAGCTCTGTTCTGGGGGTTATGCCCATTTTACTGAACATTATCTGTGCAATGTAAAAATTAGGCGTGCGCGGTGCCCCAGGGCAAATTTTTAGGAAACTCAAAATTTTGATGTCGTCAAAATAGACATACCGTGCACATCGGCCTAGGCAACGCCCAAAGAGGCACACCAGGCCATTTTATGCCTGAAGCGATTTTTTCGAATTTTATAAAAGCCTAATGTTACACCTAGGAAAATTTCATGTTGTTGCACGATAAATATACTAACGCAGGGTAAGATGTATATAATGTTCCTACAACTAAGAAGGGGTACTTAACAATTCTAATTAAGATTCCAAAGACATTCGAGGCAAGAGAAGAAAGTTCGTTAAAGAATGTAAAGTATAAGTCGTGTTTTGAAAAGGGTTTGCAGAGTACCGAGCTAATGTTGTTTTAATACTTTCTTGTAGAAAAGTTATAATGCTCCTTAGATTATTAATGAAGTGTTAAACAAGTGCTAAGAAAGTTCCATAAGGACTGGAGATCAAACGAATCGACGCGAACAAGTTCGGGAGAAAAGTGCGTTATACAACCATTTATACGGTCTGTATAACTTTATACGGTCCGTATAATGGTCCGTATAATAGTTTCAGAATGGACCAGTCTTTGATGGACTTATACGGTCACTTATACGGACCGTATAAAATTGTACGAACCGTATAAGTGTCCTCATAAAACCACGACGGGTCAGATTTTTGCAAGTATATATATTAGACCCAAGTTCTTATTTTTCATTTCTCTCACTTTCTCCACACCTCGTGAAGCCTCTAGAATATTCTATACACCATACCCACACAAATTGAAGGGAGATCAAAGATCAAACATCATTAATCCAAGGGAATCAAGTGCAAGGATGCTCTCTAGGGTTGCTAAAGGCCAAGAAGCCCTTTGGAATTAAAGTTGGGCTTTTCTCACATGGATTATTTTCATCCAAAGCCCATTCCTACATAATGAAAGGTGAGTTTTATGATCATTTCATCATATTAAGAATAGTAAATGGTTGAAAGACTTGAATTGGGGAAGAAAGTAGAATATGGAGCTCAAATGTGAAAATGATGGTATTCCTGAATAGTAGTTTGACATGAATCATGACTCTTGACATGTTGTGAGTAATATCTTGTTGTAAATGATGCAAATTACGTTAAAGAAGTATTATATGAGAACGAATATACTATTATGCCTTAGTTGTGGTCATGAATAATTTTGGCAAGGAATTGTAAGAATGGGATAACATTGAACTTGAGGAATTTATTGATTATGATATTATGAATGTTGTTATGGATGTTTGGGAGTTGTTTATTATATGGAGAAAGCAGTAAAAACAAAGGAAATGCTGCCCAATATTCATTAGCTCTTGGTCGCATTAGTTTAAGCTTAAGTATGTTTTCGATTATCTAATTATAGTGCGAACTCTCTTGAATGTAGAATTGTAAGCTTGGAAGAAAAGCGGTTAGAGTTAAGGAGACATAAAGGTATGTGACGCTAGTCCCTTTATTTTCTAAGGCACGACTCCTATAATATGACACCCTTTAACTTACCATGATTTTCTCATACGGAAACTATGAGTCTATGATTAACAAGAGCTTCTCATGAAATAAAGATAAGAGATGCTTTGTGAATATGACAATGATGATGATGAGTCTAAGTCTAGAGATTTCAAAGTTTACGATATGATATTCTTATGAAGTTAATGATCCTTATATGATTCCTTAACATTATTCATTGTTTCTAGACTCACTTTATAATGCTGGTTCCTTCAAGGGGAGACATGACGATCATGACTACTCCATAATGGAATCGGGGGTTCTCGACATTACGTCACCCCGATCGAGTTGTAGTATTCAATTGATTCCTAATGTTTGCTTTATGATACTTATATAATGATGAGATTACATCGTGCCTAGATGGCCAGACATGACACCGCTAAGGCGGGCGGATTATGATTACATCGTGCCTAGATGGCCGGACATGACACCGCTAAGGCAGGCGACTTATGATAACACCATGCCTAGATGGACGGACATGACACCATTAGTGGGCGGCGTGCGATAGTTACCCGGACGTGGTTTAACAATGATAGTACCATGGATATGCATAACAGGTGTGTTCTTTTAAAAGTTAAGCAGTCATGGTATTCGCCTTAGGAGGCAATTGACGTATAGGTTATATATTCACCTCATGTTTCATTATTTCTTATGTTAGTATTATTCATGCGTTACATACTAGTACATTTTTTATACTGACGTCCTTCTTTGTTTTTTGGGACGCTATGTTCATGCTCACAGGTTGACAGAGAGACGGACCGGATTATTAGGAGCCTTTTCATCATATATATACAGGAGCACTCCACTACTCTGGAGTTACAGATTTTGGGTATATCCTTTTGTGTATTGGGTATGGCGGGGTCCTGTCCCGTCTTTATTTCTCAGTACTCTAGTGGAGGCTCGTAGATACGGATGTATGGGTAGATGTTGTCTTACAGATACATCAGTGTATATTCATGTATATCATTTTTGTAGCCGTGAGGGGTTATGTGTATTTATGTATTGCTTTGGAGATTATATGTGTCCAGGATGAGTATGATGACTCGGGTAATGAGGGTTGCGCGGTAGTCAGCTCCGGGTACCCGTCATGGCCCCCTAGTCGGGTTGTGACAAAGTGGTATCAGAACAGTTCCGCCCTAGGGTATGTCTACGAGCCGTCTCCAGTAGAGTCTTGTTTATGGGTGTGAAGTGCACCGCACTTATAAACAGGAGGCTGCGGGGCATTTAGGAATAATGACTGTCTTTCTTCTTCATAGATCGTGCGATAGAGCTATAATATAAGAATTTCATTTTTCCTAACCGTGCGTTATGTTTCAGTAAAGTTGATGAAAGAAAAAGCTACAGCAGCCTAGAAGGGCAAGATAGTGGTTGAAGAGGGGATTGAACGGGAGTCGTCTATAGATATGGAGGAGAGTGAACCCCAAGGTAAGGCCTTATTTCGGTTTTCCCATACTTCACCCGCTTTAGAGGGTCAAAGGGGAGTCTCAACTTTAGCTCCAGTACCCCCAAATTCTCCATAAGATGCCTCGGGCCAGGAGATGAGACAGACCATCCTTTTTGCTGGGCCAGTTAGTATCCGCGAAAGCTCAGCGGCAGGGTGCGAGCCATGATTAAATATATGAGTTGGAGGAAGAGGGTTAGGTCTTCAGGGTTTGATTATGAGTTCAGAGGTGCCCCAAGGCAGCAGTTTTCAAGGCACCCAGTTCGTTCAACAACTAGTGCTCCTCCACAGCTTCCTGGACCCAGGGCTGATAGATCTGCTTGCATTGGGCCAATCCAGAGTTTTTAGAGTTCCTCATTCCCAAAAAAGGGGTGATTCGAGCCAGATGAGATCAACGATACCACGATGTATTCAGTGTCGCAAGTTACATTGGGGACCGTCCCGCTCGGGCTTGGATGTTTGTTATGCTTGCGCGCGGTCAGGCCATTTCAGGCGCGACTGTCCATCACTACGTGGTAACGATAAGGTTCGGTCTATAGGAGTGGCAGTTGGATCTTCATCATCGGTACGCCCTCCGAGGAAAAAGTCGCAAATGTTAGTAGGCAGTGATAGAGACCGAAGAGGAATGCCCAGTCCAAGTAGATCCGAGCATCATACCTATGCGTTAGCTGGGCGATAGGATCTTGAGTCTTCCCCTGATATTGTCCCAGGTATATTGTTAGTATCCTCTTATGATGTGTATGCATCGATTGATTTGGGTTCTACGCTGCCATATATTACTCTTGATGTTGTTGACTGTGTTGAGGTCAAAAGGCGAGCCAATCAAACAATTTGAGATGTCTATGCTTGTTAGTGACCCAGTGATAGCTAGAATCATGATTTATGAGTAAGTAAATCTCCCCGAAGGGAGTTGATTGACCTAGTCTGTAGGAAAAAAATTATTATTATATAAGGGAATTCTAGAGGGAGTGTGCAGGCACAACTTACGAGGCAAGCTTTATTACTTATATCCTTTTATGGTAAGCAGTCTTGTGCTGCTGAGTTGCATATTCTATGTGTTTCGGTATGTGTTCTATTAAGTCATGGGACGTGTTTTCTGGGCTATGTGCAAGTTTGGGATTGTTATGTTTACAAAGGAAACTCTGCCAAAATGTTTCTAGAAATTTAAAGGAAATTGTGGGAACTGTAGACAGAATTGCCGTGAAAAGAAGAGAAGACCAGCAACGAGTGATTAAGGACAGAGCTAGTGGTTAAAATGCAGGATAAACATAGCAAGTATGTATTATACTAAAGGAACGATGAATAGGTTAGGATGGAATAAAGAACATGGGAAGGGAGAATGGTGTGCTTGAAGTAGAAAGACTTTTTATATACTAAGGAGAATTAAAGGGATAAGCACTCTAGAAGAAGTTGTAAGTTAGAAAACGTGGCTAGCTCTCTTCGTTTTGGGGAACATTAAGTTATGAGATATACTTCATATGTATGCATAAGCCGATGCATGATACGCCGAATCAGATTATTAAGCTAGGCTTCACCTAAGGATTATAGTGGGAGAAACTTTCATGTCACTATAAGCTTTCATGTCACTATAAGCTAGCCTTAATAACCTTGGGGATACCTTGAGGAAAGAGATTAGAAGAGATGTGGTTACAAAAGATCCTTGCCTAGCAACTGGTTGACCTTATGATCGCAGTTGTGTTTTGTGTTATAGTTTAAGTTATGCATTCAGGAATTTTCTCAAACGATTATACGACAGGGATTGCTATTACAGATATGAGGGAAAGCGAAAATAAGATAGGATTGATCGGCAGAAAAAAAAAGAATGACAAGTGGCGAATGCTCAGTATATGTGATGTACGTGGTAGAAGTGTTAGAAACAAAGAAGGAAAGGTAAGAGCGAGGCAAATAGGAGGAAAGTCCACTAGAATAGTAACTCAATAATCAAAAGGTGGAAGAGAATTAAACCCTGTGGATATCCTAATATTAAGTAGGAATGGTAATAGGTGTCATGGAGTGATTGAAATTTTGAATCTTACTGTAAGAACAGTGTAGCTGATTGAACGATGACAAGGAATGTGGAACTATTTGTGTTACACCTCAGAACTTTGGGTTTGCTGAGCGGTGAAGGCACTAACGTAAGTTAAGGTAAACATGATGTCCCTACAAGTAAGAAGGGATACTTAATAATTCTAACTAAGATTCTAAAGAAGTTCGAGGTAAGAGAGAAAAGTTCGTCAAATGAAACTTCACCGCAGTTCTGCGAAAGGGGGTTCGACGGTCGTTCTTTGTACCGTCGGACGAGTCGATGCTCCGTTGATTGTGCCATAAAATTGAGCTGGAGTGAAGACCATTCGACGAACTGGTCGACGCTCCATCGATCAGTTCGACGGACCGTCCTTCTAACCGTAGAATGAAAGGAAACTAAAGGCTACTCACTGGAAATTTAACGACTTCGACGATCAGATCGACGTTCCGTCGATTCGATCGACGCTTCGTCGATCGTACCGTATATCTCAGTCGGGACTGATTTCAAGATTTTATATAAGGACCATTCCTTCATTTCATTTCATTTTCCACTCTCCTCTCTTCAAGAAAACTCTAGAACACTCTCCAATATTCATCTACAAGAAATCAAAGGAAATCCATAGTCAACTACACCAAAACCATGAAATCAAGTGTGTGAAACCTAGTAAAGGTTCATCTACACCAAGAAAACTCAAGGGAAGTGAATTAGGGTTTTGGTGCAAGAAGAGAAGTTCCACTCAAGTGTTGTTCATCCATCATCTAAGGTGAGTTTTATCATCATTCTTGATTGTTTAAGGTGTTGAAAGTTAAAAACCCATGGATTGTAGAAAGACATAGAAAATGGGTCATGAATGAATGAATAGTGTCATTGTTGAACAGTAGTTGGGATGAATTATGAATGTTGGTATGTTGTGATTGTGAATATGTTATAAATGACACTTAGACCACGGAATAAGTATTGTATATGAGAAAACGTGATAGTGAGCTATAACCATAATTGTGGAGAAATTGAAGGAATATGGTGAATTGTGGGAAATGTAGATAAATGATGATTGTAGTTTGCGATATTGTGAATATTGTTATGAACATTTGGGAGTTGATATAGAATATGGGAAAAGTTGTATAAACAAAGGAAATGCTGCCCAATTTTCTTTAGCTCTAGTAAGTACGTTTAAGTAATCGATTAGCTAATGTTAATGTGAATCCTCTTAAAGGTAGAAACGCGAGCATCGAAGGAGAACGATCAAGCGATAGCTTAGTTAAGCGTAAAAGGTATGTGAGGCTAGTCCTTTCATTCTATGGCATGAATCCTATAGCATGACTTATCCTTCCCCTTCATGAATTTCCTACATTCCGGAAAACTAATAGCCTATGTTCATGAAAAGCCATACGAGATGAGAAACATACTATGAGTTCAATAATGATGATGATGATGAGTTTAAGTCTAAAGATTCTAGATGTTCATGATATGATGCCCTTATAAAGTTAATGATTCTATTTGTTGTATATACTCACCTTATATACTATTTCCTTCAAGGTGAGGCAGAATGCTTGTAAATGCCCCATAATGGAATTGAGGGTTCACGACCTTATGTCACCTCGATAAAGTATAGCTATCTTTGAGTTTCTATGCATGCATTCTCATGAGTACATGTTGATGATATTACACCGCGCCTATATGGCCGGGAAGCACCGCTAAGCCGGGCGGCTTATAGATGATTACACCGTGTCTATATGGCACGGGCAGCACCACTAGTGGGCGGCTTCAGATGGTACCCCAGACGCGGGAGGCCTGGACGCAGGCTACTGATTATCACACCGTACCTACATGGACGGGCAGCTTATACATTTATGCATATATGATATGATGGGGATTATGAGTAAGACAACATGTATTATTTCTTTATAACTGACAGTCAGATACATATGTTCCTTATTGATGTTTCCTTTATTTCGGTGACGTATCATCATTGTTTATTCCTCTCATACTCAGTACAATGTTCGTACTGACGTCCGTTTTCTTTGGACACTGTGTTCATACCCACAGGTAGACAGGGAGGTGATCTTTATCCAGACTCATAGGAGCTATTAGCTGATTTGAAGAGCACTCCATTTTCCGGAGGTGCCATTGATTATGCTTTTGGTATATATGCATATGTATGTTTTGGGCGCGACGGGATCCTGTCCCGTCCATATGTCTAGTACTCTAGTAGAGGCTCGTAGATACGCAGTGTGGGTTATATGGTCTCACGAGAATGCTATTATGTATATATTAATTTGATAGCCGAAAGGCTTGCGTATATAAAAGTATTTACGTTCTCAAATGAAAAATGATTTTCTTATAATTTTAGTATGAAATTGATGAAAGTACGCTTAATGAGTATGATGAGTAGTAGAACGAGCGGTGCTTGGTGGTTATCCCCGGGTACCCGTCACGGCCCCTAGTCGGGTCGTGACAATTTGTGTAGTAAGATATTTTATGCATGAAGGGTGACTTTATACTACATCTCTCCTAAGAATTTTAAAAAGGACCAGGTGTTACCCTGTTATTAAAATATTGAGATGGCAGGGGACAATGCTCCTATAGCGGTGTGAACTAATCAGAGAAGAGTATGAAAGGATTGGCGTTGAGCCTTAAGTTGCAGTTCAAAAAAATATATAATAAATAAAAATAAGAAGAGAAGAGGACGGGTAGTCTGTGGTACTCTGAAATATGCTTAGAAAGATGGCCCTGTGGATGAAATCATCTAAGGAAAGGATGAGAGGTAAAACAGAAGAAGAAATAAGGTTTGATTGTGAACGACCAATGGACTGACTTCATATGTATCTCCAGGCAGTAACAAATGGAATTGCACCCCCGGTGAGTTACACGGTAAAGGTCTCAAGGAGTGATTATTTGGGAAAGGTGAGCCAAGAGAGGGCTAGTTTGTGGATGATACGGTATAGGGAGTATAGAGCGGTTGTAAGTTACATCGATGAAATGATTAATACGAAGGACGATCTATGGACCTTGATATAATTGAGGAAAGGAGCATAGGGATAAAGGCAATTCCCTCATAGTTTGATGGTTGTGGCAACAAAATGGTATCCAAAAGAGGCCACAAAAGAAGTAGTCTTCTACTTTGCGAGGCAACGTGGCCGCCGGAGGCGTAAGAATGAGATAATACAAGATATGGGCCATAGAATGTAAGACGGGCGGAGGACCTAACATGACAGTCGTACAACAATAAGGTAGATTATGAAGTATAGTTAAAGGATGAGCATATGACAGAAGAGCCATATTAATCCCAAGAAGATACATCACATGAGTGTTGCGACTTCAGCTCAAGCGTAAGGTAGAAAACAATAAAATGGTATTTATATATAATAAGAGCTCATGCAAATGGTTTTATGGTAAAGAGATACTGGTGATGAGAGTAAGATTTGGATTAAGGGGAGAAGTGAATGATGGACTGAGACGGGAAGTCCAGTGAAATAGCCACCGCAAGCAAGTTACATGGATGCGAAGTTCCAGTGTCGCATAACAATTTAGGAAGCATTGTACATAGAAAGGCCTTAAAGGCAGAGTGCTTGACTCAGAATTTAGTAATGCCTTTGCTAACGGAAGGATGCGGGGCTAACAATAGGAGAGGATTGCAAAGGAAATGAACTAATTGGAAGCATGTGAATACCTGACAGTAGCGACCTACAATGAAAAGGAACAAATATGTATGATCATGTAGAAGAGGAAATGTATGGGTGATACGAGAATTTCAAGCTTAGAGTACTCAAACACGAAGAAATTAAGGCCACAAAGAGAAGTAAATGTAGTAAGATAGATTTAGGTGAGAAACTGGAAACCAGCCATTTGGATAAAGAAGGAAATATGGAGTAAGCTTGTGTAAGACAATTTTGTGGTACTAGCCAAGAATGAGGATGAATCTAGAGCTGAAATAGGCGTGGCAATTGTAAAGAATCATATAAGCTATCAATGAAAAAAAATTGTCAAATGCTTGGTTCTCTACCATTATCTGAAGATCGATACATTTCGAGAGATTTGGGAGGGATAGGTCATCCTAGTAAACCTCCATTTTGGAATAATGAGCGGATAGAGCTCATTTTCTAACTTCCCCAAGTATGTTCAGGAACTGTACGTTAAGCCTTTAAAAAAGTTGAAAAGACCTGTAACATGGCTTATAATTGATATATATCGATGGTTACATAAAGTTTGCAAGAATGAGAAGGTATCAAATTATTGGAGTGCGGAAATTGCATTTCGAAAAGATTTGGGGAAGATTATTGAAATATTTTATGAGAATTTCTTGCTGCTCTCTCAAAGGGTTTTGAAGTAGTGAAGGAAGAACTGATGTAAGCTTGACGAAGATATTAGGAAAGAACGCGGAAGTAAAAGAGATGCATTAGAAAGCGAAAGAGGGTACGAAGTCCAAGTATACGCATTTATCTCCACTCCCAGAAGATGTTCAAGATGAAACGCCATTGCCCCCAAGTATGCAATGCGATGCTTTACTATTAATGCTTTTGGTCGTGTTTGGCCATATTGTGTGTTGTGATATCGTAGCCCTGAGTGGCAGTGTTATTTTGGGTGATTGTGATAGGATGGTAGCGCAATATCTTAGGGGAAACTCTGGCGAAATTTCTATAGAGACCCTGAGAACTTAACATTCGAGGACGAATGTTTTTAAAGGGGGAAAGAGTGTCACACCTCGAAAAATTTCATGTTGTTGCACGATAAATAGACTAACGCAAGGTAAGATGTATATGATGTTCCTACAAGTAATAGGGTATTTAACGATTCTAATTAAGATTCCAAAGGCATTCGAGGCAAGAGAAGAAAGTTTGTTGAAGAATGTAAAGTATAAGTCGTGTTTTGAAAAGGGTTAGAAAGGTACCGAGCTAATGTTGATTTAATAATGTCTTGAGGAAAATTTATAACGCTCCTTATATTGTTAATAAAGTGTTAAACAAGTGCTAAGAAGGTTCCATAAGGATTAGAGATCAAACTAATCGACGAGAACAAGTTCGGGACAAAAGTGGATACGACCATTTATACGGTCCGTATAATGGACCGTATAACAGTTTTAGAATGGACCAGTCTCTGATGGACTTATACGGTCACTTATAGGGACCGTATAAAATTATACGGACCGCATAAGTGCCCGTATAAAACCATGACGGGTCAGATTTTTGCAAGTATATATATTAGACCCAAGTTCTTATTTTTCATTTCTCTCACTTTCACCACTCCTCTTGAAGCCTCTAGAATATTCTATACACCATACCCACACAAATTGAAGGGAGATCAAAGATCAAACATCATTAATCCAAGGGAATCAAGTGCAAGGATGCTCTCTAGGGTTGCTAGAGGCCAAGAAGCCCTTTGGAATTAAAGTTGGGTTTTCTCACATGGAGTATTTTCATCTGAAGCCCATTCCTACATAATGAAAGGTGAGTTTTATGATCATTTCATCTTATTAAGAATAGTGAATGGTTGAAAGACATGGATTGGGGAAGAAATTAGAATATAGAGCTCAAATGTGAAAATGATGGTATTCTTGAATAGTAGTTTGACATGAATCATGACTCTTGATATGTTGTGAGTAAAATCTTGTTGTAAATGATGCAAATGACATTAAAGAAGTATTATATGAGAACGAATATGGTGTTATGCCTTTGTTATGGTCATGAATCATTTTGGTAAGGAATTGTGAGAATGGGATAACATTGAACTTGAGGAATTTATTGATTATGATATTATGAACGTTGTTATGGATGTTTGGGAGTTGTTTATTATTTGGATAAAGTTGTAAAAACAAAGGAAATGCTGCCCAATATTCATTAGCTCTTGGTCACATTAGTTTAAGCTTAAGTATGTTTTCGATTATCTAATTATAGTGCGAACTCTCTTGGTGAATCGTAAGCTTGGAAGAAGAGAGCTTAGAGTTAAGGAGACATAAAGGTATGTGAGGCTAGTCCCTTCTTTTTCTAAGGCACGACTCCTATAATATGACACCCTTTAACTTTCCATGATTTGCTCATATTACGGAAACTATGAGTCTATGATTAATAAGGGCTTCTCATGAAATAAAGATAAGAAATGCTTTGTGAATATGACAATGATGATGATGAGTCTAAATCTAGAGATTTCAAGTTTACGATATGATATTCTTATGAAGTTAATGATCCTTATATGATTCCTTGACATTATTCATTGTTGCTAGACTCACCTTATAATGCTAGTTCCTTCAAGGTGAGACATGACGATCTGACTACTCCATAATGGAATCGGGGGTTCTCGACCTTACGTCACCCCGATAGAGTTGTTGTTGCTAGACTCACCTTATAATGCTAGTTCCTTCAAGGTGAGACATGACGATCATGACTACTCCATAATGGAATCGGGGGTTCTCGACCTTACGTCACCCCGATAGAGTTGTAGTATTCAATTGATTCCTAATGTATGCTTTATGATACTTATATAATGATGAGATTACACCGTGCCTAGATGGCCGGTCATGATACCGCTAAGGCGGGTGGCTTACGATTACGCCGTGCCTGGATGGCTAGACATGACACCGTAAAGGCGGATGGCTTATGGTAACACCGTGCCTAGATGGCCGGACATAACACCGCTAAGGCAGACGGCTTATGGTAACACCGTGCTTAGATGGCCGAACATGACAGCACTAGCAGGAAGTATGCGATAGTTACCCGGACGTGGGTTAACGATGATAGTACCATCGATATGCATAACAGCTTTGTTCTTTTAAAGGTTTAGCAGGCATAGTATTCGCCTTAGGAGGCAATTGACGTACAGGTTATATGTTCACCTCATTTTTCATTATTTCTTATGTTAGTATTATTCATGCCTTACATACTCAATACATTTTTGTACTGACGTCCTTCTTTTCTTTTGGACGTTGTGTTCATGCCCACAGGTAGATAGGGAGACGGACCGGATTCCTAAAGGCCTGTTCAGCATATATATACAGGAGCACTCCACTAATCCAGAGGTACAGATTTTGGGTATATCCTTTTGTGTACATGTATTGGGTATGGCGGGGACCTGTCCCGTCCTTATGTCTCAGTACTCTAGTAGAGGCTCGTAGATACGGATGCATGGGTAGATGTCCCGTCCTTTTGTAGCTGTGAGGGCTTATGCATATTTATGTATTTCTTTGTAGATTATATGTGTCCAGGATAAGTATGATGAATAGCGTAATGAGGGGTGCTCGGTATTCCGCTCCGGGTACCCGTTATGGCCCCCTAGTCGGGTCGTGACACCTAACTTCGTTACATTCATTCCCACATCGTTTTGGCCTGCTTTGTTTTAGAGGAAACAACCCTAGGTTTCCCCAAAACATATAAGGTAAGTTCTTGATCAATTCCTATCATTACTTCGTCAATCTATATCAAATTAACCTTATTTCATCTCTCCAAACCCTAGATTCTTGAAAACTCAAGAGAGGAGAAGAATGGGCGTGTATAACTTCGTCTAAAAGGTATGAAATTTGGTTTCCCTTATTTAATTAATGACTTTTAGGCTAGTATAGATTATACTACTCGATTGGAATCCACTAATGATTCACATGAGGTTCAAGAACATGTTTGTAGGTTTAGAAAGCCCTAGTTTTCAAAACATAAAGAAAGTTCGTAGAAACGAATAAAGCTTTAATATTTCTCATCTAAATCAATTGTAGATTGGTTGTTGAACCTTGGGAATTCCATTTTACTAGCTTTTAGCAGGATTTGAGGTGTATCTCTTTTGAAAATCTTCTTTGATGTATGTCTCTTTTGAAAACCTTCTTGATGTATGCCTCTTTTGAAAACCTTCTTTAATGTATGTCTCTTTCGAAAACCTCCTTTGGACATATGTCTCTTTTAAGAAAATCCTTTTTACTGTGAAGATGATTTGTATGTCTGTTTTTGAACATACTCTTTTGAAACGATTTGTGTGACTTTGGTTGTGGTTTGTGTGCGTGACGAAAAAGCCCACATTAAACCTTGTTTATACTATATTATATATACATATTTATGACTGTGTTCCTCTCTAAGGGATGATTAAATATTGAAACATAAAGCTTAGGTATTTGAACTCGAATTACCCTTAAGGGATGTTTAAACATGAGATTTGGAAAGCTTGATTATCTCATGTGAATGCTCTATAAATGGATTGTGTTGAACATGAAACTTGGTTAAAGAAGTAAGTCTGTTGAAATGATTTGATGTACCCCTATAATGGGAAGATGAAGATAATCCAAGAGGAATAATTTGGCTATCATGATATGACTTGGGATTCATCTTCTATGCCATGATTGATGTTTCGGCTAATATGCTATGATTTGTATCTTGTTTGTGTTTGGGCCTATATGGGAAAGCTGTGCTAGTCCAGAGGATGATTAGCCGTTATGGATCCTAACGTATCGATACGAGTATTGTTGTGTCAGTCCAGAGGATGATTGACCTCGGTTGCTTCCTAGCCTAGAGTATCTATTATTGTGTCAGTCCAGAGGATGATTGACCTCCAAGGAGTATAACCCGGTGCATCTATTGTTGTGTCAGTCCAGAGGACTATTGACCTCCGAGGATTAATGCTCGGTGCCTCTATTGCTGTGCTAGTCCAGAGGACGATTAGCCTCTGTGGTTTCCTAGCCCGGAGTCTCGATTGTTTGATGTGCCTGTGAGTGGCTTGTTTTGTATTTTGGTTGCCTGTGAGTGGCTTGTTTAGTATATTGATTGCCTGTGAGTGGCTTGTTTCGTATCTTGGTTTCCTGTGAGAGGCTTATTGATGATAATGAACTTGTTCGCCTGTGAGTGGCTTGTTGATGATATTGACCTCGAATGGAAAAGACTCAAATGGTATTAAATGTCACACTGAATCGGAAAAGATATATACTTGTCTTGATGATTTTCCATTGATGATTTTGAGTTGTACGATTGATCTCGTCTTTGATTTCAGATTTTTCTATTTGAACTGTTTTCACTAATCATTATTTTATTATTTTCTATACTATTTATTGTCCCTGAGGCACTCACTGAGTGCTCAGTACTCAGGCATACCATTATTGTTTTTTATGGTATGTTAGGTAACGAAGAAGAGCAAGTACAGACAGATCTCACGGGTTAGGAGTACTTGATGCTTTCCAGATTGTTGGTGAGCCCACACATTTGTATGAGGTTTTCATTGAGTCAATTATTACGCCTTAGTATTTTCGGGCTATGTCCTGAGTTAGTTTATTTTTCTTAGAAGCTCCATAGACAAGTGTCATACTGTGGGTAGATTTTGAAGTCTCCTATTACTTTTTGAGACGTTTGCCACACTCATAAGTATTCATTTATGTTAGACTTCCGTTGATTTTGTTTCATAATTATTATCTTAAATTTTATTTAGTTATTTATCACTTGTTTAATTAAAAAAAAAATGAAACATTATCGAAAAAGAGCTTGACGTTATTGATTTATAAGGTTCATCCCATGTTGCTCATGACGTCGGATGCCGGTCACGTCTAGGATGTGTTTTGGGGCGTGACGGATACTCACCTCCACACTTCATTAGCGACCAATTATTCAGTTTATAATCACTTACGTAGTTAAAAGTAGAAAGTCCACAAATAAGTAAGTCATCAAAACTTGATTTTTTTCCCAATAATCCATACAATAGTCAAATAATGATAATGCATTCAAGGAAGAATGGTGTGCAATGCAATGACCAATATGCACCATTATACACACACTCGTACAATAGTTTTCTAATGACCCATGAAGAACTCATGAGGTCCATACACTCACCTAAAATTCTAGATCTTCCAGATCACATTGGGTATCCAGCCAATAGGCTATCATGTCATCATCACTCCAACTAGTAAAATATCCAATCTGTAACGACCCGTTTGGTCGTTTTGACCTTTTAAGCTTGTTTTACCCAAAATACCCTTCTCGTAGTTTCATCTTGGTATTTTTGACTTGTGGGGATGGGTGGCGTGGTTCCCGGGGAAATCGGGTGAGTTTCGGATTAGTTTTACCAAAATTAGAGTTCTTAGGTTTTAGCAAAATTGGAGTTCTTAAGTTAAGGAAATGAGGAAGTTTGAGCAAAGTCAACATCAGGGATAAATGTGTCATTTTGAAGTTTCATTGATTTTGTCAGGTCCGAATGTAATTTTTACTTAGTTGAACTGTTAGTTTGGGTCTCGAGGGATTCGTGTGTGATTTGGATCGATGGTTGAAATTTGGTATTTTAAAGAATTGGAGTTGACCTTGGTAAACACTGGGTCAAGACAACCACTTTTTAGTGTTTTGAGTATGCAAGCATGTAAGAGTGTTTAATGATTAAAATGCATATATGATTTGTGTCCAGGAGGTTCCGGGTGAGTTTTGGGTAATAAAACTAAGATTATGTCCCTAAGTTCATCCTTAAATTCATATTTGCTTTAAAACTTCAAAACATCATATCTCTCATTTTAATGCCAAATTGGGTGATTCAAAAGTCTATTTTGGGTGGAATCTCGCAATGATTATGTTGGGCTTTTCGAAGATGAGTTTCGTGATCATCTAGCATCAGATTTGCGGTCGGACCTCTGCTGCGTTTTTTTGTTACTTGTTTTGGGACTTCTTCTCACAACTCCAGGAACTCAGCTTGAGGTGATTTCAAGACATTCTTCTTGTATTTGCTTGGAGGTAAGAATCTAAACCTTATTTAATAGTACTCTATAGATTTCTTACAATATTTAGAGTTGATTTCATGGTTGGGTGTTGGAAAATTAGGGGGTTTTACCCTAGGTTGGAATTTTGGAAAATAAGAAATTGAGCTTCACATTGAAGTCTTTTTGACTAGGTTTTATGGATTTAAGTTCTTGATTCGAGAGCAAACTATTTTGAAAGATTTTTTTGATTTGGTCGCCAGAGTTCGGGTCATTTTTTGGATTTTAAAGCTCTAAGTTAAAAGTACACATTTCTTCAAATTGGAAGTCGGATTGAAGTCCGTTTTGATTCATTTATTGGCTTTAGACTCTACAGGTTATGGGTAAATTGATTTTGCAAGAAAATTCTAGTTTTACCCTTGTGGGCTAGGGATTACCTGTTGGGTTCATTTTTGGGTTCTGAATAAAAGTAAAGCAATATGGTACCACTTGACTCGTTTGAACTTGTAGAGTATTATCTAAACTAGATTGAACTCGTTTGGTGAATTTGGATGTGGTTGAGCTTCCAGAAGACTTAATCTTTGCTTGGATTGAGATTTGAAGGTTTCACAGATACTATGGAAATTAAAAGGGATTTCATTGGTTCGTTGCTCGGTCTTGAGGTATTTTTAGACTTTCTAGAACTCGTTTGAGGGAAGTTTTTGTTAAGTAAATATTAAAATTTAAAATAATAATAGGGTAAGGGCGTAACACAGGGTCTCGTATCCATGATGTGATGAGCATTGGTACAAGTACCAGTGACATGATCTTAGAGTTTGTATCGTATTAGAGTCACTATATCTGTGATCAGATCCCAAAACAGGTAGGCGTTAGCTGTTATGTGCTATATGTAGACTTGATTGTTGTTATATTTGGCATCTCAAGAGACCTTGTACACTTGAAATAACATGTTAATGAAATGTCAGCCATTAAGTCTGGTTTGTTGTTGTTGATGTTGAAACTTTGGCATATTAAGCCCATATTTGAGATGATGAATATTCTATGTGTTATACCATATACTTGGATATGGTTGGCTCGGGTTCCACGCCTGTAACAGATGATATATGATTGGCTCGGGTTGCACGCCAAAAATAGATTATTTATGGTTGGCTCGGGTTGCACGCTTGCAATACATTATATATAATTGGCTCAGTTGCATGCCTGCAATCGGTATATGGACCTCGCGAGTCCCTCATGGGCCACAAACTCCCAAATATTATCGAGGAGTGTCGTGTATATACAGGTTTGGAGCATTTGATCGCGACATGTCATTGTATTGCCTTTTGCATAGTATCATCATTGTTCCATTGATTGAATAATTGTGTTGCTCGTAATTGACTAATTGAGTTATTTGCCTTACCTGATTGTTTATTACTGTGATTAACTATCAAATTAGCCTAAATAAGAAATGAATAGTCCTAATACAGATGGATAAAGGTTTCTCGGATAAGGTGAGATTGTAATTATATAATTGGTATTTTCTTAATTACTTCGTCACTACTTCTTACGTTGTCGGTCTATGAGATATACTGTGTACATATGGTTTCGAACTCATACTACACTTGTTGCACTCTTTGTGGTGCAGACTCTGTTCTAAGTACGACTGGGTCTCGCAGAGTGGTTTGAGTCTGAGGTTGTTGATACAGGATATTTATAGGTGAGCCTCTTGGATGATCTGCAGCGCCAGTCTCTTTCTACCTTTATTTATTTCTGTCTCTTTTACATTCCAGATTGTGTATTTGGTCGATTCAGACTTGTGTTAGTATTCTTAGTAGCTCTTGTACATATGACACCAGCCTTGGGTGGTATTTTGGGTGGTTTTCGCATTTTGACTAAATATATAAACTTGATTATGGATATTTCGCGTTTTCACTATACTACCATTTATTTATCTTAGAATGAATCGACTGTTAAATTTTTTGTCTTACCTATCGGGTAGGTAATAAGTGCCATCAGGACTTTAGATTTTGGGTCGTGACAATTTGGTATAAGAGAACTAGGTTAACCAGTCTCATGAGTACAAGAGCAATGCCTAGTAGAGTCTTGCAGATCGGTACAAAGAGCTCTGTACTTATCTTTGAGAGGCTAAAGGATATTTAGGAAACTTCCTTTCCTTCATTCTATATCGTGCGTATGTCATTCGGGTTTAAGGTCTAAAACTTCTTTGTTTCAACCTCTCACTAATGGTGAGGACACATTCTCGGGTTCGCACACGACTGCTAGATATGGCATTCCGCCGTATAGTACGAGATGTGTCACCGTGATAATGATGCGAGATCAATTTTAGATTTCAGCTAGGTTGTGGTTCAGACCTTTTAGTTGAGTGATATTCTAAAGAAGGAGTAATGGTATGAAGGACAACATGATCGCCATGTCTTTAACGGTTAGTTGGTCGGAAGTTGAAGAAGTGCATTTATGGTATAGCAGGTGATAGGAAGAGAGTTGGCGTGTTACACCTTGTATCTTAGAACTAAGGTTACAACTGTAACGTTAGAGTTTTAGCAGAAAATTTAAATGTTTGTACATATTGAGAAAATGGTTTACAGGCCTACTTCAGGCACCCGTAAACCCTTGATTAGTTGGGAATTGGAGAAAGTACCCTCAATGAAAGTTATAGTATGTATAAATAAATTTCCAACCATATAAGGACCAGGACTATCATAGATCAAAGTAGGGAGATATGATCGTCGCAAGTTGGTTAATATCAAGGTGCTTTAGATTCGATAGATTCAATTAAGTTTTCATTACTTAGGCCTTCCAGCCCAATTTCATAGAAATTTATTGATTATGAAAATGTAAAACATCAAAGTTGCATCCCTTTGAAATAGATTTCCAACGATATATTGTGGAGCCCTAACGGATCTCTGTGTTAGGAGTTGTTCCCATTTTACGGGAACATTATCGACGAACAAAAAAATGTGAAATTTTGACTAAGTGTAAAATGGATAGGGAGAGGCAAGGGCAAGCCATAGACTGCGCTCACCAAGGTAGGGATCCAAAAGTGAAAAACAATTTGAGAAAAATCGTCTAAGTCCAAAATGCAAGAGGAGCTCGCCAAGCTCTCCCCAAAGCGAGGCAAGGGCTCGCCTTAGACCATGCTCGGTGAGCCTAGGGGACCAAAATGCCCGTGCTATAAGTTCAACACTTAACTCGAAATTTCATTTCTCTGACATTCCAACTTCGTTCTAAAGCCCTAAGCAGTTGTTTATCTCCTCTCCTTATCGTCCCACATCAAGCTAAGATCTCTCTAACGATTCCTACGTAATCCTAAAATTAATTCATAATTAGTAACATGATTCTTCAACCAAAATATAGTATTTTCAAGGTAAATCCTTTTCAATCGATTCAAAGCTAAAGTTTTGGTGTTCCTCGTCATAGAAGCAGTTTAGTTTGTTAGATAGGAGCGATTACAGGTATGTAGGGTTTCTATCTACATGTGGGAACATCATTATTCTTCCCCACGCCATGTTCTTCCATGATTATACGAAAGCTCATAAAAAACTAGGGTTCTAGACATGTTCATGATAACCCTAAGTACATGTACCATGATATACCATGTTTGTATTAATAATTCATTATTGTGTTCTTGATATTCCATTTTGGTTATTGAGAATCTATCCATAATCCATGAAAATCCATACTTTGCATTCCAAGGGTTCTTAAATGTAAGAGATGAACTGTTATGCTTATTTTCATGAAATCCTACATGTCTCCATGTTTTCATGCAAGTATATTATGTAATTATATATTCATGTTACATTATACTTACAATTCATGTCTACAAATCGTGTTTAAGGAAACCATAAGCTCAGATGCCATCTATTTTCATGTTCATGTTTTTGGGAGTTGCACAGATTACCGAGAAGGATAAGATACCCTGAAACTACACTTGCCACCACAGGATAAGGATCACTCCGCCCAGTTAGGACGATACCTTCATGTTTACCCATTGCGGGTTATTGGATCCATTCATGTCCATGTTCATGTCTTGTACCCCAGCAAGGTATATGATGACTTAGCTAATCAAGCAAAGATCATACGCCACATGCTTACGTGATGGTTGCATGTCGGTTAAACCAGGGCTCTCTTACTTAAAATATTTTACTCGTGATATATATATATATATATATATATATATATATATATATATATATATATATAGATGATACTCATGTTTAGCTTACAGATACAGTTTCTATTTTTGTAATCAGAGAGGATATAGTTAAGATTAAAGAGCAGTTGTTTGAGGAGAATCCATCTGAAGAAAATAGAATGGTCATGCAAAGGGCACAAGCAGAACTTAAGTTGTATCTTCACTACGAGGAGGAATTCTGGAGGCAAAAAGCTGGGATGGACTGTTTCTCTGAAGGTGATAAGAATACAAGATATTTCCATAGTTTGGTAAAAGGAAGAAGGAAAAGAATCCAAATTAGGAGGATTAAAGATGATGCTGGTAATTGGCTAGAGGATGCTGATAGTGTTGCTGCTGAAGCTGTTAACTTTTTCCATAAGAAATTTACTCATGAGGAGGTTAGTGAAGATTTTCCAATTATTAATCATATTCATAATTTGATTAGAGATGAGGATAATATACTACTTGCTGAACAACCTACTATGGAGGAAGTACAGAAGGCAGTATTTGAATTAAATGGGGACAGTACCTGTGGCCCTGATGGATTTTTTGGTATATTTTATCAGAAGTGTTGGGAGGTGATCAAGGCTGATGTATTTAGTGTTGTTAAAGCTTTCTTTGAAGGACTGACTCTTCCCAAGTCAATTACTTACACTAATCTAGTTTTGCTACCAAAGAAGAATGTTATTGAGGAATTCTCTGATATGAGACCTATAAGTCATAGCAACTTTATCAATCAGGTCTTACAACAGTAGTTCATGACATACTAGACAAGTTACTCACAAGGGTGATCTCTCCAAATCAATCTGGTTTTGTTAAGGGCAGGAATATAATTGAGAATGTATTGTTGACACAAGAAATTATAACTGATATAAGGAAGAGAGGAAAACCAGCAAATGTTGTGATTAAGTTGGATATGACAAAAACATATAATAGGGTCTCATGGTTGTACCTCTGTAAAGTGATGGGAAAGATGGGATTCTCTTCATTTTTCATTGACCTTATATGGAGGTTGTTGGCAAATAATTGGTATTCTGTACTCCTAAATGTCCAGGCACATGGTTTCTTTCATTCTACAAGGGGTGTCAAGCAAGGAGATCCAGTCTCTCCTGCTCTTTTCATTATAGCTACAAAAGTTCTTTCAAGGGCATTAAATTCTTTGTTTGATCAGCCTGGTTTTGTTGGATATGGGATGCCAAAGTGGAGTGCTGAGCTGAATCATCTGGCATATGCAAATGATACAATCAGTTTTTTTGCAGCAGATAACCAATCTTTACATATGATCATGGATACTCTTCAGGAATATGAGAAAATATCTGGACAGCTGATAAACAAGAGGAAAAGTTCTTTTTATATGTTCAGCAAAGTATCAGATGAGTTAAGTCAGCAGGTTGCAGCAGTAACAGGATTTGTGAGAGGACAATTTCCTTTTACATATCTTGGAGTACCAATTACTCATGCCAGGAAAAGGAAAGTGGATTATACTGAATTATTGAAGAAAGTCCAAGACAAGTTACAAACTTGGAAAGGCAAGTTACTGTCTTATGGAAGAAAAGCAGTGTTGATTACAAGTGTCCTTCAAAGTATACCAATTCATGTTCTATCTGCTATAAGGCCTCCTAAATGTGTTATAAAGGAACTACACAGGATCTTTGCCAGGTTCTTTTGGAATAATAAGGAGGAAGGAAGATGCAGACACTGGACATCTTGGCTTAACAAGTGCATTCCCAAACATAGAGGAGGTTTGGGTTTCAGGTCTATTTGTGACATATCCAAAGCTTTATGTGCTAAACTCTGGTGGAAGTTTAGAACCACTAGTTCTCTTTGGGATAATTTCATGTGGAATAAATATTGTAAAAATCAAATTCCTCAGGTGGTTCAATGGAAGGGAGGGTCACAAATTCTGGAAGATGATGTTGGAAGCAAGGGAAAGTATAGAGCAGGAAATCTAGTGGGAACCAATGATTGGAAGTTCAAACAGTTGGTTTGACAATTGGACTAAGCTCGGTGCTCTTAGCTATGTGGTTCCCCAGTCCTGGAAAATCAATGATCATGCTGAAGATGTTTCTGAACTTATGTCAAATGGAGGATGGAATATCAGCAAACTTATGCAGCTGTTTCCTGAAGATATTGTGCAACATATAATACAGGGAATTGACATTAAATATGCATCAAATGAATGGGACAGACCTTGGTGGATGATGACAAGTACAGGGAGGTTTACAGTAAGTAGTGCATGGCATTTATTTTGACAAAAAGCTAATGTAACAGTGCCATTTCAGAATATGTGGATCAAAGGTGTGCCTTTTACAATTTCATTCTTCATGTAGAGATTGTGGAAGTTTAAAGTCCCAATTGATGAAGTGGTGGCAAGTATTGGCATTCCAATTGTCTCAAAGTGTTGTTGCTGTCATACTGCTCAGATGAAGACTATAAACCATTTGTTTCTGTGTGGAGATTTGGCTACAAAGGTATGGAGATACTTTAATATGGCGGATGGATTTAGCATGAATTGTATTCAGGTCAAACATGCCATAAGAAGTTGGTGGGAAGCAAAATGCCATTTCAAAATGAAGACCATATACAAAGCAGTGCCTGCTTTTATTGTGTGGAAAATATGGAAGTGGAGAAAAAATAGGCTTCATGGTGGTAATATGAATCTGAATAGAGTGCTACATGACATAAATCTGAACATTTATATGTTATGTAAAGTTCGGTTTCCTAGGATGAATATTCCAACTAGATGGCATCAGATTATTCAGTTCTTTGAAGGATATAAGCCTACTGTTATATGCAGAATTATTAAATGGATGAGACCTACTTCTAGATTTTACAAGTGTAATACTGATGGAGCTGCTAAAGGAAATCCAGGACCAAGTTCTGCTGCTTTTTGTATCAGATATGAAGAGGGAGATTTGGTGTATACAGCTGCTAAATTTTGACAGATGGAACAAATATTGTGGCTAAGGCTGAGGCTATTAGAATGGGACTGAGGTACTGTGTGGAAGAGCACCTTTTTCCATTGATTATAGAGACTGATCCATGACCATGAAGAAGATTTTAAATGCTGAGTGGAAGATCCCTTGGAGCATTTCAATGTTGGTGGATGATATCAAGAGGATGATGGATGATCAAAGAGTATTTGTGGAGCATATACATAGAGAAGGAAATGGGCTTGCAGATTTTTTAACTAACTTGGTTTTTGTTTTTGCAGGTTCAGTTCAGTTTCATAATTTTCAGGAATTACCAAGTCAAGCCAAGAGGATTCATAATATGGAGAAAAGAGGAATTCCTAACTTGAGAATAAGAACCCTTCAAAGACAAAGCACCAGATTAGTCCTTGACAACAGAACTGTAACTATTACTGAGTACAGTTTTCCAACAGATTATGAGTATTTGCAGCATCTGTATTAGGGTGGTATCAGTGTGCTTGGCATGCTCATTCCTTAGTATAAATAGTGTGATGTTCATGATCTAAGTAGCAGATTGTACTAGTTATGTATCAAGTACTACAGAGACCTGGTTTTCATGCAAAAGATCAAGCTAGGTAGAGTTTGAACATTGAAAGAAAAAGTGCAGCTTATGAAAGAGCACCAGGCTGATGATCAAGATATGTAGAAGAGTCATATTCAAATGTTGTAGTGAACTAGCATGGATAGATACAGTAACTATATTAAGGTGGTATCATTTCTTAATATGGAAGCTACACATGTCCAGGCTAGGATTCATGATCTTTTGACAATGGTATAAAGTTGAGAGTGGTTTTTGCTTCCATACAGGTGCTGGTTTCTACAGAAGATCACAACTATATTTATGTGGCCTGAAGAATGATTCAACCGATTTGAAACATTCCACCTATGAGACTTTGAAGGTGTGATAGATGTTATCAAGTCAAGGCCCTTGGATTATTAGTTGTTAATAGTCTGTTTCAAACTAAAATCTGTATTTCCATTTTCCACTTTTTGATTTTCCTTTCTGTTGTTGTTTTATTTATTTGATCAATCACTTTTGGATTGATATGTACATATTTTGTTTGTCAATAAATTTCCACCTTTCTGGTGTCTTTGCTTAAAAAAAAATATTTCTGTTATATATTTTCCATATGCCATGCTTATTTTGTTCATTTGCTTTATATACCAGTGTAATTCGAATGTACTGACGTCCCCTTTTATTTGTCTGGGGGCCTGCATTTCGCGATGCAGATTTACAGGACGATAGATCAGCTCGTTAGGACACTGATCGTATCAGCTTTTTGGTGAGCCACATCTCTTTCGGGGTTTAGTCAGTATTAATATTTCTTGTTAGTTTTGCAGTTAAAGTATGTCGGGGGGCTAGTCCCAGTGAACTGTTTAGTAGTCAGACTCATGTCAGAGAATTCATAGACTAGTCAGTTATGTCATGTCAGATGTTCTGAGTCGTATAGCCAGTATTGGCTCAACATTTATTATATTTTCAGATTATTCTCGCATCATGTTTTAACAGTATTTTCATTAGAATCATGATAACTCATGTTATTCAGACTATCCATGTTATAAAGTTATATTTCGCATTCAGTTCATGTCTCATGTTGATTCAACAAGTCAAGTGGTTCACTCGGTCACATGTAGTCAGGCACCGAGTGCTGTGTTACGCCCATGCCATGGTTCGGGGTGTGACATGGAGATTTGTATTGGTATGATTAGCAAAATAATTAAGTAATAAGTGTTGAGGCTTTGAATACTGCATTCGAGATTTGACATATCAAGGATGATTTACTGGAGGAATTATTGATGTGGGAATGCTCGAACATCATTTGGATTAATTATGATAGTCTTACGATGCGGGTCTATCAATGATAGGTCAATGATTCAGTAATGGAAGGGTACATATGTTGGTATCTTGAAGACAAGTTTAAACTTGGGAGGATAAATTTATCATATAAGAGGGTAACAACCATGTTAAGACCGTAAAGAGAAGTGTAGAAAAGACAAAGGCATGGAAAGTGATTCTTAGGATGAGGTTGGAAGTGATGGGACGTGTTATGAGGTTCGTATGAAAATTTTTTCTTTCTACCTACGACGTTGAGGTGTACTAAAGAGAATTTAAAAATTCAAATTTGGTGACATGACGGTTAAATTGGTAAAGTATTCATTTGAAAAGAGCATAGGGTGTGCTAAGTCTGATGATATATCGGAGTATGAAGGCTAAGTAGAGTTCGACAAGATGGCGTTATGATGGTGGAGTAAGGACAAGTGGTTTGTAGATTCTCTACAAAAATGGTTGTTGGCCTTAGGACAAGTGGGGAAGGTTACGCATGAAGATTGAACCATTATGAGAATAGAAAGCTGTGATATTTTAGTAACGGGGGGGTTCGTAGGTCCGCTTGATCTTTCGAGGGTGGCGATAAGTGGCATCATATTCGAGCCGAGAGCGTGTTGATTTTGTGATATGCGCTGCAATTTTTTGATGTGGAATATTGATTGGTGATACTAGGATGGCATCTTCCAAGGGTTATGATGTCATAAGTGGGGTGAACTAATTAGGTTTTCATGAAATGTGTCTACTCTATTTATGACGTGAGTGTCAAAGGAATATGAATTGGTCGGTATGTCTGACAGCATCGCAGGATACCAGGGGACAATGATCGACTAATAAAAAGGAATCTTGCGATGGAAGGAGTTATCAACGTTGCACCTAGTGTTGGAGAAGGGATGTGGGAATTTTAGCTTTTGATTTGGACTCAAAAAGTTTCTACAATTGCTGGTTATGCGACTATGTGGAGTTGGTGAAATGGGAGGGAGAACGACATGATTTGCTGGAAGTATTCTGATTTGGCAAACAAGGCAAGAGGTGGTTCTTTACAAGAAAGCATCGCTTAAGGACCCTCGAGTGAGGTGTCATCAATAAGGATATTTAAAGTGGTGGATCAATGGTTATTCTAACTAATTCATGTTAAGAAGTGCCTTTTAGAAATCGAATTAAGGATCAGTAAACCGGTTGAAACCAAGAGACGTGAATCCACTATGGTGTTTTTTTGTATTGGTTTTAGGTAGTGGACTTGTAAGCTAAGATAGAAGAAGTATTCTTAAGTTAATGGATCTTTGGCAAGGATACTAGTATGGAACCATTTGAGAATGTTAGTAGGATCGTATAAAGGCGAGTAAGGATTAGTCTACAGATTATGGGCCGCCTGTCACGACCCAACCGGAGGGCCATGACGGGCACCCGGTGCTAACCCACCCGGGCACCAGTTATCGTACTCTCATATTTTCACATCTAGGTGAGCCATATGGCTTACTCATAATTTATATGTGTCAATAGTGCTAATCTCGTTGGGCGACAACACATTTATATCATCATTAATACCAATGCCCATATCCATATACACAAGCCGATGAGGCTATCAAAATGATACAAAACATATAAGCCGACAAGGCTACAAGACATCTAACCATACACAACTGTCTACGAGCCTCTAAGAAGAGTATGTCACATCATATAGACGGGACAGGACCCCGCCATGCCCATACGTATGTACACAAAAGAATAAATACCAAAAGTTGTAGCTCCGGAAGAAATAAAGCTCCTCTATGTAGTCCCTGAATAAGATTCTACGGATCAAGCCTGTCTTCCTGTCCACCTGCGGGCATGACGCAACGTCCACAAACAAAAGGACGCCAGTACGAATAATGTATTGAGTATGTAAAGCATAATCAAATTCATAACAGGAGCATAAAAGACAACATAAGAAATAGCATAAGATGGGAGAATCAGGAGATAGTAGCCATCATCATAATTACTTACTTGTCTTTTATAGGGACTTCCCATTTCTAGTGCGTGCTTGTGTACATACATATATACATATAAAAATATCCATATCCGTATCCATATTCATATCAGTATTTATATACATATTCGCATCCATAGCATACCCGACCATGAAGGTTCGGTGGTTTCACATACCCGGCCATGACAAGGCTCGGTGTCGTACATACCTGGCCCTACTAAGGCTCAGTGTTATCCATACCCAACTGCAGTTGTGTGCGCACAATAGATATCATACCCGGCCATATAAGCTCGGTGTTACATAATAGTCATATATACTTAGACGTGTATACATAAAAGTCCATAAGTATCATCAACATCATTGCCATCATCGTTTTCGTTACATCTATCCTTATAGGATCAACTATCATATAAAGGAAGTACTAGTATCGTGAATGTATCGAGAATCATGAGCTTTTAGTACTCTTAGAGGTAGAGTCATTTATAAATCATTATGGAACTCATGAAAGGATATATATACATATATATCAAGGGAACCATGCCTTAATGAAAGAAGGGTTATCCTTGCATACCTCTTCGACTTCTTAACTATTTAGCGTTCACCGTTGAAGCTTGAATAATCTACATTTAGAAGGATTCATACCATGGTTAAGTCTTAATGACACTCTTCAATTCAAACTAGGATAATTCATGTTCTAATGAAAATTGGGCAGCATTTCACCTATTTCGTTAACTTCCACTATATCACAAAACAACTCCCAACAACCACTATAATATCCACAATATCATAATCAAGTATTCACATTCGATTTAGCCTTCAAAATTCATCCTTGTGTTCAACTTATGCTAGCAACTTCATACCCATTTTAGCAAATTTTCATATAATGATTCTTCATCACCATTATTACTTTCCATAGAAAGATTATGTTCATATCATACTAAGAATCATAACTCAAGTTAGCATACTACTCAAAAACATCATAAAAACTACATTTAGAACTCATTTTCTACTTTCTTCTTCTACCCAAGTTGTTCAACAACTAAAAATTCTTGATAACATGTAAAGTATGAAAACTAACCTTTTATCTCATAAGAATGAGCTTTGGAGCAAGCTATCAACTTCTGTGAAAACCCTAGCTTTAATATCCAAAGAATTCTTGGAGTTTATTAACCCTAGCAAGACCTCTAGCACGTGGGTATCTTGATCCTTGCCTCTTGATATTTAATCTCCCTTGGATTTTGGCTTGGATTAGTTTATGGAGTGGAAGAGAGGGTTTTTGGAGAGCCTTTGGATCTGATTTGGTGAAATGAAATGTCCAAATGAAGTGGAGTAAATTATATATAGCGGAACTTAAAATCCCGTCGGGCAATTTTGCGCCCATTTTGACGGGCCGTAAAAATTCCTACGGACCGTCAAAATGGTCCGTAGAACTGCCCAGTCAAATATGATTCATTGTGACTATTTGACGCTAGGCTGGTTCAATTTGACGGACCGCTGAATTTTCTGCGAGGCGTCAAAATTCCTGCGGGCCGTCAAATGTTCCGCAGAAATTTTCTGCTCATATAGTCTGTCGTAAAACATGCATTACTTTTTACTCAGATGTTACATTGGCGAGCGGTTTGTTGCATTGGAAACTAGACTCGATGAAATTCAATTTGGACAAAAGAAACACACCAAAACTCCTCATATTCTAGGATATATGCCTCACCCAATCTGGACCAAAATCCTGTCCGAAAATGTTATAAAGCTTTACCAAAGTTCCCACAAACTCCATTCCATTATTTGTTTGTTCTTAAATCCTTCCATAGCTAATTTCATGGGCTTAAACCCCCATAACCATAATATGGGAACATGTAATCTCATATATCCTAAGGTAACTCCCGTTTCCACGAATAGGACAACTAACGCCTAACGAATCGCAACGGACGAAACTACGAGGTGTAACACCGCTGCTATAGTGGTTTGGGATATTACATCAACAATAATTGATTTTTGTTGGAATAGCCATTGGAGGTTTGTATGTTTTGGTAGAAAGGCTTCGTGAAGACGATATCGGTGATGCAATTAATTTAGATGAGTTTTTTAGTTTCGAGGTTCAAGCGAGGCGAGGGAAACTCTTAGTTGTTCGAGTTATGGCTTTAATACTAATATCAAATTATATAATCTGGAAGAGTTATGATATTTCGATACATCCCTCAGTGGGTTTGAGTGATTTTCGATAGATAGCGAGCGTGATTGTGAATAGCACATAAAAATTGTAGAACCAGAGTAAAAGCAATTTCTACTCTCAATTTGAGAGGATTAAGGGTCATCTTCAGGCAAAGGATTTGAATTCGAAGCAACGGGATTACTTAAGTCAAGTATGAATAATGGTGGTGTAATCTTACATTATTCAAATGGGGGGTAACTCTTAAGTATGCTTGAAGGAGGAAGTCTATGGAACTTGACTAAGTGTTATAACGATTCGCCATGGGGTTTTGCGAGTGGAGACTGGTGAGGTGCCAAATCCAGCTAATTGACGTGATAAGATTTATAAGAAGGCAACTTGCAATGTACCAAGGTGAGTAATTTCATATCATTCTTGATTGAATGGGCTAGAGTTGTTTAAAAAAATGGAGTCTTGAAATATCTTGAGTTTGAAAGTTAAAGTCATATTTTCTGTAACGAGTCGTTTTAGTGATTTCACCCAATTTTGCCTAAACAATCCTTCCTTAGTCTTAGTACAGTGTTTTTGACTTGCAGGAATTGGTGGCACGATTTTTGAGGTAATCGGATCAGAATTGAGGTGGGAAAGCTAAGTCTTAGATCCTTAACTTTGATTTTGAGTGGAACCTTGACCAATAGTTGACTTTTTGGTAAACACATCCGGAATAGAATTTTGATAGTCCCGCTAGGCCCGAAACATGATTTATGACTTGGTAGGATAGTTAGATCAGGTTCGGAGGCGTTCGAGTGTGATTTGAATAGTTGGTTGGAAAGTTGAGTTTTTTGTGTTTTGGAGTTGACCATAGTCAACCCCGGGTCAAGATGACCTCTTTTGAGAAATCCGAGTGCGCGAGCGAGTTCCTAGAGCGTTTTACGATTAATATGCATGTTTAGTTTTTGTCTGGGGGGTTCTGGGCGAGTTTCAAGTGTCAAAACCCAATTCGGAAGTAAGGTTTTTGGTGTTCAGTTGCTGGTTTCCTTCTTCGCGTTCGCGAAGTTTGGAGAGGGTGGTCAACGCGAACGTGAGTCCTTCTTCGCATTTGCGAGGAGGAAGTAGTTTCTACGCCTGGTCAGGCTTGGGCATCGCATTCGCAATGGTTGGGCCAGGTCATGGGACACGTTCGCGAAGAAGGGTCGATCAGAAACAATGAATAAGTGTCCAACTTGGGGATTAAACCCCGTTTTCACATAACTCTTTCTCAAAAGCTCGATTTTGAGAGAAATCAAGTGCTAAGTTCAAGATTCATTATTGGGGTAAGTTTCGAACCTTTATTTTATCATTTCCCCTTGAATCATTCCATTAATTAGATATTAATTCATGCTTTGGAGATTAGAAACTTGGAGGTTTTTAGCCCTAACTTAGGAAATGGATATTTCTTTAAACTGGAGACCAAATCATGATGGGTTTGAGAGATTTTGTAGTATTGACATGTTTAACTTTGGGTGGACTATTTTAACACCAAATTTCCTGTTTAATCTGTGTTTTCACGAATTGATCTTGAGTTTTTATCATCTATTGGGACTAGAGTAATTAATAAAATTGAAGGCTATTGTGGTTAGAATTTTATGATATTTAGAATTGTGACTAATTACAATATGGGTAGGTTGAATTTAAGTTCAATTTCCAATTTTTCCCTTAGGGCTCGATTTGGTTATTTTGGGTTCCAAACTAAACCATAGTAATATGGGTGTCGTTAGAATCGTGTGACTGCATAGAATATTATTTTAATATTAATTCTTGACAAATAACCGCTTTGACCCTTGAGGTTTGAAAAGGGATTTTTGAGTTGAATTTTTTATGCGAATTTCTTCTGAGGAG
Organism: Lycium barbarum; assembly: GCF_019175385.1. NCBI lineage: Eukaryota > Viridiplantae > Streptophyta > Magnoliopsida > Solanales > Solanaceae > Lycium > Lycium barbarum. The sequence goes on from NC_083338.1 coordinate 54,205,756, forward strand.
CTTCGGAAGGGGAATGGCTCAGATTTGATTGTTCGTGGCACTCACTCAATATCGAGGTAGGTTACGGCCTACTCCCTTAGACATCGATTTGAGTGTGTACTTAGTCCATAAATTCTGAATGAGTATTGGGCGTGATGGGGGGTCACACCTTAGTGATTGCGATGCGCAGTTAGGTGGGTACAAATGTATATTATTGGATAGTTAGAATGGCGGGGAAAGAATGTTAATCCTTTGGGCATGGTTGTGGTGATAAATCCACTTAGGTTGGTAAGGATGCTAATTATATGGGATCTGATAGCCATTAATTACTATTACTTGTTTAGTTTCGTTGATTTCCTCATCGTTCCTTACCTTGCATAATTGTTGAAGTAAATGATTCGAGTCCACAAGTTAGCATATGAAATTTCTGATGATTAACATTCATTTTAGAAATTCATGTTGTTGTCATAGAATATTATGCATTATTGCTCATGTCTACCAATTATATATATGATCATTTGAATGAGCCATGTTTACTTGAGAATGTGAGACGGTATAGGACCGGAAAAGGTAAGGATTATGGTCTCACGGTTCAGGGGTATAGCCGGGCGGTATCGTGAGTGTCTCACAGTTCGGTGGTAAAGTCGGGTAGTACAGTGAGTGGTCACAGTCCCAAGGGAAAGGGCCTCAGACGATACAGTGACAGGTATATATGGACCTCGCGGGTCCCTAAAGGGTCATGACTATTTTGCATAGCCTATAGCATGTGTGTACCGGTATTTTCATGGCCATTCCATTGCATTTAGTATCATCATTTATGTAGTTCATCACTCTTTTATGTGTTATGTGATTGACCGATTTATCTGACCTATTATTAGATTTATCTGACTTCTTATTTACGTATTCCTATCGTTATTGGCCTATGATGCCTACAGGGTACTTGTGTTGTACTCATACTACATTTCTACACTCTTTTTTCTGATATGCAGATATCGATCCCTGTTCCAGCTCAGGACCTCGTGGCTTATCTCAAGGCTTGTATTCGAGACATTCCAGGGTGAGCTACATAGTGACTTGTGGCACCTGGATATCTCATCTTTGAGTGTTTTTCAGTTGTTTATTTCAGATAGTTGTATTTCATCCCATGGGACTCATTTTCAGACAGTTAGTGCTCTTGTATACTCTAGACTAGATTTTTGGTTTGTATAACATTTATCTACTCTTTCCCTATTATCTTATTATATGGCAGTATCAATTATGTTTTAGTACTTGGCTAATCTTTTGTCACTAATTTAATGTTTTTCAAACTATTAAGGAATGGTTCGCCTATAGGTGGAAATAGTGTAGGTGCCATCATGGCTCGGCAATAGTGTAGCTGCCATCATGGCTCACGAATTAAGTCATGACAGATTTGTATTAGAGCTTTAGGTACACCGAACTATTGAGTACAGGAGCAATGTCTAGTAAAGTCTTGTGATTGGTACATAGACGTCTGGACCCATCCTCGAGAGGCTATAGGACATTTAGGAAACCTCCATTCTCTCATTCCTTTCGTGCTAACTTGTTTAAGCTAAATATTTGACTTCATATTCTACTCTTGCAGATGCAGCTAGAGACGAGAAATCGACACCTGCTGCTAGAGTTGTGGCGCGTGGTAGGGGCTGAAGTGTCACGACCCATCCTAGGGCCATGACAAGTGACCGAGCTTATCCTGCCCGCTGACCCAACTTATGTTACTTGTTCTCAAATATGGCGCTCAATAGATTTTTTTTTAACAAGTCTGAGAGCTGTAAATAAAATACCAAAGTCGACACGTAACTCAAAACATCTTAAAGCATGTTTACAAGTATATATATACATGATATATGACAAGGCATGCCAAAGAGGCTACCACCACTTCTGTACAACAAAATAATGGCCGACAAGGCCAACCAGTAACCATGACACCCACGCTGTTCGCAGACTTCTAAAGAGTTTGACTTGAAAAATATGTACACAAAATTATACCAAAACAGGAACAGCCTCCGAAGCAAATGGAGTTGTCTGACTCCCAGTGCTGACTTCCCCTAAGTAGTTGGATCGCCGAGTCGCGTCCCTGAACCTGCGGGCATGAAACGCAGCCCCCCGAAGAAAGGGGGTCAGTACGGAATATGTACTGAATATGTAAAGCATCGCTGAATCATAAATCAGGAAAGTGCGACAGTAAACAAGTTTAGAAATCAATCTGTAAGTAACCTGAAACAGCATTCTGAACCAAGTCCTGTGACCTTTACCCAAATTCTAGCATGCACAATATAAATACAGCATACTCAAGTTCTAGAATATACAATCTGAATCTAGTATCACAATAGTCCCTTCGGACAGCCGCTTCTGGCATAATAATAATGATGGCCCCCTTCGGGCGTGCCGGTTCCGACATACGTCTACCCTGGCCCCTTCGGGCATGCCGGTCCCGAAATGATAATGATGATGGCCCCTTCGGGCATGCCGGTTCCAACATACGTCTATCCTGGCCCCTTCGGACATGCTAGTTCCGACATAATAATAATGATGGCCCCTTCGGGCATGTCGCGTCCGCCGTAATAATAATGATGGCCCCTTCGGGCATGCCACTCGTGACATACGGCTACCCTGGCCCCTTCGGGCATGCCACTTGCGACATAATAATAATCCTGATGTCCACTCAGCCTAATCTTTAGCTATCAATACAAAGAAGTAATGCTAGGGGGTGTAAACATAAATCGCAAGTGAAATGGAATAGTAAAAGCTCGCACCCCCTTCGGAGTGGTTTTGAAAATCAAACTTTATACTTTCTTTAGTATAAAACAATTTTTTCTTGAAATCATTAATAAACCACACACACGTTTAAATAAATTCGAGTTAGTACGAGTAGACTAGCAACCCTATGCACGCGCAAGGTAGTGGAAAATTAAATGCACATAAATCAACTCTTAGACTCGATGAAAGAATCCGGACGACAGGTCATTTCAAAGGAATCGGACGATAGTCATAGTATAGATGATGCACATCTTTCGGTTGGCACGATGGATCATACCAAAATAAAAGTTCTGGAATCATTTTGCATATCAGAATATATTATAGAACTCAATGGAATAGTTAAAACAGCTATCATTTAGTAGTCGGGACAATAGCCAAAAGTTTCCTTTAACTATCGTACAGAAATAAGTCAAATGGAGCAATACAAAAAGGTCTCGGGGATTGTGGGCCCAACTCGGATCAAGTCGAGGTGGCGTACATAAATTACGAACATTAGGCCTTGTGAAGTCATCCACGAAAGTTTCAGGGCAATCCGATTCCGTTTGTGAAAGTTACGGTTGTTTAAACTATTTTTCTATCAAAACATAAAGTACCTAATTCAATTACATTGAATGAATAAGGGTCAAAATTAAGCTCAGATTTCTAAGAATAGAGTTTCTCCCGAGGCTTGTATCATAACCTATTATGTCTAGGGCATGCCAAAAAGAAAGAAAGGTAAGGCTTTACATACCTTTTCCGCTTCTTACGCTTCTCCAATTTCAAGTCCCGAATGCCCCAAAATCTACGATTGGTCACCAATACCAAACATTGATTATAAGCCTTTAAGAATTCAATCTTAAATCGACACTTGTCTACAAAATTTGGGCAGAATCTCCCCTACAAATTCAACATCCCCGAGAATTTAACTCGGCTAAAATACCAACAACAACACCAACAACAATACCAACAACATCAACAATCCATGTACAAACAACATTATCTTCCATCAATGCAAAAAGTCTACATTCAAATCATATTAACTTTTAAAACAACTCTCTAACTATTACAACTTCACTAAAATCATCATATTATCATTTGCATCATAGAATACATATCAACAACAACTAAATTACTACATAGAAATTGATTCATATTTCCCACACCAATAAACGAACTTATCTCACTATTTTCTCCGTTCTAGTTAGTTAAAATTCTAAATAAACTTGTTAGCAATGAAAAGGAACCTTAATCTTACCTCAAGTGTGCAGCCACCACGTCCACCCTCTTCTATTTAGTTGATTTTTAGCTCAAATCGAAGGCAACGCGACGTAGAACACTTTTCTCTTCATGGGCTTCGGGATTCGGGGCTCCGATTTTGGTCAAAAATTGGTTTTCTCTCTAGGCTCTCCTCTCTCTTTTTCTCTAGATTTTTCTAGGTACTCTTGGTCTGAAAATGAGGGAGAGAGACCGAAAATTTTAGTTAAAAATCATGGGTAATGGGCCTGACCCGAAATGGATTCGGGTTGGGCCGTACTTACTGTTCAACTCGACCCTCCTGCCTTAAAACGTTCATATCTCCTTATCCTGATGTCACCTATAGGCCCACGACCTACCGTTGGAAACATAATTAAATTATCTACAACTTTTATTTCTTGGTGTGTTTCCAAATTCCAAACGTATAATGCCGTTTTTACCCCTCCAAGTCAGGTCATCCGAAAACATTTTCTTAAATCGTCCTTTTGGAGGGCTTATACTCACTTTTGGCTTATGGGTCCTTCTTAGAACTTGCTCAACTCCACATGTACTACCCATATATCTCTCCATATGTCTTTTATAAAGTCCCGACGTGTGGGCCCCACCTTAACTTACTGTAACGAGGGTTTTTCGTTAAATAACTTATGAACCAATTCACACCATATTGTCTCCAAATGTCATATGTATATATATTCTTAGACTTAGATCACCCAATCTTCATCCTTAATCCTTGTTTGACTTAACTCCTTTTCGAGCTCGTACCACGCCGTCTACGATTTTATAGTGCGAAATTTTCCGGGGTGTAACATGAAGTAGAGGTCGTGTAAGGGGGAAACCCCGTAGAGCAGCACCGACCAGAGATCGGGCACCAGTGGTGGGTCAAACTCGTGCCAGATCACTATCTCCTGAGCCGGGGGTCGAGCATAAGTTTGAGTATGAGGACGAGCCTATGGAAGAGGATGGGTGGAGAATAGCCTAGGCACCTCCTGAGATCATTGTTACCACAGTTCTACATGATGCCATGGTGCGCATTCTGAGCCTACTTGAGAGTTTGATCTAAGCCGGTGCATTCTAGACTACACTAGACGAGTCACAGACCAGAGCTAGAGGCACACTCCTGACCAGTTTCAGACTCCGGGGATACAGCCTGATGCCACTGTAGTTCTCTATATTGATGTGATACTTTCACCTTACTTCGCTCCTCGCCCAGTCACTAGGTCAGTTATGACCCCATATTAGCAGAAGATATTTGATCAGTTCACAAGGATGAAGCCTCCCAGTTTCGATGGTACTCCCGAGGAGGATTCGTATGAGTTCATCATCAGTTGTCATGAGAGGCTCCATTATTTGGGTATAGTGGAGTCACACAGAATCGACTATGTTTCTTTTTAGTTGATTGGGTGCTAAGCTATGGTGGAGGTCTTACATTGAGTGTCGACCAGTTAGGTTGCCTCCCTTAACCTGGACTCAATTCTATTAGGTGTTTCTGGAGAAGTATGTTGCCCTAGCTGAAGAGACAGGAGGAGAGATGAGTTTACTGAGTTGGAGTAGAGAGGGTTAACTATAGAGAGTAGGAGCCTCGATTTCACGCTCTGGCCCGTTATGGTGTGTTATTACTCCTAGTTGAGGCTGAGAGGGTGAGATATTTTGTGAAGGGGTTGACCTTTCCGCTCCGATTGGCGATATTCCAGTTAGTAGCTTCTGGGGATTTATTTCAGACAGTAGTGGATCATGCTAAGGACGTAGAAGGCATCAATATCATTCCAATTGTCCCATTCAATCCACGCTTCATACTTTCGTGGGTGGATCTTATGGGTACAGTGAGTTCAATTCTGGGCAGAATTCTTGAGGTTCCTATCCGAGGCATTCAGATTGAGAAGGTCATTTAGGTTCTTCGTATTTGTTCACCAGCCCATCAGGTAGGGTTTCTTTCGAGTGTGGTTGCCCCTAATATTTCAATAAGGAGTGTCCCAGACTTAGGCAAGATGGTGCCTAGCAGGGTTCTCGGATTCAAGCACCTAGGCCTCCAACATCGCCAGCTAGATAAGGGGGATATTCTGATAGAGATGGTTAGTAGCCTAGCATAGTCAATCACCAATCTTGTAGGGTGGTTCTCAATCAGTGAGAGGTGGAGCTCAGTCTGTCCATCGTGGTTGTGGGGGTACTGTTACACCTCGGAAATTTCCCCGTGAACGTATAGTGAAAAGTTGCAGATTTGCATTTTGACCTAGTGGTCGTAAAACAAAATACGACCCGTAAAGTGATTTACGCACCGTAAAGTGCCATCGTCTTCCAACTATCATAGCTTCAACTTTTTGTCAAATGTTGAAATGGTAAAATACGACCCAGAATGCGGACCGTAAATTGAAATACGGCCCGTAAACTGTGACCGTAAACCACCATGACTTACAACAAACCTTTCTGTTCCTGATATGCTTAAATACGGCCATAAAGGACGGACCGTAAACCACAATATGGCCCGTAAACTGGGTTTACGGCCACTGTATACCGCGACCACGGTTCATAAAAATTAGCTTTTAAGTTTAAGTGTAAGGGACCTTTTTCAATCATTTTTCATTTCATATCCCCTCCCCTCTATTCAAGAAAACTCTAGAATATTCCTTATCACTCATCCACTAAGATTCAAAGAGAATCCATGATCAACAACACCTAGTTCATGAAAACAAGAGTGTGAAACCCAAGTAAAGTTCATCTTCATCAAAGAAAACCAAAGGAGGTGAGATAGGGTTTTGGTGCTAGGGGAGAAACTCCACTCAAGACTTGTTCAACCATTATCCAAGGTAAGTTTCATGACCATTTCATGTTTTTTAAGGTATTGGAAGGTTAAGATACCCGAATGGTAGAAAAGCATAGCAAATGGGTCATTCATGAGTGAATAGTGCCATGAGTGAATGGTAGTTGAATTGAATCATAAATGTTAGTGTGTTGTGAGTATGAATACATTATAAATGGAATGTATACCATGAGATAAGTGTGATACATAAGGAAATATGATAGTGAACCCAAAACCATAAATGTGGGGAAACGAAGAGAAATGGTGGATCCTGGTCATTGTATATGAATGATGATTGTTAATTGCTACATTGTGATTGTTGTTGTGAGTGTTGGGAGTTGATATGGAATATGGAAAGAGTAGTATAAACAAGGGAAGTGCTGCCCAATTTTCTCTAGAAATAGTAGTGCGTTCATATAGTTGATTGACTAATGTTAGTACGAATCCTCTTTTGAAGGTAGAAGCGTGACGTTGAAGGAGAATAAGGGAACGCTAGATTGCTTAAACGAGAAAGGTATGTGAGGCTTAACCCTTCTTTCAAAGGCATGAATCTCTCAAGTTTTCCATAATCCCTCTATCAGATGAAGCTTATGAGTCCTTCCATATATTAAATCACCTATGAGCATGATAATGATGACAATGAGCTAGAGTATAGAGATTCAAGAAATTGTGTTACGATACTCCTACAATGCCAATAATGTTATTATTGTTAACGCTCGCCTTATGTTTTATTCCCTTCAAGGCGAGGCATGATACTCATGAATGTCCATAATACAATCGGGGGTTCACGACCTTACGTCACCCCGATATAGTGTGGTTTCCTTAGAGCCTAATGTATGCTCTTATTACTAATATATGCTATGACAATAAGATGATGAATAATGCTAACCTATAATACGACTATGGGATACATGGAATACTAAGAAATTATAACATGATACTATGGCATGAGATGTAAAATAGTGATGTGTTATAATTGATGTTGTGATGATATGATTCCACCGCGCCTATATGGTCGGGCATGTCACCGCTAATGCGGGCTGCGTATGATTCCACCGCGCCTATATGGCCGGGCATATCACCGCTAATGCGGGCTGCGTATGATTCCACCGCGCCTATATGGCCGGGCATGTCACCGCTAATGCGGGATGCTATGTTTCCACCGAGCGTAGAGGGCTGGCAATGATCACCACTAGTGGGCGGCATATGAGGGTTACCCGCGGGGAACGATATAGACTATGATGTGAGGATGTATATAATGACGTACGCGATGATGTATGAGACGTGATGACGTGTATATTATGATTACGTAAAATGTGATATATGTAAGTAATATGATTGTCTATGACACTTGTACAGGTTATATCTTTGTCTCATGATTCCTGACCTTTCTATTATGTTTATCTATTTCATTCATGCCTTACATACTCAGTACAATATTCGTACTGACGTCCGTTTTCTTTGGACGCTGTGTTCATGCCCACAGGTAGACAGGGAGGAGATCTTGCTCTGGGTTCTTAGAGGCTGTTAGCTGACTGAGAGCCCTCCATTGTCCCGGAGGTGCCTATGATGATTCTTTTGTGTACAATTGTAGATGTCATCTCATAGAGGCTCACAGATACTCAATATGGGTCATGTGGTTTCACGGAGTGGTCATTGTGTAAATATATGCATATATATTATTTTGCTAGCCTAAGGGCTCATGTGTATAAAATCATTATGTTTTAAAGGAAAACGGGTTTTCTTATAAATCGAGCATGAATTGGATAAATGGTTGTTAAATAAGCCTAAGAAGTAATAGTACCAGTGGTGCTCGGCGGTTAGCCCCGGGTACCCGTCACGGCCCCTAGCCGGGTCGTGACAGGTACTAAGTCCTGAGGCGAGTGAGGTCATTTCTATACTTTTCCTGGTAGGTAAGCGGATGAGGCTTCTGACACCATTATCACAGGTAACATTTCAGTCTGTCATCGGTCACTGTGACATTATTTGATCCTGGCTCTACTTACTCTTATGTGTCTACTTACTTTGCTTCGGGTATGTCTATGTTATATGAGTCGCTTGGTTTTCCTATTACTACTTTTACTCATATTGGGGACTTGGTGGTGGCGGATCGAATGTATCAATCTTGAGTGTTGCTTTGATGGGTTATGACACTTGGACGGATTTGAAATTCTAGATATGGTGGATTTTGACATCATCTTAGGCATGGATCGGTTGTCCCCTTATCATGCGATCTTGGACTGTCATGCCAAGATGGTCATGTTAGCCATGCTGGGAATTCCTAGATTAGAGTAGAGGGGAATAGTTAGTCACGCACCGAAAAAGGTTATATCCTAGCATAGGACCAAACGGATAGTTGAGAAGGGGTGCTTGGCTTACTTAGCTTATGTTCTGGATACTAGTACAGACAATCCTCCCCTTGAGTCGGTGTCAGTAGTGAGGGAGTTTCCTGAAGTACTTTCGACAGATTTACTAGGTGTTCTGCCTTATCGAGATATTGATTTCTGCATTGACTTCGAACCAGGCACCAAGCCCATTTCTATTCCACCATATCAGATAGCGCCGATGAGTTAAAAGAATTGAAGGAACAATTGCAAGATATGTTGAGCAAAGGATTCATCAAGCCTAGCATTTCACCACGGGGTGCTCTGGTGCTATTTGTGAAGAAAAAGGATGGGAGCATGTGTATGTGTATTGATTAGCGGCAGTGGAACGAGGCTAACATTAAGAACAAGTACCCCATTCCTCCCATTGATGACTTGTTTGATCAGCTTCAGGGTGCTTCAATCTTTTCTAAGATTGATTTTAGGTCTTGCTATCACCAATTGAAGATTAGGGCGGAGAATATCCCTAAGATAGCTTCCAAGATCCGTTATGGTCATTACGAGTTTTTGGTTATGTCCTTTGAGCTGACCAATGCCCCAACAACCTTTATAGATTTGACAAACGGTGTTTTCAGGCCATACTTGGATTCCTTTGTGATCGTTTTCATTGATGATATTCTGATTTACTCCTGGAGTAGAGAGGGACATGAGCAGCATTTGCGAATTATACTTGGGATTTTGAAGCAGAACCAGTTATACGCCAAGTTTTCAAAGTGTGAGTTCTATCATAGTTCGATGGAGTTTCTAGGACATCTGGTGTCCAAGGATGGTATCATAGTGGATCCTAAGAAGATCGAAACAGTTCGTGATAGGGTTAAACCTACTTCGGTCATCGAGATTTGGAGTTTCATTAACCTCGCTAGTTACTATCATCGTTTCATGGAGGATTTCTCTTCTATTGCATCCCTTTTAACTAGACGACTCAGAAGAATGTGGTGTTCCAATGGTAAGACGAGTGTGAGGCGAGCTTTCAAAAGCTCAAGACTTTGTTGACATCAGCCCCGATTTTGACATTACTTGTTGAGGGAGAGGGTTTTTCTATATACTCTGATGCTTCTCGAATCGGGCTTAGGTGTATGTTGATGCAAAAAGGGAAAGTCATAGCTTATGCTTCGAGGAAGTTGAAGGTGCACGAGAAGAATTATCCTACTCATGACTTGGAGCTGGCGGCGGTGGTCTTTACTTTGAATATTTGGATACATTATCTTTATGGTGTGCATTATGAGGTGTTTACAGCCCACCGAGGTCTTCAACATATATTCAACAAGAAGGATATTAATTTGAGGCAGTAGAGGTGGTTGGATTGGCTTAAGGAATATGATATGACCATTCTTTATTATAATGATAAAGGCTAATGTTGTGGCAGATGACTTAAGTAGGAAGTCAGTGAGTATGGGCATCCTAGCTTGGTTACGGGTTGGAGAGCATCCGTTGGCTATAGATGTTCAGTCCTTGACAAATAGTATGGTGAGACTTGATATTTCAGAACCTGGCAAGGTTCTAGCTGGTATGGATGCATGCACGATCTTCTTTGTTGGAGTAGATTAGGGCCTGTTAGTTTGATGATGCGAAGTTGTGTAAGATTCGGGGCAAGGTTTTGCAAGGAAAGGCCAAAGAGGAAATTTTGGATGACGAGGGTGTTTTGAGGATCAAGGGTTGTATATGTGTTCCCCAAGTGGGGATTGATCTTGGATGAGGCTTATAGTTTGAGATATTCTATTCATCCGGGGGCTACAAAGATGCATCGGGATTTGAAAAAACATTATTGGTTGTGTAGTATGAAGAGGGAAATAGTTGGGTTTGTGTCTCGGTGTTTTAATTGCCAGCTAGTGAAATACGAGCACTAAAAGCCTGGCAGATTACTCAGAGGGTTCCTATTCCTAAGTGGAAGTGAGAACAGATTTCTATGGACTTTGTGGTAGGGTTAAGCGGACTTTGAGAAAAAATTGATGCCATTTGGGTCATTTTGGACCGTTTGATAAATGGGCAATTTTAAAAAATGACTACACTTTGGGGTTGTTTAGGCGTAGCTACACTTTTGCTAATTGCATTTCGTAGCTATAGTAACGTGTATTCAAATTCAGCTATATTTCGCAATATTCAATTCGGATGTATTCAATTCGGCTGTATTCATTCTTACACCTTTACACTATGTTCAACTTATTATATTTAAATTTGGTTGTATTCAAACAACATAAATGCAAAAATAATATAGGGATCTAGCTATATTCAAAATTTATTGTATTCATTTGTATACAAAAAAATCTCATTCGAAATACATGCGAAAAATACATAAGAAACACTCGATTTTACACTAAAAATATTAATGAATACACTCATACCTGAGATACAAAGAATAAAATACACTCAGATCTGAGATACAAGAAATAAAATACACTCAGATCTGATAGTACACTCAGATCTAAGGATACACCGAGATCTGACAAGAGGGAGAAGAGGGAGCAGTGGGTTGTTGATTTTGGCAGAGCAGTGGGTGTGTTGGTTTCATCAGAGATGGGTTGTTGTTTTTATTGTTGACAATATGGCAGTTGGTTGGAGGGGGGGGGGGGGGATCAGAGATGAAGAGAGACGAGAGGGAGGTGGAGGAAGAACAACAGTGGTGGAGATGGTAAAAGAGGAGAGAAGAAAGGTACGTTTTGAATTAGTTGCCTTATGTAATTAAAATACAACATTTGGCTACTAGATGTAATTAAAATAAAGTGTTGCTACTAAATATATATAACTCCTAGTGTTCTCTATACCACGTAGAATTACCTTGATTAAATCTGCTCACTTCATACCGATTCAGAGTACTTACAATTCAGAGAAGTTGGCTAAGATCTACATTAGGGAGGTAGTTTGTTTGTGTGGGTACCCATTATCATTTCTGATCGAGGGACTCAAATTAAATCTTACTTTTAGCAGTATATGCAGAAGGAGTTGGGTACCAGGGTTGAGCTCCGTACAGCATTTCACCCTCAGATCGATGGCCAGTCCGAGCGGACTATTCAGGTCCTTGAGGACATATTTCGGGCCTGCATCATTGATTTTTGTGTTCATTGGGACTAATTACTACCCTTGGCGGATTTTTCTTACAACAACAGTTACCATTCGAGAATTGAGATGGCCCCATTTGAGGCATTGTATGGTAAGAGGTGTCGTTCCCCTCTTGGTTAGTTTGATGCATGCAAGATTAGGCCTTGGGGTACGAATTTTCTACAAGATTCATTGGATAAGGTCAAGTTGATTCAGAAGAGGCTTCTCACGGCTTAGAGTAGACAGAAGAGTTATGTAGTTCAAAAGGTTCGTGATTTAGATTTCATGTTTGGAGAGCAAGTTCTGTTGAAGGTTTCACCCATGAAGAGTGTGATGAGGTTGGGAATAAGGGCAAGTTGAGTTCGAGGTACATTGAGCCATTTGAGATTGTTCAGCGTATTGGTGAGGAGTCCTATGAGTTGTCTTTGCCACCCAGTCTATCAGGTGTTCACCCCGTATTTCATATTTCGATGCTCAAGAAGTACCTTTCGGATGGCTCTCATGTGATTCAGTGGGATTTGGTGTTGCTTGATAAAAAATTGACTTTTGAGGAAGAGCAGGTTGCCATTCTAGACATCCTATCCTATAGTGCCTAAAACGTGATCAAATTTTAAAAAACAAAAATGAAAGCAGGCCCTCACGGCTACGTACCAACGATAGGATACCCAAAAATTCTCATAGACCATCTCCTAAGAAGATGGAGCAATTCCTTCTAGATGTAACAAGACGAAAGTGTATTTGTAGGAAGCACGTAAGCAATTCAAGGTCTGAAACTAATAATAAACAAACTACTGAAATTTGTAAGCTGAACATGTAAGAGAATAACTGCAACTTAAGACTAAATTACACATAGTAGCCCTACATATATGAGATCTAGAAACACTCAGGGGGGAGTGTTTTCCTATCTCCCCAGCAAAATAATAGCCCCTACGAGTGTGTTGGTAGCTAGCCCTTGCTTCATGCAAAAGGAAGTCGCCTAGCTCTCCTATATGAATGTGATCACATTAATGCATGAATAATTGCTGAAACTAAATGTAAATATCACAACAAAGTACAAAACAAGTGGTGATACACATAAGCACATAATATTGTCATGTTTTCATATAAAGTCATATTGAATAAGAATGGAGTGACTGAAGTATTGCAACACAAGAAGACATAACGTATGAATTTCATCAAATACATCGAGCACGAGGTTCTAATGAAATCCCCTATTAGGAGAGTAAATCTTAACTTACCTCGAACCACAAGCTTACTTTAACTTCACGTATCCTCCAAGCAATTCCGAATAACAATTCTCAATCAACAGTATAACCGGGTTCAATTTGTATCAATACAAGCCACTCTACTCACTTTATTTAGGAACATTAAAACAAGTCCTCTAATTTGAGAGTTCTCCACCCCCCTCCCAACCCACCCACACTTCATAGGAACTAAATATACCTGCATTATTTGCTATATTTCGGTAACTTAGAACCATAATTAACAATATCCTCTATCATAAATTCAATACCCCATTAAAGATTTCCATCTTTTTCATCAATTCAAAACTCCATTATCAATATCTTACTTCACCGCTCAAATCCTAACTCTTACTTGAAACTAAAATTAATTATTGCAGTAGTAGAATACCAACTTTCATAAGAACACAAAAAAAGATATAAGAAACTCTAAGGAAGGGAGACTCTACTCACAGATGTGTCAATGTTAAAACACCAATGTACTGTTTTGGCATAGAAGCCTGTTGACTATAGCTATCACGTAACCAGCAAGTTGGAATCACGGGCTTGCCCCATTCACTTTTATAATTTTTCCACTTAATTAAAAAAGAATTAGTTCATTCTTTATTTCTCCTTTTCCCCATTTGTTCCTATTACTAATTAAGCACTTCTAAGTTCTACTACGGGTGTATTGATATATTCCTAATCACTTCACTTAAATTGACTAGGTTCCTGTACTTCTCTCGCACCTTAATTACCTCATTAAATTTGTTATTACAGAAATTGTAATCTTAGAAACTTACGGGATGCTACAAAACTGTAATTTTGTTTTAAATTCAGCTTACCCGTAGCCAAAAAGATTAAGTGTTACATCACACATTTCATATGTTGAAGTGTTGTAGTTGATGTAATCTCGGACTGAAATACCATTCTCAAGTTCATGAGTGCTTAAAATCATGTATAGCACATGTTGGAAGGTTCAAAAGTTAAACGAATCAAAGAAAATAAGATTCGTCGAAAGTCAGCAAGTTGGGAATGTTATAACCGTACTTTTGGGGTAAGACTAGGAGAGCTTAATATGATAAGAAAGTCATGTTATAAGGTATTTTAATTTTATGATAGACGTATGTTAAGTTTTGACGTCATGCAGGTTGTAAAACAAAAGTCGGAAAAAGTTATTGCACGGTACGTTCATAATTTTACGAAAATTTGGTTAAGATGTCACTGAGTTTTTCTCCCAATGTACTTGAAGTTAAGGGGTGATAAACCCACCAAATTGAAGTTATACGAGTATATTTTCCAATGCATTAAATCGTTCATTGATACAACATCAGAGTAGAGAGATATTCACGTTTTCACAAGACTGCGCAGGCAGCCAGCTTGGGTCCCACTTGAGGTCGTTGCCGGATTTCTCATGTTATTTAAGAGATCCAGCCCCTGTATTTCGTCATTTTTCACTTCCACACAGTTCCTAATAGTTCCCAAATTCTCTCTAAGAGATCCCAACAATCCAAGTGAAATTCAAAGAAAACAACACAAACCAAATGCTAGGAATCCCTTGCTGCTAGGGGGTTTCTTGTTCTTCTTGTGGTTGCTGATTTTGGGATGGTTCTAGCTCATGTCGAGAGTTGTTCTAAGTGTAATAAGGTAATATTATAGTCCTCCTTCATGTATTTGAGCTTGTACAAGTCATAGCTAGTTTGTAGGGTTGAAAACCCGTGAAATAAAGGTCGGAAATTGAAATTGTGATGTTATTGCTTATTGAACTGTTTTGAGTTGTTCTTGTGGTATTCCATGGTGGAATGTTGATGAGATAACCTGGGTATGTTGTTTTTATTGCTGTTGATATCTATTTTGAAAGAATAAAGGTTTAAAGTGTAGTATTCTTAATTATAAACCGAGCTTGTTGCGCGATGTTTGTTTTGATCAAAAAGCTTATTGTATAGTTGCTGGTTATAAGGGCGTTGTTCTGATATTTTGAGGGGATGTTCTTGTTATTCTTCAGGTGCTGTACATATAGTGTCTGATTGTTATAGTGTTGATGTTGTTCCTGACTAGAAGGATGTAAAAGAAACGGGGGATATGCTGTCTATTTTGCCGTAGAATGAGCGTGTCGCTCGTTTGCTAGTTGGTGCATTATTCTTGTTGGTAATGGTATTTTTCCTTGTTGTAGGCTGATTTTAAGGAGGCGAGCTCCTTAACGACATCGGAGATTCATTTCTGAGGTATGTAAGGCCTTCCTTTCTTTCTTTTGGCATAGTTGCCTAAGTCAAGTCGTGGCACGACCCAACCAGAGGGCCATGACTGGTACCCGGTGCTAACCCACCCAACACCTCCTATCGTAAATTCACATTCACATCTAGGTGGGCCATATATCCTACGCATGATTTCTATACGTAAATAAGGCTAACCTCATTGGGCAACAACACATTCATAGCATCATTAACAACTATGCCCATATCCATATACACAAGCCGACGAGGCTATCAAAGTAATATACAAAATATGAGCCGGCGAGGCTGTAAGACATCTAACCATACACAACTGTTTACGAGCCTCTAAGAAGAGTATGTAACATCATATAGGCGGGACAGGACCGCGCCATGCCCATATAAGGTTCGGTGTATCACATACCCGGCCATGGCAAGGCTCGGTGTCATACATACCTGGCCCTCCCAAGGCTCAATGTTATCCGTATCCAACTGCAGTGGTGTGCGCACAATAGGTATCATACCCGGCCATATAAGCTCGGTGTTACATAATAGTCATACATACTTAGAAACGTATACATAAGAGTCCATTAGTATCATCAACATCATTACCATCATCGTTTTCGTTACATCTATCCTTAAAGGATCAACTATCATACGAGCGAGGGAATAGCATCATAAAAGTATCGAGAATCATGAGCTTTAGTAATTTTAGAGATAGTCATTTGGAAGACATTATGGAACTCATGAGAGGGTATAGCAAAGGAACCATGCCTTAATGGAAGAATGGTTAGCCTTACATACCTATTTGTCTTCTTAACTACTTAATGTTCACCGTCGTAGCTTGAACAATCTACATTTAGAAGGATTCATACCATGGTTAAGCCTTAATGATACTTTTAAATTCAAACTAGAATAATTCATCATGTAATGAAAATTGGGCAACATTTCCCCTATTTCGGCAACCTCCACCATATTACAAAATAACTCCCAACAACCACAATAACGCCCACAATATCATAATCAAGCGATCACATTCCATTAAGCCTTCAAAATTCATTCTCATGCTCAAGTTATACTAACAACTTCACACCCATTCTTAGCACATTTTTATACAATGCCTCCTCATCACTATTACTACCTTCCATAACAATATTATATCCATATTATACTAAGAATCATGACTCAAGCTAGCTTACTACTCAAAAACATCATAAAAGTTGCATTTAGCCCTCATTTTCTACTTTCTTCTTCTACCCAAGTTGTTCAGCGACCAAGGATCCATGATAATATGAAATAACCATGAAAACTAACCTTTTATCTCATGGGAATGAGCTTTGGAGAGCTATCAACTAAGGTGAAAACCCTAGCTTCAATACCTAAGAATATCTTGTAGGTTACTAACCCTAGCAAGACTTCTAACACATGGGTACCTTGATTCTTGTCTCTTGATCTTTGTTTTCTCTTGGGTTGGAGTGGAATATGCTTGGAGAAGGGTTTGGAGTTCTCAAGACTTGTGGAAATATGAAAAATGAAATAAAAGAACAAGGGCCATCTGTTTATACAAAAAAATAAAATCTGCCTGATGGACTTATACAGACCACTTATACGGTCCATATAAGTGGACCGAATAACACCACCATGGAAACATCCCTTTCTGTAAAGGTCATGTTATACGGACCCTCCTTATACAGACCGTATAAAGTTATACGGACCGTATCAGTGGTCATATAACTCCTAGTTGTACGAAACTTTCTCTCGTTGATTCGCTTGACTTCCAATCCTCATGGAACCTTCTTGGCACTTACATAATACTTCATTAACCATAAAATAGGCCTTATAGCAGCCCCTCAAGATATTTCTAAATAAATATTAGCTCAATTATAGCGAAAACCTTTCCGAACGCGACTTACATTTCACTTCCTTCAACAAACTAAGGCTCATATACTGGGACTACTTCAAAATCTTATGGTACGCACTTTCAGCTGTCTAATACTCTCCTTAATCTCATAAGAACTTCACGTTCATCTTAAGCTCGCATTGGTCTAATTTCAAGGTAACAAATCCAGGATTTTCGAGGTGTAATATTCTCCCCCCCCCCCCCCCCCCCCCCCGGAACATTAGTCCTCGAATGTTAGGTTCTTGGGGATTCTATAAAAATTTTGACAGAGTTTCCCCTATAATATGGCACTACCATTCTGCAACAGCAACCAAATATACATCGCCTCACAGGGCTACAACAACAACATCAATAACCATGGTCATACACAACCAGGAAGGCATCAAGAGATGCACTACATACCTGAGGATAATGGCGTCTCTGCCTGAGTCTCCTCTGGGGGTGAAAATATATGCGGGTACCTGAACTTCATATCTTCTTCGGCTTCCCAAGTCATTTCCTCTCTATTATAATTCTTCCATAAAAATTTTACTGAAGCTACCTCTTTGGTTCTGAGCTTCCATACTTTCCTATCTAAAATGGCAATGGGGACTTCTTCATACGACAATTGTTTGGTAACTTGGACATCATCTATTGGTGAAATTCTAGAAGGATATCCAATGCATTTACAAAGCATCGATACATGGAAAACTAGGTGAACTGACTCCAAGTCAGAAGGTAGATCTAATTTGTAAGCCACCTGGCCAACCTTGTGTATAATCTCATAAGGTCCAATGTGCCAGGGGATAAGCTTGCCCTTCTTACCAAATCTCATGACGCCCTTCATTGGCGACACCTTCAAAAATACCCAATCTTTCACTTGGAACTCTAAGTCTCTTCGACAATTATCTGCATAGGATTTATGACGACTCTCAGCTGTTAATAATTGATCCTGTATAAGCTTGACTTTCTCTGTAGCTTGCTGGACCAAGTCTGGCCCTATCAATTTGGTCTCTCCCACTTCGAACAACCCAATTGGAGATCTACACTTTTGCCCATATAAGGTCTCATACGGGACCATCTAGATGCTAGGATGATAATTGTTGGTATAAGAAAATTTAATAAGTAGTAAGTGATCATCCCAACTACCGCCAAAATCCAATACACATGCTTGTAGCATATCCTCAAGAGTCTGAATGGTACGTTTAGCTTGCCCATCCGTCTGTGGGTGAAATGTCATGATAAGACTCACCTGAGTCCCCAAACCTTCTTGGAAATATTTCCAAAAATTAGCTGTAAACTAAGTCCCTCTATCGGAGATAATAGATACTGGAACACTGTGAAGTCCGGCTATCTCCTTAACATAAAACTTTGCATAATCTTCTGCTACATAGGTAGTTCTGACCGGCAAGAAATGAGCTGACTTCGTGAGTCTATCCACAATTACGCATATAGAATCATACTTACATTGGGAACGGGGTAAGCCTGTAATGAAGTCCATGTTAATTACTTCCCATTTCCAAGTTGGAATTTCTATAGCTTGCAGCAATCCACCCGGCTTTTGGTGCTCAATTTTCACTTGCTGACAGTTAGGACATTGGGCCACAAATTTCGCTATGTCCTTCTTTATTCCATTCCACCAATATATAGACTTAGGATCATGATGCATCTTCGTTGCTCCGGGGTGAACGGAATAACGGGAACAATGGGATTCTCCCAATATTTGGTGGCGTAATCCTGCAACATCAGGGCACATAACCTTCTTCTGAGGGAGTGTACTCCTGTAATGAATTAGCATAGGATCCTCATATTGACGCTCTTTCACATCGACTACTAGCGACGAGACCGTTGAATTTTGAATGATAGCTCCCATACTACCTGAGTCCACTACTCGAACTCCTAGGCTTGCTAACTGCTAGAGCTCACGAGCTATCTATCTTTTCTCTGGCTGAACATCGCATAAACTTCCTATAGATCTACGGCTATGAGCATCAGCCACAACATTTGCTTTCCCGAGATGATATAGCATGTTAACATCACAGTCTTTCAATAATTCCAACCATCGGCGTTGTCGTAAATTCAACTCTTTCTGCTTGAAGATATACTGAAGGCTCTTATGATCTGTATAAATATCAACGTGGACGTCATACAAATAATGTCTCCACATCTTCAATGCATGAATTACTGCAGCCAATTCAAGATCAAAGGTGGGATAATTTTTCTCATGTTTCCGCAACTTTCTTGAAGCATACGCAATCACCTTACCATGTTGCATCAACACACAGCCTAACCCAACGCCTGAAGCACCACAATAGACAACATAACCTTTCGATCCCTCTGGAAGTGTCAGGACTGGGGTAGAAGTTAATCTATCCTTTAGCTCTTGGAAACTATGTTCGTAAGCATCTGTCCATTGAAACTTAGCTGATTTCTGGGTCAGCTTCATGAGTGGTGCAGAAATAGAAGAAAAACCTTCTACAAATCTCCTGTAATAACCTGCTAAGCCTAGAAAACTACGAACCTCCCTAGGTGTTGTAGGTCTTAGCCAAGTCCTCGCGGCCTCAATCTTTTGGGCATCTACTCGAATACCATCGGCTGAAATAATATGCCCCAAAAAGGTCACCGAATTAAACCAAAATTCAGACTTAGAAAATTTGGCGAATAACTCTCCAGTTTGAAGAACTCTAAGAACGGTACGCAAATGATCCGTATGTTCTGTCTCGGACCTAGAATATACAAGGATATCATCGATGAACACAATAACAAATAAATCTAAGAAGGGCCTGAACACATTATTCATCAAATCCATAAATACTACCGGTGCGTTAGTTAGCCCGAACGACATTACTCGGACTCAAAATGGTTGTATTTGGTTCTGAAGGCTATCTTAGGAATATCTTTCTCCCTAACTCACACCTGATACTCGGATATCAAATCTATCTTTGAAAACCATTTGGCGCCTTGTAATTGATCAAATAAGTCGTCAGTTCTTGGGAGCAGATATTTATTCTTGATCGTCATTTTATTCAATTGCCGATAGTCAATGCACATTTGTAAGGAGCCATCTTTCTTTCGCACGAACAACATGGGTGCTCTCCATGGGGAAGAACTAGGCCTAATAAAACCTTTTTCAAGCAAGTCCTTCAATTGCTCCTTCAACTCCTTTAACTCCGCGGGAGCCACCCTATAGGGAGGAATAGATATGGGTTTTGTATCCTGTAGCACATTAATAGCTAAATGAATCTCCCGTTGGGAGGGAGACCTAGAACCTCTTGTGGGAATACATCCGGAACTCATTTACCACGGCGACAAACTGAAGAGTTGGCAATTCAGCTTCTACATCTTGGACCCGAACTAGATGGTAAATACAACCTTTTGTGATCATTTTCCTTGCCTTGAGGTAGGAAATAAACCTACCTTTCGGGGACACAGTATTCCCTTTCCATTCTAAAACTGGTTCTCCCGAAAACTGGAAGCGAACCATTTTCATTCTACAATCAACATTGGCATAGGAAGAAGCAAACCAATCCATGCCCATGATAACATCAAAGTCCACCACTTTTAACACATGTAAATCAACCATAGTACAATGGTTACAAATCACAAGTACACAATTTCTATATACTCGACCAGCTATTACCGGTTCACTAACGGATGTAGATACCTCAAAATGTTTGATTGACTCCGATTTGACCCTAAACCAACCCGTAATATATGGAGTAACATATGACAATGTGGAGCCCGGATCTATCAAAGCATATACATCATGAGAGAATACCGATAACATACCTGTGACGATATCGGGGGAAGGCTCAAGATCCTTGCGCCTAGCCAATGCATAAATATGGTGCTTGGGACCACTAGAGCTGGGAGCTCTCCCTCTGCCTCTACCGTGGTTGACTGACATCTGTGAACCTGGCCCCATAGGGCGTATCGATGATGAAGACCCGGCTGTCGATCCTGAAGGTTGGGCCCTACCCCTGTCACCAACCGAGGGGCAATCACGCATAATATGGCCTGGCCGACCGCATGCATAGCAAACTTCTGAACCTAGTCGACACTGGCCCCGATGTAACTTCCCGCACTGGGAACATCGTGGCACTAGTGGCCTTGTCTGACCCGAATCGCCTCTGAAATAAGAACCTGAAGCCCTGAAACTATGGCTCGGCCCGAAATAAGTAGATCTATCAAATATCTAGCCTGTAACTTATGGAGGCGCACTAGTCATAGAATTGCCCTAGAAAACTACAATATTTGTGTTACACTGTCCGTTTGTTGCAAGGAGATTTTGGCTTATTGGTGGTGTGTATCTTCGGTTCGGTAATCCGCACCAGAGTTTTGGACTTGAGCTATTTTACCTTGGATGTGTACAGGAGTATAAGTATGCATTCTTGACATTACGAGGGAATTAGAAGTGAAATGGATTGAATTGGAGCAAAACGGAGCAGTTCATAAAAACTGCTGAAACCAATCAGCATCGACGGCCCAAAGGACGATCGTCGACACGTCGACGAGCTGTCGTCTGGAACCGTCAACAGGGTTCTGCAATCAGCCATCTCGGGCGGCTATTCGACGGGGCATGTCGACGGACCATCGACACGTCGATGACTATCGACCCTGCTCGTCGACCTGCGGATCTGGAATTTTTCAGCCCTGCTTATAAATATAAGATCCCACGTTTTTATTCCTTTATTCTCCCGAAAACAAATCCTACATCTCTCTAGAACTCTCAAAGACCCTCCCTCTATTTCTACAACAAATCCATATGAAGAAACCAAGATCAAAAGCAAAGATTAAGAGATTCATGTACTAGAAAGCCTATTAGGGTTTGTGAAGAGTAAGAATTTCTTTGGTATTCAAGTGGGGGATTTCATTCTAATGGAGTAGATTGACTCAAGGCTTTCTCCTAAGTGATTAAGGTGAGTTTTATGTTTATTTCATGCGATTGAGAATACTGAGTGGTTAAAAGACTTGGATTATGGAAGAAAGTGGAATATGAGCTTAAATCTGGAAATAATGGTATGTTGGGTTGTAAGTTAATGTGAATCATAATTTTTAGTGTGAGATGAATATAATCTCGTTATAGATGATGCTAATGACGTTGAGGTAATGTTATGTGAGGAATAAATATGATGTTGTATTATAATTGTGATTATGGATACCCTTGAAGGGGAATTGTGAGAATTGAATAATGTTTAGCTTAAAAGAGGTTATTGATTAGGGTATTATGGGTGTTTTTGTTGGTGGTTGGGAATGGTTACAGTTGGAGAAAGCGGTTGAAACAATGAGGATATTGCCCAATTTTCGTTAGCTCTTAGTCGCTCTAGCTTAAGCTTAAGTATGTCTTCAATTATATAATCTTAGTACGAATTCCCTTGAAGGTAGAATCGCAAGCTTGAGAGGCACACGATTAGACGATAGAGTGAAGAGATACAAAGGTATGTAAGGCTAACCCTTCTTTCATTAAGGCATGGTCCCATTGCTAAATATCGTCATACGAGTTCTATAGCATCTTCCAAATGACTTCATTCCTAGAATCGCTAAGGCTCATGAACCTTAATAAATCTCATGATACCATTGATCCCATCCTATGATAGTTGATTCTCTAAGGAAGGATATAATGAAAATGATAATGTTGAGAACGTGATGTGCTTCTACGTGTATATATACATATACATATACATATACATATATATATATATATATATATATATATATATATATATATATATATATATATATATATATATATATATATATATATATATAGATATACATATACATATACATATACATATATATACATATCTATATATATACATATCTATATATATACATATATATATACATATCTATATATATACATATATATATATACATACCTATATATATATATATATATATATATATATATATATATATATATATATATATATATATATATATATATATATATATATTAAAGTATGACTACTAAGAATACCGAGCTTATATGGCCGGGTATGATATCTATCGCGCACACCACTGCAGTTGGGTACGAATAACACTGAGCCTTGGTAGGGCCAGATATGTATAACCACCGAGCCTTGTCATGGCCGGTTATGTGAACCACCGAACCTTCATGTTCGGGTATTATATGGATACGAATACGGGTATAAATATGCATACGAATATGTAGATGTACGTATATAGGCATGAGTAAGTATTGGAAATGGAAGGCCCCTATAAAAGACAGGTAAGTAAATATGATAATGGCCAATAGAGGTACAAATGGTTCTATTGCCTCCTGATTCTTCTATCTTATGCTATTCCTTATGCTACTTCTTACGCTATTTCTTATGCTCCTATTATGATGTTGATTATGCTTTACATACTTAGTACATTATTTGTACTGACATCCTTTTGTTTGTGGAAGTTGCGTCATGCCTGCAGGTGGACAGGGAGACAGGCTTGGTCCATAGATCTCTTATTCAGGGATTGCATAGAGGAGCTCTGTTTCATCCGGAGCTACAGCTTTTCGGTATTATTATTTTGTGTACATGCATATAGGCATTGGGAGGGGGGGGGGTCCTGTCCCGCCTATATTATGATACATACTCTTCTTAGAGGTTCGTAGACAGTTGTGTATGGTTAGATGTCTTGCAGCCTTGTCGGCTCATATTTTATATATTATTTTGATAGCCTCGTCGGCTTGTGTATATGGATATGGGAATAGTTGTTGATGATGTTATAAATGTGTTGTTTCCCAATGAGATTAGTACTACTGATGTGTGTAAATTATGAGTAAGCCATGTGGCTCACTTAGATGTGAATATAAGAGTACAATAAGAGGTGTCCGGGTGGGTTAGCGCTGGGTGCCCGTCATGGCCCTCCGGTTGGGTCGTGAAAAAAGTGGTATTAGAGCAGTTCTGTCCTAGGGTGTGTCTACGAGCCGTGTCCAGTAGAGTCTTGTTTATGGGCGTGTTGTGCGCCACACTTATAAATGGGAGGCAGCAGGCATTTTAGGAATGAATGATCTTCTTTCTTTATAAGATCATGCGATAGAGCCATGATATAAGGATTTCCCTTTCCCTAATCGTGTATTCTGTATTTCAGAAATGCATGTAAAGAGTAAAGCTACGGCAGCCCAAAAAGGCTACGGCAGCCCAAAAGGGCATGACAATGGCAGAAAAGCGGGCTGAAAGAGTACATGTATATGTATATGTATATGTAGATGTACATATACATATACATACATACATATATATATATATATATATATATATATATATATATATATATATATATATATATATTAAAGTATGACTACTAAGAACGCCGAGCTTTTATGGTCGGGTATGATATCTATCGCGCACACCTCTGTAGTTGGATACGAGTAACACTGAGCCTTGGTAGGGCTAGGTATGTAAACCACCGAGCCCTGTCATGGTCGGGTATGTGAATCACCGAACCTTCATGGTCGGGTATGATATGGATACGAATACGGGTATAAATATGAATACGAATATGTAGATATACGTATATAGGCATGAGTAAGTATTGGAAATGGAAGGCCCCTATGAAAGACAGGTAAGTAAATATGATAATGGCCAATAGAGGTACAAATGGTTCTATTACCTCCTGATTTTTCTATCTTATGTTATTCCTTATGCTACTTCTTACGCTATTTCTTATGCTCCTATTATGATGTTGATTATGCTTTACATACTCAGTATATTATTCGTACTGACGTCATTTTGTTTGTGGATGTTGCATCATGCCTACAGGTGGACAGGGAGACAGGCTTGGTCCATAGATCTCTTATTCAGGGATTGCATAGAGGAGCTCCATTTCATCCGGAGCTACAGCTTTTCGGTATTATTCTTTTGTGTACATGCATATAGGCATGGGGGGGGGGGGGGGTCCTGTCTCGCCTATATGATGATACATAATGTCTTGCATCCTTGTCGGCTCATATTTTGTATATTATTTTAAGAGCCTCGTCGGCTTGTGTATACATATATGGGAATAGTTATTGATGATGTTATAAATGTGTTGTTGCCCAATGAGATCAGTACTATTGATGTGTGTAAATTATGAGTAAGTCATGTGGCTCACCTAGATGTGAATATAAGAGTACGATAAGAGGTGCCCGGGTGGGTTAGCACTGGGTGCCCGTCATGCCCTCCAATTGGGTCGTGAAAAATGTGGTATTAGAGCAGTTCTGTCCTAGGGTGTGTCTGCGAGCCGTGTCCAGTAGAGTCTTGTTTATGGGTGTGTTATGCGCCACACTTATAAATAGGAGGCTGCGGCATTTTAGGAATGAATGACCTTCTTTCTTTATAAAATCGTGCGATAGAGGCATGATATAAGGATTTCCCTTTCCCTAACCGTGTATTCTGTATTTCAGAAAATGCCTGTAAAGAGTAAAGCTACGGCAGCCCAAAACGGCACGACAGTGGCAGAAAAGCGGGCTGAAAAAGTACCGCCAATGGATATAGAGGAAGGTGAGTCCCAGAATGCGACTCAATCTCAGTCCTCCCGCTCGGTGCCTATTTCTGAGGAGCATGAGGGAGCCTCAGCCCCAGCTCCAGCACCCCCAGCTCCTCCACCAGATGCTTCAAGCCAAGATATGAAAGAGGATATTCATTTGCTTACTCAATTGGTTACCGCTCAAACTCACGGCAAGGTACAGGGCAATGTGATAAGGTTGTTAGTACAAGAGCCCGTGATTTTATTAGCTTGAACCCTATGGAAGTTTTCATTTCAAAGCCGGACGAGGACCCTCAAAACTTTATTAATGGGATGCTGAGGACACTCCGGACCGTATAAGTGGTCGTATAACTCCAGTTGTGCAAAACTTTCTCTCGTTGATTCGTTCTACTTCCAATCCTCGTGGAACCTTCTTGGAACTTACATAATACTTCATTAACCATACAATAGGCCCTATAGCAGCCCTCAAGATATTGTAAAGAAACATTAGCTCAATTAAAGCGAAAACCTTTCCGAACACGACTTATATTTCACTTCCTTGAACAAACTAAATTTCAGATATTCGTACGACTTCAAAATCTTAGTTATCTAATACTTCCCTTAATCTCGTAAGAACTTCATGTTCATCTTAAACTCGCATTGGTCTATTTTCAAGGCAACAAACTCGGAATTTTTGAGGTGTAACATTCTCACCCCCCCCCCCCCTAGGGAATATTCGTCCTCGAATGTTAGGTTTTTGGGGATTCTATAAAAGTTTTGCCATAGTTTCCCCTATAATATGGCACTACCATCCTACACAATAACCCAACATACATCGCCTCTCAGGGCGACATCAACAACATCAATAACCGTGGCCATACACGACTAGGAAAACATCAAGGAAAACACTATATACCGGAGGATAATGGCGTCTCTGCCTTGGTCTCCTCTGGGGGTGAAAATAAATGCGAGTACGTGAGCTTCATTTCTTCTTCGGCTTCCCAATTAATTTCCTCTCTATTATTATTTCTCCATAAAACTTTTACTGAAGCTACCTCTTTGGTTCTGAGCTTCCGTACTTACCTATCTAAAATGGCAATGGGGACTTCTTCATAAGACAATTGTTTAGTAACTTGGACATCATCTATTGGTACAATTCTAGAAGGATCTCCAATGCAGTTACAAAGCATCGATACATGGAAAGCTGGGTGAACTGACTCCAAGTCAGAAGGTAGATCGAATTTGTAAGCCACCTAGCCTACCTTGCGTATAATCTCATAATTTCCAATGTACTGGGGGCTAAGCTTTCCCTTCTTTCCAAATCTCATGACGCCCTTCATTGGCGACACCTTCAAAAAATACCTAATCTTTCACTTGAAACTCTAAGTCTCTTCGATGATTATCTGTATAGGATTTCTGACGACTCTGGGCTGTTAATAATGGATCTTGTATAAGCTTAACTGTCTCTATAGCTTGCTGGACCAAGTCCGGCCCTAGCAGTTTGGTCTCTCGTACTTCGAACCACCATATTAGGGATCTACACCTTCGCCAATATAAAGCCTCATACGGGGCCATTTGGATGCTAGAATGATAATTATTGTTATAAGAAAATTCAATAAGTGGTAAGTGATCATCCTAATTACCTCCAAAATCTAATATCCATGCCCATAGCATATCCTCAAGGGTCTGTATGGTACGTTCAGCTTGTCTATTAGTCTGTGGGTGAAACGTCGTGCTAAGACTCACCTGAGTCCCCAAACCTTCTTGTAAAGATTTCCAAAATTGGCTGTAAACTGAGTCCCTCTATCAGAGATAATAGATACTGGAACACCGTGAAGTCGCACTATCTCTTTAACATAAAGCTTTGCATAATCTTCTACTACATACGTAGTTCTGACCAATAAGAAATGAGCTGACTTCATGAGTCTATCCACAATCATCCATATCGAATCATACTTGCGTCGAGAACGGGGTAAGCCTGTAATGAAGTCCATGTTAATTACTTCCCATTTCCAAGTTGGAATTACTATAGCTTGCAATAATCTACCCGACTTTTGATGCTCAATTTTCACTTGCTGCAGTTAGGACATTGAGCTGCGAATTCCGCTCTATCTTTCTTCATCCCATTCCACCAATATATAGATTTAAGATCATGATACATCTTCGTTGCTCCGGGGTGAACAGAATAATGGGATTCTCTCAATATTTGGTGGCGTAATCCAGCAACATCAGGAACACATAAACTGCCTGGACATCGGAGGACCCTATCTCCAGAAATCTCAAATGATGACTTCTCCTTCTGAGGGAGTGTTTTTCTATAATGAATAAACATGGGATCTTCGTATTGTCGCTCTTTCACTTTCACTACTAGTGAAGAGACCGCTGAATTTTGGATGACAGCTCTCATACTACCTAATTCCACTACTCGAACTCCTAGGCTAGCTAACTGATGGAGCTCATGAGTTATCCCTCTTTTGTCTGGCTGAACATTGCATAAACTTCCCATGGATCTACGGCTAAGAGCAACAGCCATCACATTTTCCTTCCCGAGATGATATAGGATGTTAACATCATAGTCTTTCAACAATTCCAACCATCGCCATTGCCGTAAATTCAATACATTCTACTTGAACATATACTGAAGGCTCTTATGATTTGTATAAATATCAACATGGACGCCGTACAAATAATGTCTCCACATCTTCAACGCATGAATCACTGCAGCCAATTCAAGATCATGGGTCGGATAATTTTTCTCATGTTTCTGTAACTATCTTGAAGCATACGCAATCACCTTACCATATTGCTTTAACACACGGCCTAACCTAATGCCTGAAGCATTACAATAGACAACATAACCTTCCGATCCCTCTGGAAGTGTCAGGACTGGGGCAGAAGTTAATCTATCCTTTAGCTCTTGGAAACTACGTTCACACGCACCTGTCCATTGAAACTTAGCTGATTTCTGGGTCAGCTTCGTGAGTGGCGCTGAGATAGAAGAAAAGCCTTCTACAAACCTCCTGTAATAACCTGCTAAGCCTAGAAAACTATGAACTTTCGTAGAAGTTGTGGGCCTTGGCCAAGTCTTCACGGCCTCAATCTTTTGTGCATCTACCCGTATTCTATCGGCTGAAATAATATGCCCCAAAAAGGTCACTGAGTTTAACCAAAACTCACACTTAGAAAATTTGGCAAATAACTCTCGAGTTTGAAGAACTCTAAGAACAGTACGCAAGTGATCTCCATGTTCTGCCTCGGACCTAGATTATACCAGGATATTGTCGATGAACACAACCACAAATAAATCTGGGAAAGGCCTGAACACATTGCTCATCAAATCCATAAATACTGTCAGTGCATTAGTTAGCCCAAACAACATTACCCGCAACTCAAAATGGCCGTATCTAGTTCTGAAGGCTGTCTGGGGAATATCTTTCTCCCTAACTCGCACTTGATGATACCCGGATCTCAAATCTATTTTGGAACACCATTTGGCGCCTTGTAATTGATCAAATAAGTCATCAATCCTTGGGAGGGGATATCTATTCTTGATCGTCACTTTATTCAGTTGCCCATAGTCAATGCACATTCACAAAGATCCATCTTTCTTCCGCTCAAACAACACGGGTGCTCCCCACGGGGATGAGCTAGGCCTAATAACACCTTTCTCAGCAAGTCCTTTAATTGTTCCTTCAACTCTTTCAACTCTGCGGGAGCCATTCTGTAAGCAGGAATGGATATGGGCTTTGTATCCGGTAGCACATCAATAGCAAAATCAATCTCCCGTTCAGGAGGGAGGCTTGAAAGCTCTTTCGGGAATACATTTGGGAACTCATTCACCACGGGGACAGACTGAAGAGTTGGCGGTTCAGCTTCTATATCTTGAACCCGAACTAAATGGTAAATACAACCTTTTGTGATCATTTTCCTTGCCTTTAGATAGGAAATAAACCTACCTTTCGGGGACGTAGTATTTCTTTTCCATTATAAAACTGGTTCTCCCGGAAATTGGAAGCGAACCATTTTCATTCTACAATCAACATTGGCATAGCAAGACGTCAACCAATCCATTCCCATTATAACATCAAAGTCCACCATTTTTAACTCATGTAAATCAACCATAGTACGATGGTCACAAATCACAACTACACAGTTCTTATATACACGGCTAGCTATTACCGGTTCACTAACGGGTGTAGATACCTCAAAAGGTTTGATCGACTCTGATTTGACCTCAAACTGATCCGTAATATATGGAGTAACATATGACAATGTGGAGCCTGGATCTATCAAAGCATATACATCATGAGAAAATACCGATAATATACTTGTGATGACATCGAGGGAAGACTCAAGATCCTGGCGTCCCGCCAAAGCAAAATACGGTGCTAAGGACCACTAGAACTGGGAGCTCTCCCTTTACCTCTACCATGGCTGACTGGCACATATGAACCTGGCCTGACACGGCGTATAGATGATGAAGACCCAGCTGCCAACCCTGAAGGCTGGGCCTTACCCCTGGTACCAACTGAGGGGAAATTACGCATGATTTGGCCTGGCCGACCGCATGCATAGCAAATCTCTGAACCTAGTCAACACTGGCCCCAATGTAACTTCCCACACTAGGAGTAGCGTGGCACGGGTAGCCTTGTCTGACCAGAATCACCCCTGAACTGAGAACCTGAAGCCCTAAAACTCTGACTCGGCCCAGGATAAGTAGATCTGTCAAATCTCTGGCCTGTAAACCGTGGAGTCACACTAGTCATAGAAGGGCCTGAATGCCTAGAAAAATGTTGTCTTTGCCAGTCTCTAAACTCACTCACTGGACCCGAAGATCTAGCCCTATTGCTATACCCTCTATCATGCTCACGCTCACTTCTTTGTTGTTGTTGGCTTTCTTCCAAATTCTGGACATGGGCTTGAATGTGTGAAATATTTATATTGTCCTGAAGGGAAGTAGTCAAGCATCTATCCATCAAGGGTGGCCGTAGGCCTCTCACAAATCGGTGCACTCGGTCACCCATATCCGCTACCATGGCCAGAGCATACCTAGCCAAAGAATTGAAGCGGAGACTATACTCTAAGGCACTCATACTTCCTTGCCTAAGATTCAAGTATTTATCGGCTCTAGCCCGCCGAACCTGTGGGGGAAAGTAATGTCAGAGGAGGGCATCCACAAATTATTGCCATACCGGGAGAGGTGCATTGACTGCCCGTGAAGCCATCCAAACAGTATACCAACGAACCGCGACATCCCGGAGTCTATAGGATGCTAACTCCACCGATTCAACGTCTGAAGCATACATTAACCAGAGTGTCCTCAACATCCCATCAATAAAATTCTGAGGGTCCTCATCCGGCTTTGACCAAAAAAAATTTGGAGGGTTAAGGCTAATAAAATCACGGGCCCTTGCACTAACAGCCCTATCACCTTGCCCTGTACCTTGCTTCTGAGTCTGAGCGGCAACCAATTGAGTAAGTAAATAAATGGCCTCTTTTACATCTTGGCTTGAAGCATCTGGTGGAGGAGCTGGAGGTGCTGGAGCTGGGGCTGAGGCTCCCTCATGTTTCTCAGAAATAGGCACTGAGTGAGAGGATTGAGATTGAGCCGCATTCTGGGACTCACCTTTTCCTATATCCGTTGGCGGTACTCTTTCAGCCCGCTTTTCTGCCACTTCTTGCCCTTTTGGGCTGCCGTAGCTTTTCTCTTTACTGGCATTTCTGAAATGAATAACACACAGTTAAGGAAAGAGAAGTCCTTATATCATGGCTCTATCGCACGATCTTATGAAAAAAGAAGGTCATTCATTCCTAATATGCCCGCAGCCTCCTGTTTATAAGTGTGGCGCGCAACACACCCATAACCAAGAATCTACTGGACACAGCTCGTAGACACACCCTAGGACAAAACTGCACTGATACCACTTTTTTCACGACCCAACCGGAGGGCCATGACGGGCACCCGGTGCTAACCCACCCGGGCACCTCTTGTCGTACTCTCGTATTCACACCTAGGTGAGCCACATGGCTTACTCATAATTACATACATTAATAGTGCTAATCTCGTTGGGCTACAACACATTTATATCGTCATCAATAACAATTCCTATATCCATATACACAAGCCGACGAAGCTATCAGAATGATATACAAAATATGAGCCGACAAGGATGTAAGACATCTAACCATACACAACTGTCTACGAGCCTCTAAGAAGAGTAGGTAACAACATATAAGCGGGACAGGACCCCGCCATGCCCGTACGTATGTACACAAAAGAATAATACCCAAAAGCTGTAGCTCCGGATGAAATGGATCTCCTCTATGTAGTCCTTGAATAAGAAATCTATAGATCAAGCCTATCTCCCTAGATAAGAGCTTACTTACTGTTGTTGATTGATGCCTGTATGATTGTTATGAAGTTGAATAAGCATAAGACACGAGCCTTACAGACTGTTTGCTATGAAAGGCGTAAGTGCCACTTTTATGTTTCAGTTTAGCCTTAGGGCATAGGATCTATCAGACGTAAGTAATCATATACAATATATGATAGTCAGAATAGTATTATAGATAAGAGTCATACAACATAATAATCCCACATTATAGACAGTGTATCTAGGTGAGCTCAGGTGTCTCGTGATACGGTAAGACGAGCTAGAGTATTCCAGTATATTGATTCATATCCTTCCAGCAAAGTTTACTTATACGTTATTTATATTCATGAGCTCCATAGTTAGGTATGCATATCATTTACAGAATTATTGCGTACATTTTCCTTCGGGACTCTGCATTTGCCTTGGGGCTATACATATATACGTATTGCCATCGGGGCTATACAGAGATACAGTTTGCCTTCGAGGCTATACATTAATCATCATATACATTTGCCTTCCGGGCTATGCATTTGCCTTCGGGGCGTTGCACTTCCTTCAGGCCATTTATGTTGCCTTCGGGGCTATGTGTCACGACCTAACTCGTGGGTCGAGCTGGCACCCAAGAGTTAATCAAATGAATCCACAAATGAACAACTTTAATATGAAATCAATGAAAAAGGGTTCAATAACTGACAATGAAATCCACCATAATTAACTATCATTAATCACTAGACTAGCACTAACCTAATTCTACACAACAAACTATCACTCATTTAGAGTATTCATCTCAACATCATTCAAAAACTTCCTAATGAAATAACTAAGTGTAGTATTTATACTACTAGGTGAAAGAAGACTAACTAGCTTATTACACAAATACCTTTAATGAAGTAAGGACCTTGTTTGGTTGTCTTCTCAAAGGATGATGGCTTGTCTTAAATGAATAACCTCTTGCATAAATAGTCACCTTTCAGCCTTTAACTTCCCAAGCTTGCAATTGTAGCCACACATAAATATTTGGACTTCTTTAAGAGGCAAGCTTTGGGCTTTGGGCTTTGAACTCTTGGGCACCAGAACTCCTCCTCCATGCTATCTCCCATAGCTTGAAGGCCCTCCAATCGTTGTCTTCAAGTGCTTTCATAGCTTCATTCTCTATTAACATGACTTCTAAAGCTTGAA
The DNA here is from genome assembly GCF_019175385.1 of Lycium barbarum. Taxonomy (NCBI): domain Eukaryota; kingdom Viridiplantae; phylum Streptophyta; class Magnoliopsida; order Solanales; family Solanaceae; genus Lycium; species Lycium barbarum. The sequence continues at coordinate 54,239,273 of NC_083338.1, forward strand.
AGTCCTTGGCTCGGTTTCTAGTACAAGTCCTTGGAGAAGTTTGAGAAATTGAGCCCCCCGATATCATATCACCTTATATCATCCGGTACTGCTGATCCTAGACTTGATCTTTGAAATCCTCCTAGCGATTTGAATTAGCTCAACCCGTCATTGATCCACTACTCTCAATGTCCTTATAGACCGACCCCTCACTCAGAGGTCCTTAAACAGTGCTTGCCCGCGAAGACTCACCTCTTGCCTTATTTTGCTGAACCAGAACACCTCTAACAAATCGTGAGATTTTCCCTCTCATTCGATCAATTCCACAGAGTCCTATTACCAGTAATAGCAGGAGCTAGTCGAAACGTACACAATAGGTACAATACTCACGCCCCTTGTCCAAGATTAGATGCAACACCCGAAAATTCCTTGGGTACTAAAACTTCATACTTATCCAACGCTAGAGTCATTTTTATTAGTTAACCACTCGCCCTCCATAGCCGACAACATAGCCGCACATACAACTCCTTCATGAACCCTCACATACCTTCTGCATTAAAAATCGCAACATAACTGTCAATCAAAAACCCTTGGTTCAAATGACCACTTTCTATCACTAACCTCAAACACCAACGGCCCGACGAACACACCCTTCAATGATGAATCACAGTAGTTTATTCCCTTAATTCTCCACTCGTCACAAGTAACCTTTCTTTCTGATCTAGAAGCAATAACTGTTTTCCTGGAAGAATCCACAAACTACTAGTTCTTACTCTATCACTAACATTCTGTCATGTCGAGCCCAACTTAACTTTTCGCAACTATATACGAAATCCACCCTCGTACCTCTTGCAACCTTATCCTCATAAGCACATTAGATACTAATTGTTCCCTTCATACAGTGGAGATTGATCCATCCAAATTCTCTTCCTCACGCCTTCGTCCCCTTAGACAATGAAGTACTCTTACCATAATCCCTTAAGAAACCTTACTTTCCCATGCCTTAACACATGAGTCGCCCCTCACATCCTTATTCTCAACTTCTCTTCTTCATTACACACGGTCACTATCCTTTCGCGAAATTTGAATATCCTTACCAAACTTACACTCGTTCCCATATATCGACATCTATTACACTACCACTGCTGAATCGTTGACCTATCATTGGTACACTCGTGCCACGTAAACTATCATAATACTTTTGACGATACTGAAACTTTCCTTACCTAATCACACCTCCAGCAAGTCATTCTTGTTAAACCGTAGATGCACTTCTGTGACTTCCAAGCAACCAAGCTGAAAACATGGAGATCATGCTATCCTTTATATTATCACTTCCATCTATCCAAGAATATCACAAAATAAGAGAGTTTCAATCCCTACCCCACACATCCGAAACATCAAGTCATAATTGGAAACTTAACTTGGGTCACGCATTCGTACCAGAATAACACATCTCATACCTTACCATCCCATGTTGTATCAACCTGCTCGCACAAGAAATTACGGATGAGTTCGTACCTTCCGTGGGTGATTAAGATAATGATATTCAGATACCAATTAGAATCGACTAGATACTAATTTGAATAAAGTAGCACGAAAGGAATGGAAGAATTGGAAGTTTCCTAAATGTGCTATAGCCTCTCGCAGATTAGTACGAGCTCATCGTACCGATCCGCAAGACTCTACTAGACATGCTCTTGTACTTGTAAAACCAAGTAATCTAAGGCTCTGATTCCAACTTGTGTTGACCCAAATCATGGGTCGAGCGGGAACCCCTGCTAATTCCCCTGGTGGGCGAACTTTTCCCTTATTCAACATTCAAATTAAGCATACCAAAAGAAACAGAACTTGCTATGCAGTGTCCATATCATATAAAGTATATAAGTGAAAAAATACAACAACTACCTAAGGAATCTGGTTAAGTCGCAGAACGCGAGTTTCTAAGTAAGTGCATATATCTTAATAGTGGAAGTACATCAAGTCTGAACAATTCTGTCTCGAATACAAAGGACAAGTATCACGATAGAAGTGTTTTCTGGGAGCGGATTGGACCATGGCTCCCCCTAGAAACTCCAACTGACTGCCTCGGGAAAACTCACACACAAGGACCGAATGTGGAATCTATAACAAACTCTACACTCATAAAAGAATGCAGCAAGGTAGCATCAGTATAAACAACAAGTACTGGTAAGCATCATAGGCTGGCTAAGATCAGCTCACACATATAAAACACAGAATCAGACAAGATAAGCAGACAGGGACAAATATCCACATAGATCACAAATGATCAATAGTCGAGTCATAACCTATTATGAAGCACCTAAGCACAAGTCTGCCAAGTCTTTCACTATTTCCTCTGAATAGCCACTAGACAAATATAACCACAAATCTGATCAATAGATGTAAAATGAGATGATGATATATGCAATGCAATGAGATGAGATGGATTTTAATGCAATACAATGACCAATAACACAACCTGCTTACACATGCTCCGAATGGAATCTCGACAGTTATGACCCGCGGGGGACCCATGGTGTCTATGTACCAGTCACTCCGCACAGAGTCCAGAGGTGACTTTCATCTTTCACTTTCATAAAATCAGCCACTCTGCTCAAAGCCCAGAAGTGACTTTCATCTTTCACTTTCATAAAATGTTTCTAAGGTCTTTTTCCATCAACAGTTCCATGATTCTTTTATCACATTGTTTTCCACGACAATTCCATCATGCATGAATGTATGAATGCAAGAATGAGATATGAATGAATCAAAAGCCAATGAATATGCTATGGAGGTTACCATAAGTCATAAAAAGACTTGCATAAATCACAACAACCATGGAGATAGGAATAGCACAGAGTTTCAATCATCATAGTGAATCTATCACCACACATTACCCAATCACATCACATGTCACAGTGCGTAAAATAATGGCAACAGGCCCACATAATAAGAAGTCACACCAACCTAAGAGTATATCCATCCTGATATTATGTCCGAAGACCTAATTATACTTTCTCCTATCAATTCTATGCATACATACGTTTCTGTCACGACCCGGCTAGGGGGCCGCGACGAGCACCCGGTGCTACCCCACCTGAGTACCCCCTTATCGTACATAACATAACATCTAGGTGAACCATAAGTCAATTCGTGCTTTTCTTATCGTTAATCATACTGATCCCATTAGACGACCATCATCATTTAACATATCATAGGCATCTATGGAAAATCATAAGTACAGGGCCGACGAGGCCCACAAAAGATATACAAAACATGGGCCAACATGGCCGAACATCTCTACCCACATACACATGACTACGAGCCTCTAAGAGTATGACATATCGTATGAGCGGGACAGGACCCCGCTATGCCCATAATTTTATACACAAAAGAATAAGTACCCAAAAGCTACGGCTCCGAAAGAAATGGAGCTCTGCTATGCAATCTCTAAATAAGCAGCTATGGATCAAGTATATCTCCCTGTGCACCTGTGGGCATGACGCAGCGTCCACAAACAAAAGGACGTCAGTACGAAGAATGTACTGAGTATGTAAAGCATGATCAACATCAGTATAGAAGCATAATAGATATCATATGAAAATAGCATAGGAGGGGAGACAGTAATATCATCATCATCATGTCGCTTACTTGCATACATCGTCGTTCGTATCCCATAATAATACCCGTACCATACTTGTGCTCCTATTTGTATACATGTCCTTATTCGTATCCTTATACGTAGTCTTATCACATTCATATTCATTTTATATACATAATCATTTCATATACATAGCATACCCGACCTTATAGGATCGGTGTTTTGTATATATATATACTTGGCCAACCAAGGCTTAAGATCATGCATACTTGGCCCTACCAAGGCATCAGGGTTATCTGTACCATCTGCAGAGGTGTGCGCGCGTTTCGTGATCGTATACATACTTTATAGATAGTCATATACATATAGTCTTGCCCGGCATCATAAGCTCGGGGTCATATCATAGCCCTTCATAGGCATACATATACATATCTCATAGCTCGTAAGCATCTCTAATCTCATTTTACTCTCATCATCATTACTATCCTCATCATTATCGTTACATCTACATTATGGACTTACTCGTCATGCGAGGAACATAGTATAATCATAGTACATATCAAGGGTCGTAAGCTTATGAGCTCGGAATGCCAACCATGTGAAGACAACATACTCATATAGAGGAATTAGAAATTTGGCCAAGAACCATGCCTTATGAAAGAAGGGTTAGCCTTACATACCTTTCCGTCGAACTATTCTACACTTGCACGTTTCCTTCCAATGCTAGCGTTTATACCTTCATTCAATATCATAACAATGGCCATTAGTCATTCACATTATCCACATTATCTAGATTCCTCAATTTGCCTCTAATTCACCCACATCCATGGTCATAACACCCAACTTCGTCCATTCGTCTAAAGTGTTTAGTTCATGATCTTAATACCATTTATAACACATTCATATCACAACACAACAACATTCATAACTCAATTCAAACTATTTCTCAAAATGTCACTATTCATCATTCATGACCTAGTTGACCACATTTTCTACAATCCATGTATTTTAATTCTCCAATACCTTAAACATCTTGTAAAAATCATGAATCTTACCTTAGAAGTTGTAGGAACAAGCTTTGGTTGATAATATTCTTCTTTGAGCAAAACCCTTGTTTTTCTCCATTTGGATTTCTTGACTTGGATGATCCTTGATGATTCCCTTATCCTTGATTCACTTGTCTTAATGTTATTGATGGCTTATAATCCTTGAAAACTCATATAATAAATGTAGAGAGAAGTTTTAGAGAGAAGTGGTGTAATGTGGAAATGAAATAAGACAAGTCTTGATCCTCATATTTAATGAATTGGAAAATCTGTGCTGGGTGAACAGTGGTCGTCCATGGAGGTTTACGGTCCGTATTCCACTTTACGGACCGTCCCTCGTGGTCGTCTTTAAGCTTAAGCAGGACCAGAGACTTTGGCCTGCATGCATGGTGATTTACGACCATGGTTTAAACGCCGTAAATCAATTTACGGTCTGTCCACTAGGTCGTATTATACCTCTTCCTCAGCTGGCAGAAAGTTGAAGTTTGGCATGCCCGTTTACGACCTGGCAGTTTACGAACCGTATACCAGTTTACGTTCCGCCAGAGTTTCCTCTGTAATGTGGCACTACCACACTGTCACAACAACCCACAATAACAATGCCTCACAGGGCAATAATACAACAGCACTAGAAATTTGGCCACACACGACCTGAATGTATAAAAGGGAAAACATGCATACCTTATGATTTTGACGTCTCATCTTGGACTTCTTCCAAGGGCTGAAATAATTGTGGGTATTTGGATCGCATATTCTCTTCTGCTTCCCATGTCATTTCCTCTCGATTGTCATTTTTCCATAGAACTTTAATTGAGGCCACTTCTTTGTTTCTAAGCCTCCGTACTTGCCTATCTAATATGGCAATGGGTATTTCATCATAAGTTAACTTTTCTGTCACTTGAATATCATTCACTGGGACGATCCTCTTAGGATCTCCAACACACTTCCGAAGCATCGAGACATGAAATACTGGATGGACTGACTCCAAATCTGGAGGTAGATCTAGCTCATAGGCCACTTTTCCTATTTTGCGCACAATTTCATATGGCCCAATATACCGGGGACTGAGCTTCCCCTTTATGCCAAATCTCATCACGCCCTTCATCGGCGACACTTTCAAGAATACACAATCTTTCACTTCGAACTCTAAGTCTCTTCGACGATTATCCGCATAGGACTTCTGACGACTTTGAGCCACTAGCAACCGATCTTGTATGAGCTTAACTTTCTCTATTGCTTGCTGGACCAAGTCTGGCCCTATCAACTTAGCTTCTCCGGTTTCAAACCACCCAATTGAGGATCTACACTTTCGCCCATATAGAGCCTCATACGGTGCCATTTGAATGCAAGAATGATAACTGTTATTGTAAGAAAACTCAATGAGTGGCAAATGGTCATCCCAATTTCCTCCAAAATCTATCATACATGCCCGTAACATATCTTCAAGAGTCTGAATAGTACGTTCAGCTTGCCCATCGGTCTGTGGGTGAAATGTCGTGCTTAGGCGCACTTGGGTCCCTAGACCCTCTTGGAAGGACTCCCAAAACTTAGCTGTAAATTGAGTTCCTCTATCGGAGATAATACATACCGGAACGCCATGGAGTCTCACTATCTCTTTAAGATAAAGCTTGGCATAATCTTCTGCCATATAGGTCGTTTTGACCGGTAAGAAATGCGCTGACTTTGTGAGTCTATCCACGATCACCCATATAGAATCATATTTACGTCGAGAACGGGGTAACCCTGTAATGAAATCCATATTAATCACTTCCCATTTCCAAGTTGGGATTTCTATAGCTTGCAATAAGCCACCCGGCTTTTGGTGTTCCATCTTCACTTGTTGGCAATTAGGACACTGAGCTACGAATTCTGCTACGTCTTTCTTCATCCCATTCCACCAATATATAATCTTAAGATCATGATACATTTTCGTCGCTCCGGGGTGAACGGAGTAACGGGAACAATGAGCTTCTCTCAAAATCTGATGGCGTAGACCTGCCACATCGGGAACACATAACCTGCCTCGACATCGGAGAACTCCGTCTTCCGAAATGTCAAATGATGACCCCTCCTTCTGAGGGAGTGTATCTCTGTACTGCATTAGCATGGGATCCCCATATTGTCGCTCTTTTACTTCCGCTACTAACGATGAAACTGCTGAATTCTGAATAGTAGCTCCGCTGCTACCTGAGTCCACCACTCGGACTCCTAGGCTAGCTAACTGCTGAAGATCACGGGCCATCTCTTTCTTTTCTGGTCGTACCTCACTTAGACTTCCCATCGACCTACGGCTAAGAGCATCACCCACAACATTTGCCTTTCCGGGGTGGTACAGGATTTCAACATCATAGTCTTTTAGCAACTCTAGCCATCGTCGTTGCCGCAAATTCAACTCTTTCTGCTTGAAGATGTACTGGAGACTCTTATGATCTGTATAAATATCCACGTGGACACCATATAAGTAATGTCTCCATATCTTTAAAGCACGGACCACCGCGGCCAATTCTAAGTCATGGGTAGGATAATTCTGCTCATGTTTCTGTAATTGTCTAGAAGCATACGCAATCACCTTACCATTTTGCATCAATACACATCCTAGCCCGACGCCTGAAGCATCACAATAAATAACATATCCTTCCAATCCCTCTGGAAGTGTCAAGACTGGGGCTGAAGTCAGTCGGTCTTTCAACTCTTGGAAACTACGCTCACAAGCATCTGTCCATTGAAACTTAGCTGACTTCTGAGTCAACTTGGTGAGCGGTGCAGAAATAGAAGAGAAATCCTCAACAAATCTTCTGTAATAACCTGCTAAGCCCAAAAAGCTACGAACCTCCGTAGGGGTCGTGGGCCTTGGCCAAGTCTTCACTGCCACAATCTTTTGGCTATCCACTTGAATACCGTCAGCTGCAACAATGTGGCCCAGAAATGCCACTGAGTTCATCCAAAACTCGCATTTGGAAAACTTCGCGAATAACTCTCGGGTTCGAAGAACTCCAAGGACAATACGCAAGTGATCCGCATGTTCTGCCTCGGATCTAGAATACACTAGGATATCATCGATGAACACAATCACGAATAAATCCAGAAAAGGCCTGAATACATTGTTCATTAAGTCCATAAACACTGCCGGTGCATTAGTTAGCCCAAACGACATTACTCGGAACTCGAAATGGCCATATCTTGTTCTGAAAGCTGTCTTAGGGATATCTTTCTCCCTAACTCTTACTTGGTGATACCCGGACCTCAAATCAATCTTTGAAAACCATTTGGCACCTTGCAATTGATCAAATAAATCATCAATCCTTGGGAGGGGATACTTGTTCTTAATTGTCACTTTATTCAATTGCCGATAATCAATGCACATTCTCAAGGATCCATCCTTCTTCCGGACGAACAATACGGGTGCTCCCCACGGGGATGAACTAGGCCTAATGAAGCCTTTTTCAAGCAAGTCTTTTAATTGCTCCTTCAACTCTTTCAACTCTGCGGGTGCCATCCTATAGGGAAGAATAGATATGGGATCAGTGTCTGGCAACACATCAATCGCAAAATCGATCTCTCGCTCGGGAGGAAGGCCTGGAAGCTCTTCCGGGAACACATCCGGAAATTCGTTCACTACCGGAACTGACTGAAGAGTCGGCGACTCAGCTTCTACATCTTGAACTCGCACTAGGTGATAAATACACCCTTTCGTGATCATCTTTCTTGCCTTTAGATAGGAGATAAACCTACCTTTTGGTGATGTCGAATTTCCTTTCCATTCTAAGACTGGTTCTCCCGGAAATTGGAAACGAACCATCTTCATTCTACAATCAACATTGGCATAACAAGAAGCCAACCAATCCATGCCCATAATGACATCAAAATTTACCATCTCTAGCTCATGCAAATCAATCACGGTACGACGATCACAAATCACAATCACACAATTCCTATATACTCGGCTAGCTATCACCGATTCACCCACGGGTGAAGACACCTCAGATGTCGAACATCCGACTACCGACCCTGATGGCTGGGTCCTACCTCTACCATGTACTGAGGGGAAATCACGCATAACGTGGCTTGGCCGACCACATGAATAGCAATCATCTGAACCAAATCGGCATCGACCCCAATGCATCTTCCCACACTAGGAACACAGTGGTGCGGGTGGCCTTGACTGGCCCAAATCACCTCTGAACTGAGGTCCTGTATAACTCGGACTCGGCCCTGAACGAGCAGATCTATCAAAGCTCTGGCCTGAAAACCGTGGAGGTGGACTGGTCATAGAATAGCCTGAATGGATGGGAAGCTGCTGTCTGTGTCCACCCCTGGACTCGCTCCTCGAACCTGAAGGTCTAGCTCTCTTGCTATGTCCCCTATCTTGCTCACGTTCATTTCTCCGCTGCTGTAGGTGTTCCTCTAATTCCTGAGCATGTGCCTGAATGCGTACAATATTCATGCCATCCTGAAGGGACGTAGTTAAGCATTTATCCATCAAGTGTGGCCCTAGGCCTTTCACAAACCGGTGCACCCGATCGCCCATATCTGCTACCATGGCCGAAGCATACCTAGCCAAGGAATTGAAACGGAGACTATACTCTTGGGCACTCATACTGCCTTGCCTCAAATTTAAGAATTTATCGGCCCTAGCTCACCGAACCTCTGGGGGCATATAATGATGGAGAAAAGCGTCAACAAACTCTTGTCATACCGGTGGAGGTGCATTGGCTCCCCGCGAAGCCATCCATACTGTATACCACTGGATCGAGATATCTCTCAATCTATAGGACGCTAGCTCGACCGACTCAGTGTCTGAAGCATGTATCAACCGGAGCGTCCTTAGCATACCATCAATAAAGTCCTGGGGATCCTCCTCCAGTTTCAACCCAAAGCATTCCGGGGGTTTCAAAGCAATAAAGTCACGGGCCCTTGCACTAACAGCCCTGTCGCCTTGCCCTGCGCTTGGCCTCTGAGTCTGGGCCGCAACCAACTGAGTCAACAAATTAATGGCCTCTCTCACGTCTTGGCCCGAAGCATCCGGTGGAGGAGCTGGAGCTTGGGCTGAGGCTCCCACGTGCTCCTCAGTAATAGGCACTGTCTGGGAGGACTGAGATTGAGCCGTACTCTGGGACTCATCTCCCTCTACTACCGGTGGCGGTGCTCTTTCAGCCCGCTTTTCTGCCACCGTCTTGCCCTTTTGGGCAGCTGTAGCCGTTTTCTTTTTAGGCATCTCTGAAATACACAACACACGATTTAGGAACAAGAATTTCTTACATCATAGCTCTATCGCACGATTCTTATCAAGAAAGAAGGTCATTTATTCCTAAAATGTCCGCAGCTTCTCGTTTATAAGTGTGGCGTGCAACACACCCATAACCAAGACTCTACTAGACATGGCTCGTAGACACATCCTAGGATTGAACTGCTTTGATACCACTTTTTGTCACGACCCGGCTAGGGGGCCGACCACCCGGTGCTACCCCACCCGAGCACCCCATTATCGTACATATCATAACATCTAGGTGAACCATAAGTCAATTCGTGCTTTTCTTATCGTTAATCATACTGATCCCATTAGACGACCATCATCATTTAACATATCATAGGCATCTATGCCACATCATAAGTACAAGGCCGACGAGGCTAACAAAAGATATACAAAACATGGGCCGACATGGCCGAACATCTCTACCCACATACACATGACTACGAGGCTCTAAGAGTATGACATATCGTATGAGCAGGACAGGACCCCGCTATGCCCATAATTTTATACACAAAAGAATAAGTACCCAAAAGCTACGGCTCCGAAAGAAATGGAGCTCTGCTATGCAATCTCTGAATAAGCAGCTATGGATCAAGTCTGTCTCCCTGTGCACCTGTGGGCATGACGCAGCGTCCACAAACAAAAGGACGTCAGTACGAAGAATGTACTTAGTATGTAAAGCATGATCAACATCAGTATAGAAGCATAATAGATATCATATGAAAATAGCATAGGAGGGGAGACAGTAATATCATCATCATCATGTCGCTTACTTGCATACATCGTCGTTCGTATCCCATAATAATACCCGTACCATACTTGTGCTCCTATTCGTATACATGTCCTTATTCGTATCCTTATACATAGTCTTATCACATTCATATTCATTTTATATACATAATCATTTCATATACATAGCATTTACATAGCATACCCGACCTTATAAGATCGGTGTTTTGTATATATATATACTTGGCCAACCAAGGCTCAAGATCATGCATACCTGGCCCTACCAAGGCATCAGGGTTATCCGTACCATCTGCAGAGGTGTACACGCGTTTCGTGATCGTATACATACTTTATACATAGTCATATACATATAGTCTTGCCCGGCATCATAAGCTCGGGGTCTTATCATAGCCCTTCATAGGCATACATATACATATCTCATAGCTCGTAAGCATCTCTAATCTCATTTTACTCTCATCATCATTACTATCCTCATCATTATCGTTACATCTACATTATGGACTTACTCGTCATGCGAGGAACATAGTATAATCATAGTACATATCAAGGGTCGTGAGCTTATGAGCTCGGAATGCCAACCATGTGAAGACAACATACTCATATAGAGGAATTAGGAATTTGGCCAAGAACCATGCCTTACGAAAGAAGGGTTAGCCTTACATACCTTTCCGTCGAACTATTCTACACTTGCACGTTTCCTTCCAATGCTAGCGTTTATACCTTCATTCAATATCATAACAATGGCCATTAGTCATTCACATTATCCACATTATCTAGATTCCTCAATTTGCCTCTAATTCACCCACATCCATGGTCATAACACCCAACTTCGTCCATTCGTCTAAAGTGTTTAGTTCATGATCTTAATACCATTTATAACACATTCATATCACAACACAACAACATTCATAACTCAATTCAAACTATTTCTCAAAATGTCACTATTCATCATTCATGACCTAGTTGACCACATTTTCTACAATCACAGTATTTTAATTCTCCAATACCTTAAACATCTTGTAAAAATCATGAATCTTACCTTAGAAGTTGTAGGAACAAGCTTTGGTTGATAATATTCTTCTTTGAGCAAAACCCTTGTTTTTCTCCATTTGGATTTCTTGACTTGGATGATCCTTGATGATTCCCTTATCCTTGATTCACTTGTCTTAATGTTATTGATGGCTTATAATCCTTGAAAACTCATATAATAAATGTAGAGAGAAGTTTTAGAGAGAAGTGGTGTAATGTGGAAATGAAATAAGACAAGTCTTGATCCTCATATTTAATGAATTGGAAAATCTGTGCTGGGTGAACAGTGGTCGTCCATGGAGGTTTACTGTTCGTATTCCACTTTACGGACCGTCCCTCGTGGTCGTCTTTAAGCTTAAGCAAGACCAGAGACTTTGGCCTGCATGCATGGTGATTTACGACCATGGTTTACGGGCCGTAAATCACTTTACGGTCCGTCCACCAAGTCGTATTATACCTCTCCTCAGCTGGCAGAAAATTGAAGTTTGGCATGCCAGTTTACGACCTGGCAGTTTACGGACCGTATACCAATTTACGGTCCGTATTTGCACTTTACGACCACTAGCAGAAGGCTGAAGCTTTTGCATGGCAGTTTACGACCGCCAGTTTATGGACCGTGTTGCACTTTACGATCCGTATTTTGCAATATACGACCGCTGGGCAGTTTTGCCAACTTTCAATTTTTCTCATTTCTCGACTTTTCATTCTAATCATCCACATCCCTTCACATACATTTCCCATAAAACATTATACACTCGCACTTCTCGCACCCATCATTAGTTCATTTACTTGCGTACCAACGGAAAATTTTCTGAGGTGTAATAGTTTCACTAATCAAAGTCTAACTAAGGTAAGTCGTAACCTATCTGAATGCCGAGCAGGTGCCACGAATAATAAAACGTGAGCCTTGCCCTTTTGAAGACCTTCCGAATAATCAAAGTCCGGTCAAATCGTAATCTAATTTAGATGTCTCACCCCAACTAGGGGATATGTGGGGGCACCTACAATTTCCCTCCTCGGTTGGCGAACCTTTTCCCAAATCATTCATTCAACAATAAAAATAAAATCAAGGCAACCAAATATAAGTCTCAAACATAGATAATGATAAAGATAAGTGAATAAGTGCAGAAAATAATACAACAATCCCAAGGAATCTGGTCTAAGGCTGTACAAGAGCCATTACTACTACAAGTTTGAATAGGAGTACATGTCAGATAATGGAATACTGTCTCAGTATATCAAAATAAGACAAGTAGCTGAGAAGAGGCATCCGAGCAGCGAATCCATCCAATGTTCACCCTAGAATACTTGTCAGATGGCCTCGAGACTCAGTCACAGACGTAGAAGTCGATCCGATCACAAACTTTGCACTCAGAAAGAATGCAGCAAGGTAGTATCAGTAATAACACGTACTAAGTAGGAATCATAGGCCGATAACAGTTAGAAAATCATATATATAAGAAAGAGATTGGCAAAGTAGGCATGCTCACATTCAGATAAAACTCAACACAATCCAAATATTGAATCCAGTACCAAACTACTAAGTCTATTAAATCACCTCAAGTCCACTATAAATCCGATCCACCATCTCAAGAACTACTATCAAGTACGCGTATCACCCAAACATCAATCAACAAGTCCAAACAAAATGCCAACAATAAATATGAGATGAATGCAATGCATATGCAATTATATACACACGCTTTGGGCGGAATATCTTATCGTCTCCACAGTCATGACCCATAGGGGACCGCTTAGTCCATGTGGCTGCTGCGGAATGCACAGCCCGATCTAATAGTCAGTGTTTTGGAACGTGGAACCTGATCCCAATCAGTGTTACAGTATGTGCAACCCGATCCAAGTAAGTGTTGCGGTGCGCAACTCGATCCTAATATATGTAAATGAGTAAATGCATGATAACAACGCTAACAAGAATATATGAATCACTAGTGCCGCAAATGGACACAATCTCACTCAGAATAACAATATCATATTTGTTCCTTCCTTCTCAACAACCTCATACATGATAAATATACTTTCCAACACACAAGTAATCACTAGGCATCAACTCCCTAGAATGTATCACGCGGCGAGCCAACAACTCACAATAAGCAATAACACAATAGCACACAATAAGGCAACAAGCCATAATCAACAACAATACCAACCTAAGTCTTCCATCCCAACTTCATACCCGAAGGTTTACATGCTTTCTCCAACAATCACTAACTATACATATAATCCGCTAATCGAAGTCTAACTGAAAGGTAAGTCGTAACCTACCTGGAACACCAAACAGGACCTTGAACCGTCACACCTTGGCCTTGCCTTTTCATAACGCCTCTCAGTACTCAAAGTCTATTCATAACGAATTCTCTATTAAAAACCACGAATAATGACACCCATATTGCTATACTTCTAGGAAGGTTAAATTCTAACCCAAGGAAATTGGGGAAATGGGTCTCAACGGAGGTCTATTTGACCAAGTCAACTCCCAATGGCTTAAAGCCAAGTTCCAAAACACTTCCAATTGCATTGGGAACCAAACCGAACACACTATCAAGTCATGAATGACTGTTTGGACCTCTCGGAATTGATGAAATTCTAAAAAAGGTCTGTTTACTCAAAAGTCAACTTTGGGTCAAATGAATTCCACTTTGAGGTTCAAACCTCCAAAATCCACCCAATGACCTAGGGAAAGGTCAACAGGGGTAAAAAGGTCATTAGCAATATAATGAGCAATCGGGTCATTACATTAGAAAAGGATACTAAGGATACCCATATTGCTGTAGACTTATTCGAATCGGAGATTAGACTTTAAAAGAGATATCAGTCCCATAAGGGCAAAATTGAAATTTCAAGAACGGAAATGGTAATCCAACATTCTAGAAGTTCAATTCTACTCTTCAATTGCTAAGTAGGCTCAATTAGTCATCGATTTCATCATTTAATGGGAAACCCCTAAATTAGGAATAAATCCTAACTATCCATAATCAATTTCGTAATCCAATTGACAAATCCAAGCTATAATCCACTAATTCATAAGATTCCATGCTAAGTCCAACAAGATTTTCCAATTAAATTCAATTTCAAACTTAAAATTCAAATACCCAAAATAAGGTTGAAAGTCATCTTCCCCAACTAACCCAATTCATAATCACCATAGATTTCCTTACTAATCCTAATGTAAGCAATAAAGAGGGTGAAAATCTTACTCTACTGAAGATTCCAGTCAAATAGCTCTCCAAATAGCCCTTAATGCTCTCTAGATCAATGATTTGGTGAATATGAGGAATGGTTTCGAAGTTAGAATTAAAAAGGGTTTTCTTATTCAGCGGATGACTGCCACTGGGGCGCAACTCATTAAAAGAATATGATGCTCGCGCCTGCGGGCCAGGTACCGCCAAGGCAGACTCGCAAGGGCGTAACTATAATCGCCGAGGCGAGACACAATAAACCAGCAGAAATCTTGATTCAACAAGTTTTCATCCAAAATCTCGACACCCACCCGAGGCCTCCCAGACACAAACCAGATATGCAAACATACATAAAACACATTATGAACTTACTCGTGACCTAGGAATTTCGAACGGAGGTCTATCTGACCGGCTCAAGCACCAAATGACCAAGATCAACTTCCCAACTGATGGGACAAAATGCGTCTGAATGCCTCGAGAACCAAACCGAATATCCTACCAGGTCATAATCGACCCTCCGGACCTCACAAAATCGACAGAATTCTGAAAAAGGTCTTTTTACCCAAAAGTCAACTATTGGTCAAACCTTTCACTTTAAAGCTCTAATTCTCAAAACTCGGCCGATGACTTCGGGAACTGTCATGACCCAACCTATGGGTCGTGCAGGCACCTACCATATGACAAGCTAGTAGGCGAACCCTTACCAATAAAACCCAACAATTAAAAACCTGTGACATTCATCTTTTAATAATAATAATAATAATAATAATAATAATAATAATAATAATAATAATAAAATTAAATGTAGACATTTATTACAGACTCGTTTCAATATAAATAAATCCGAAATAAAAACCCCGGGATCTAGTCTAGATAGGTACAAGAGCTCCTACAATACAGGAAGACAAGATAAATGACACAGCCTCTGCCAGGAGAGAGATAGACGAAGCTGGAAGAGAATATCTGATAGACCCATGCGGCGAAACTTCAGCTAAAACCTGCAGCACATCTACACCCAAAAAGGGCGTAGCAAGAGTAGTATCAGTACACCATACATACTGGTAAACATCATAGGTCGACTAATATTAGTTCACGCAATACAATATCTAGTTAATAGGGTAAACAGATAAGTCAAGGACCTCAAGAATTCTAGATAAGGACCATTACCATACCGCCCCCTTGCTTCTTTACTCCCGATGCTCGCTACTTTAATTTCCCAACCATAAGGTAATCTGCTAAATTCCAACCTAGCAACTCTCGTGTTCACATTGGTCGTATACTGTACCTTTACACTTATTGTTTTAAAGAGTCTACCCATTCACCTTGCTACTGCGATACGATGTATCTAGGGCACTAGATCACTACCTAACGCACAACACTACACTTGCCTTGGGTAACCCCTCCCCCACCAAGCTCTCGGCATCACACGCGGTTTAATGGACAATGTTAACGATAGTAATACACACATGTATAACAACAAATTATGAGAATGCAATGCAATGCAAATGTGATGCAAGACCCGACACACTGTACATACACGCTATATGATGTCTTTGCTCAGTAGCCATGACCTGCAGGGGACCCATGGTGTCCATGTACCACTCGTTCTGAAATATCCTCGAACCCAAGCACAAACCTCCGCTCCGGAAAGAACCTCAGATGCAGGCCACATTAATTCGTACACACATACATAATCCAAGTACTCGATCCCACGACCACAAGGCCGGATAACACAATATGATACTCATTCCTTGCCTATTTACCTGTATTTCCACCTAAACACGGCAGTTGCAATGCACAAAACTACCTGAAAAATCAATCATAATCCCAGCGCTTGATGGGTAATCCCAGCCCTTGATGGGCGCAATGCAAAACAACTTCATATAATTCAATTAATACGACCTCCTAATTTCAAGGAAATAACCATATGCATGATCAGCAATAAGATATACACACGGAATTTACTCCCCTCTCCTAGGGTAGCATTAAGTAACTACGAGGTATCTCCGTAGCGACCATATCACCTCATATTAAGCTAAATCCTTATTATCACAGTCCTGATTTTACCCTATTTTAATCATATTACAAGTACGTCTGTCCAAACTCTGGTGCCCGAAGACCTAAGCATGCATTCTCCCATCAACTCTAACGTATATAAAAATAGCTAATCAAAGTCTAGCTAAAGTAAACCGTAACCTACCTCTTTGGCGAACAGATATTTGATTCTCCGTGAATTGCTCGTCTTCTTAACCTCCATCCGAATCTATGAGCGGGTATATTTTGTAGGGAAAAGTGGAAGAAGGGATTAGAAAGGTTTTCTTTTTCTTGGGGGCCATGATTTTTCTATCATGAGGAACCCTAGGAGCAGCCCTTGGGAGTCTTATATTTGAAAAAGGAGAGAAAATAGACGAAGTACACGATTTTCAGTCACTGTTTCCACGTGGACCGCTACGGCGATCCTCAAACAGCTATAGCGGTGCTGCAGCGGCGGTCCGCCTTTAAATTCTGGCCCGACATTTTCTAAACCCTTCTGAAATTGATTTTTCCCACTCCTAACTCTTAAAACATATTATGAAGCTTATTAACTACAATCCTAGACTTAAATTGGGCATAGTTTAGCAAATATTAAATAAGGACCGGACAGGTCGTTACAGGAACCGTGTTACCCATCCTCACGGGTTAAAATCATACTAATAGGGCTAGGTAAAAGGTCAACGGGGGAAATGGGTCAAAAGTGCCATAACGACCAAACGGGTCATTACACTATGTACTTATACACCGGACCTCACATGAGATCGGGTAATTTATTTTCAATATTGCATTCATGATATGAGACAAAGACAGGTAGATATGTTTCCAAATTATCATTGACTCCTTAATTTATATTTAGTTATATCAGGTATACCAGTTCAGTATCAGTTATTTAGTTATTATCCGCCTTACATACTTGGTACTTTCTTTGTACTGACGTCCTATTGCTGGGGAACTGCATTTCATGCCTGCAAGTTCAGGCATCTAGTTTGATGAGCCCTCACAATAAACATGGTTGATATTTAACGTAGGATCGATAAGACACCATTTCATCCGGAGTGCAGCCGAGTCTAGTTGTCAAGTTGGCATATTATGCTTACAGATTTCATGGGTAGGTCGGGGCCCTGTCCCAACCATGTTTTGATGTCAGACACTCCTAGAGGCTTTATAAACACATGTTTAGTATGTCTTGTTGTCACGACCTAATTCGTGAATAATGAGGGCACCCACACTAACCCCCCTAGTAGGCGAACCGTTTGCTTACTCTATAATTTTTAGAATTATCATGCAGGAGATTAAGTAATACAAGTAGTCCCAAATCATATCATAAATATCTAAAAAACAAAAGTACAAATGAACCCCATGAATCTAGTCAAGTCATAGTATAAGAGCCACTACAAAACTACATAAGTCAGAATATAAAAAGTACGTAAAAGTCTAAAATATTGTCTCGAAACATAGAGACAACTATCATAAGAGAAGAGTTTTTCGGGCTGTGGATTTGGAACATGGCTCACAATGAAAACTCAAATAAGAAGCCTCGGGAATCACTCACGAGGTGCTAGTGTGGTTCCTGTGATGAATTTTGTACTCAAAAAGAGTACAACAAGATAGTATCAGCACAAACAACTAGTACTGGTAGGTATCATAGCCTGACAACAATTAGTTCACATATATAAAGGAAGAAATCAACAAGTATACATGTAAGCAATCAAGAACAGTCGTTAAGCATATTCAAGTAAGACTCACAGTAATAGGAACCGCAGTAGGTCTCAATGGTCTACAATCATAACCTAGGCGAAAGTCTCTAATCTATCAAATCCATCAAGTGTTACAAAATATCACAAAATCAAGTCATAGCCTAAAGTTAAGCTTCTATACCACTAGTATGCTAAGTCCTCAGTAATTCCTCAAATTATGTCACAACATGAGTACAACCAATGAATCCAATAAATCAATTTTTGACGTAATGAGGACTAATGCCATGCAAATGAAATGAATGCCGTGCAATGCAATGGCCAATAACTCAACCAGCACGCACATGCTAAGGACAGAAATATTGACATCTCGATAGTCATGACCCATGGGGAACCCGCAAAGTCCATGTACCATCACTATGCCGCCTAACTTTACCGCCAGACCATGACCCTGCCACTATACGTCCGCATATACCTCAAATCGATATCAATAATAATATAACTTTCATCTTTCTCTTTGTTTCTTTTCAAACGTTTCCATAAACTTTTTCCCATCAACTTTTCCACAATTCTTCCATCAAACTGTTTTCCCCAACATTTCTTGCGTATATGAATGTATGAATGCAAGAATAAGAAATCAATGCAATCAATGTCGATGAATATGCTATGGAGATCACAAAGCACCATAAGCCAATCAATTCTTACATGATTCATCAATCATCATGGAAAACGTATCAATATTAAGTTCCAATTACTACAAATGAGTCTATCACATCCTTCCACACCAAAATCACGTAGTCAAATACACCACATGTCAATCAATGCATAAATAACGGCGACACGCCCACATAATCAGAAATCATACCAACTTAATTGGATAAACAACTCCATGCCGCGTCCGAAGACCTATCATGCTTTCCCCGTCAATAGCTAAATCATACATATGCTTCACTAATTTGAGTCTAACCGAAAAGTAAACCGTAACTTACCTTAATGCCTAGCAGGTGCCACGAACTATCAAACATGACCCTTCTTTTTGCGAAGAGCTTCCAAACAATCAAAGTCTATTCAACAATGCAATCTACATTAGAAACTGGCACTAACGATATCCATATAGCCATAGACTTATTCGAATCTAAAATCAAACTTTAAATGAGAAATCTGAGCCCACAAGGGCAAAGTAGGAATTTCAAGTAAAAACTGGTTACCCAACACTTAGGAAGTCAAATAGCATTCCCCCAAATCACTAATTTACCTCAAATCATCATCAATTTCCTCATTAATAGAAAACCCCCAATTTAGAGAAAAACCCCAACTTACACCATAATCAAATTCCTTGAATTTAAGAAAGATTCAACTTAGGAACTAGTTACCTCATCGATTAGATGATTAGAATGATGAAGACTTCCCGACAAAACCCCTTTTTTAAATTGACCAAACCATAAATCATTACTAGGGTTCATAACCCACCTTTCTTCACCTAACTCTTAATACTTAGCATAGATTTCAATCCTAAATAAAAATAAAATCACAATTATAGTGAAGAGACTTACCCCCAAGAAGATTCATTCGCAATCACCTCAAAATCACCCCAAATATTGCTCTAGGTTGTAAACTTCGTGAATGCGAGAAAAGGCTCAAAACGAGGAAATAAAAGGTCACCGATTCAGCGATTTCCGCATCTGAGGACACCTTGTCTGCAGATGCAGAGTTGCTTCCAAGCAGATGTTCGCAGATGTAGACTCGCTTCCACGCAGAACACTTAACACCTCACCCTATCACGTATGTGGGCCAAAGTCTCGCATAGGCAGACCCGCACAGGCGGAACACACACCTGTGGAAGTGGGACATCAGGTATTAGCAATATCTTATTTTTCACCAAGTTAAACCCAAATCCCGACATCCATCAGAGACCTCCCGAATACAAAACAAATATGCAGACATATGTTAAACACACGCTATGAACTCAATCGTGCACTCGAAATTCCCAACGGAGGTTACCTTGACCCAATCAACCCCCAACAGCCAAAAATAAGTTTCCAACCAGGGGTACAAGATGCTCCCGAAAGCCTCGGGAATCTAATCAAACACCCCACCAAGTTATAAAAGACTCTCTAAACCTCAAGGAATTGATAGTTTTAATTTATTCAACTTAAGGGCTTTGAAATTCCTCAAATTTCATCACAACACTCCCAACTACCTCAGAAACCATACCACTCATCCCCAGGGGTCAAACTCAGTATAATGAGGCTAAGGGAAGGGTTAGCAGGGGTAAAATGGGAAAATCATCAAAACAGCCAAATGGGTCGTTACACTTGTTTGCTCGTTGGCCATATAGTGTAAGCAGATTATATGTTGGCCTTAACGACCCATGTTTATATTTTCTTGAGTTTTCTAGCTGTAGAATATGATAGTGGTCTTGTCGGTCCATACATGTATATATATATGTTGTTTGGGTTGCATTTCAGCTCAGTTGGGGTGATTTCCCACCTACAAATTCAGTACGAGTTATGGCCTTATCGGCCTATATATTAACAAGTAATAAGAGTTGGCCTTGATGGCCTAAGTAACTTGGTTATGTCCAGAGTATATGAGTTATAGATTGGTAGTCTTGGGGTCAAGTAAAGGTACCAGGTATCGGCCACGCCTCATCAGGTTTAGGGCGTAACATTAAGGATCCCGAAAATCATTGAAATTCGATCATAATTCGACCTTCATGAAAACCCATTTCTATGGAAAACCCTAATTTCTAAGTTCAAAGCATGGAAGAAATTTCTAAACAACGAATGGAATCACGGGAAAAATACTTAGATTAAGGTTAGAATCTTACCTCTGAGTTAAACCTTGAAGAACACCCTTGAAATCACCCAAATCCAAGGTCCCTAACTCCAAAAATTTATATATGAATGATGAGGTTTAAAATGGGGTTTAATTCCTTCCAGAAATTAATATCTCTTTATGGTCGCGACTAGGACCTCTGCGATTGTGACCAAATGCCTGAACCCCACCCCGTCGCGAACTCGAATCGCTACACGCGATCGTGAAACACAAATCGAACCGGTCCCCTTTTCCCTTCTTCGCGGTTGCAACCTACCTAAGGCAATTGCAAAAGCCCCTCTCCTATCTCTTTGCGGTCATAAGCCCTTATGTGCAATCGCAAAGAAGGAAACTAGATACTAGCACCAGTAAAATCTAGTGTTTCCCAAATCTGATCCAACACTTGAACCTCATCTAGAACCTCACAGCCCCAAACCAAATACGCATTTCAGTCATAAAACACGCTACAAACTCACTCGCGCACTCAAGATATCGAAAAGAGGTCTTTTTGATCCGTTGTTGACTGTAATCAACTCTTGTTCCTTAACTTAACTAACTTCTCAACCTACAGCCCAAATCACACCTGACCCCCTAGGTCGCGAAACTCACAACTCGACTAAACCATAAATCACCTTAGGAAACTAATGCAATCAACAGAACTTTGATATGGACTCATTTAGCCTCGATGTTGACTTGGTCAAACTTCTTCATTTCTTTAACTTAAGAACTTCTAATTTTACTAAAATTGATCTGCAAGTCACCTGATTGCCTTGGAACTACGCCACCCATACTCATAGTTCATAAATAACAAGATGCAACTATGCGAAGAGTATCTTGGAAAAATCAAGTTCAAACGCTCAAAATGAGGACTGGGTCATTACACCAACATTGTTCCCTTCTTCCTTTGACATATTTGGCTAACAAGGAAAAATAATCAATTTAACACCAATAAAGAGAACTATTCTGTCAATAATATTATTTTGCAAGCCAAAAAATTAGTGTTACTAATTGATAAAGGAAACAATTACAAGCAATACATCAACATTAACATAAAATGAATGTAACAAACCGCTAGGTCGTTATGGGGGTGACTTAGAAAACTAGACCTTTGTTGGGAATTTCGCGACCGCGGGTGAGTACGTAGCGTGTTTTTATGTATATGTGCATGTCTTGTTTGTGTTTGTAGGGCCTTAGATTGGTTTTGGTATTTTTGGGTGAACTGGTGGAAAAATCGAGCTACAGGTCAAAATGGACCGCTGCAACGGGTAAGGGGCCGCTGTAGCGGGTCCGTCATCGCAGTTCTAGGCTCGGCGCTGCAGACAGCTAGGGATTAGTGAGGTTCGCCACAGCGGGAGGCTTCCCATCAAAGCGAGACCGTTGTAGCGAGACATTGACTGCTGAAAAGGTCGACGCGAGGCAGAATCCGTGCTTTATATTCTTTATTCCGGACGCATTCCCCACACAACTTCAAAACAGTTTCCAAGAACTCCTGTGGCAAAATTCTAAGGCTAGGGCTAAAAATTATCTTGAAAGGTAAGTCTTAACCCTTCACTTTGTTCATTCCATCATAGTGTTAGATTCCATGATTATTTAAAGGGTCTTTAATGGTGAATGAACGGATAAAACCCTAGAAACTGCAAACCCTCGAATAAATGAATGGGTTATTGATTTTAATGTTGTTTAACCATCTTGGAGCATAGATTATCACTTCCTCAGATGGGAATTTGATTATTACATGATGGGAATGATGTAATGAGACTTAGGGTTTCATAAAAGTGGTAACTTTAGCATAAAAACTTCTTGTAAAAGGGTTGAAACGATTAGAAAAACCATGAATGGATAGAATATGATTATTGGGATCAATACTAGCATGGATTTACGCTTAGTGATAGTTCACCCATTTGAAAAGGGTAGAAGTAGTTGGGTTCTTTTTCACCAATTGTTCTATTGATTGAATAGATGATTTGAATACTCATATAGCACTATATTTCTAGACTTTAAATGTTCGGAAGCTTTGTGAAATGGGAAAGCTATCACAGAGTAATTGCATTGTCCTAGTTCTGCTTTGAGATAAGTTACGGTCTACTTGCAAGTCATGGCTATTTGGGCAAACATTACAATTTAGAATGTGTGTACAGATATGTGATAGAGTTGAGATAATTTGTGAGATACAGTTGTGTTGGTGATTACATGATTTGAGTTACTTTTATTGATTGGTGGTTGTGTGAGGTTATCTTAATTAAGTGGAATGATTCTTGTTGATAATTTCTTGTAGTTATGTGTTGTTGTGCTTATCTGTCTATTTTATTGATTTTGTGATTTTATGCATGCTACTAATTTTAGTCGGCCTAAGATATCTACCGGTACATAATTTTTGTACTGATACTACATTGCTACATTCTTTTGAGTGTAGATTGTGATCCAGAGATGTGTACCAGACCTCATATTTATCATGAGGCCAGTTTCCGATAGATTCTAGGGTAAGCTCCTATCCATGCCAAGCCACCTGAAGATCTTTCTCATTTTTTATGTCTATTTCATTTCAGACATTTATGTTTAGTTCGAGCAGTTGTTCATTCTTTAGACAGTTATGTTTTAGAGTCCTTGTACGATGGCTTTCAAATTTTGGGGTTGTAATAGTTAGGATTTTTGCACTTTATTTGTTTATGGCATGACAAGATGTTTTGGATGATTATTACTTTGTTTATATCCTTGAATGTTTAAAATTTGGTTATGTAATTGATAATCGTTGGATGGTTGGTTAAGAGGATTGGTTTGCCCACTAGGTGAATTAGTGTGGGTGCCACTCACGGCTATTTCGGCCGTGACAATGAAAAACCCCTAAATAGGCTCCTACAAACTCTTCTCAAATATATAATATTTACCCCTCCTCAAGCGCACTACGACCAACCTCTCACATCTATTTACCGGGCCATTTGCACATCTCCTCTTCACATGCTGGAATCATCTCAATCTTGCTTCCTGCATCTTGTCCTCTATAGGTGGAACTTGTCCCAAATATCTTCATTCCTAATTTTATCTCTTCTGGTATGCCCACACATCCATCTTAACATCTTCATCACCACCAGTCTCATCTTTTGGACATGAGAGTTTTTGACTAGCCAAGACTCCACCCCACATAATATAGTCGATCTAACCACTACTCTGTAGAACTTACCTTTAAGTATTGGTGGCACATTCTTATCACATATAACACCAGATCTGAGCCTCCATTTCAGCCACTCTACCCTAATATGATGTGTGACATCCTCATCAATCTTCCCATTCTCTTAGATTATAGCCCCCAGATAATTGAAACTCCCGCTCTTGGGGATGAACTGAGTGTCAAGACTTACTTTCACACCCACCTCATGGGCATCGTCATTGAACTTGCACTCCAAGTATTCAGTTTTGCTCTTGCTCAACTTGAAACCTTTTGACTCTAGAGTCCGTCTCTAAACCTCCAGCCTCGTGTTGACTCCACCTCTCGTCTCGTTAATCAATACTATATCATCTGGAAATAACATGCACCATGGCACCTTCCCTTGAATATGTCCTATCAGTATGTCTATTACCAACGAAAATATTAAGTATAATTTCCAGGATTGCAATTATGCAGAGCTTTTTGGGTATTTCCAATAAATGGCCCTGAATTTCTTTACTAAGGGAAGTATATGGGACTCCACTTGGGGAAATCTTAAAAACTACTCTTTTAATGGACTGTTCAAATTTAGCAACCTTGTTCCTTTCCTCCTTTAGCAAATTCAAGGAATCATAATCAATTTAACACTAATAAAAAGAAATATGCCATCAACAATACTATTTTGGATGCCACAAAATTTTTGAAAAGTTCTTTTATCCATACCGCCCCAAACTTGGATTCCTGACCCAATCCAAAATTCCTTTACAAAATGTTTATCATTTTTTATCATCTGGTCTTTTTTTCTCTCTAATCTATCTAGTTACTTCTTGTACAATTGTCTAATGAAGTCTCATCAAATAGTTCTTCCACTTCCAGTAGTCACATACTCACCGAAAAAGGACACAATTACATGCAAACCATCAACAGCCCCGTAAAATGAAAATCCCCTAATAGGCTCCTACAAACTCAACTCAAATAGATCATCTTTTTGAAGCTAGGATCATGTGATATGGAGGAGCATTTTGAAATAAAAATTGGAATTGGATCCTAGGTTTTATGAGGCGAAAAACCACAAGCTGCTATCACAAGATAAGAAATGAATGAATGCACTTCTACAAGGTCTGATATCGTAGTGAAACAAAATTTAGACCATTAAGAAATGTGTGTAGAATCTAAATGAGTAGACAATTTTCTCAATAATATACTTGCAATTCTATTTTAAATGAATGCAGGTTTAATGAAAATATTTGGGAATTCATGGCTATTTTTATTACATAGGGGGAAAACTGGACGACGGACTTGTTTGCACGCAAAGAAAGAAGCTAGATAGAAGTTCTTTTATCATGTTGTTTATGTAGATATTCTTTAGTGCCATAGATGTTATGACACAAATCAAAACTAGTTTTGTCAAGAAAAAAGTCTTTACTCGAATGTAATAGTAACCTAAGTGTCGAACATGTTACTATTGTCATATGGTATGTAGTGATCATGGATTTTTTTATTATTCATAATGTTAATATAAGTAATTTTTACCACCCAATTTTTTTTTATGGTTCAACCTATAAAAAATAAAAAAAAATAAAAAATAAAAAACATATTGTGTTATTTTCCAAATGAGGAAAAGGGAGACGCGAACAATCATTCTTCTAGTTTGTATATTTTGGCCTAGCAAAATACTTTCACTGTTTGGCACAGTCACATATAGAGTAAGAATATCTTTCTTTTGTAGGAGGGGAATATAAAATAGGAAATGCATTTATTTTGATTGTGAATCTAGTTCTCTTTCTACTTGTATAAACACCTTTTAATTATGTACTCCCTCCGTCTCATAATAAGTGTCAGCTTAGTCAAAAAAATTTGTCCCATAATAAGTGTCACCTTAGGAAATTAAGACATAAATTGGCTAGTTTTTTTCAATTTTACCCTTAGACAAGAAGACAATTAAAGTAACATCTAAATGATGATTGGAAAAGCCACATAGTAACTTGGTATTGTTGGATTCCCAATGTCAAAAGGCTCACTATTTGTGCATGCTCTAATGAAGAGGAAAGATAATTTATTTTTATTACATAGGGATAATTTGGTAAACTTCACATTGCATTATTGGTTTCTTAATATGCATGTTTTTGGCTAAGGTGATACTTATTACGGGACGGAGGGAGTACTAGCTAAAAAAAAAAAAAATTGACAAAAAATAACAACTTACCGAATTGGGATTACTATATATTCAAATTACAGGTAAGAATGCCTTCCATTAAATGTAAAGTATTAACTTTTTAAGTCAACAACAACTTTGAATTTTTAAATTTGGTAATAATTATGTAAATCTCTGGAAGATATAGCCTAGTATTCATGAAGAAAAATATAGTAGAAAACTTATGATATTTCTAACAATGAATACATAGTACATACCATCTAGGTTCATAGTATCTATTAGCATATGTGCCATATATGATGATCGAAACCCAAACTCAAGTCTCTCCCGCTTATATATATACTCGCAAACACAAAATACCCTAATAGCATTTTCGCACTCTCTGTGCCTCTTCCTCCATTTATCTCTCCCAAAACCCAAATTTTCTCTATAGCCCTAAAAAGCAGCTGTTGTGGAGTTTTTGGTTAACTCTCTTTCCCCCCTATCGCGCGCGCACACGCACAAAATTTATTTGCTTTTTCTATTCTTCACATTCAATAGTAAAAGAGGGAGATTTTTTCTTTTTTAATCAAAAATGGTAGAGAGTTGTCAATATAGTTATTTTGGGGATTTTTCTTCACCGATATGTTGTGATGATTCCTCTGATCTAATATTCCTTGAAGCAGCTATAGAGGTCAGAAACGCAATAAAAGCGACAATTGACGCTGATCTGGCAGATGATAATTGTTTCTTTCTCTGCTTGAGAAAATTCTCAAGCAGAGAAAGAAACAATTATCATTTTGATAATTAGTTAATTTTTTATATATATATATATATATTATTAATTAGTGGATTTTAAGACATGTACAGGATCTGCGTCAAAGCTACTTGGTTTTGTCGAACCCGTAGAAAAAACTCTAGCTCCGTCCGTGATTATTAGCGCTAAGGAGAAAATCCCTTTAGAGATTGATCCAGAAAATGTTATCATTAACACAAGCGGAGGTAAGATTTTAAGTTTATGAATTTTGAATTCTTAAAATCACAATTTATTGGGTTCTTGATGATTTATTTATACTTATTAAATGACTACATAAACAGATATACAGAATTTGAGCCAAAGCTGCATGGCTCGGCCCAACCCGTAGACGAAGCTCTAGCTCGGTCCGTGATCATTATCTCTGAAGAGAAAAGTCCCTTCAACATTGAGAAAGAAACTACACAAGCTACCAATGCAAATCAGGTCAAAGAGAATAGAAAAAGAAAAAAGGGGAAATCTAAAAATGGCGATGAAGATCCTTGGTTGCCTGCTGGATGGAAAATGATTGAAAAATATCGTAAAAAGGGTAAACTTGCAGGCTATGTTTATAAGGTAAGTAAAATACAATCTGTATGAGTTTATATTCGAAGTTATATGTCTATCTTTTTATTTTGAAACGTACCCAAAATGATTGACACATTAGACTAAAGTTATTCAGCAAAACTCATAATTATTTAAAATCCGATTTTGTATTTTGTAATGATATTTCTGTGACAAAGTAATTTCTTTAAAAATTAAAAACACTTTTTGAGTTTTCCTCCTAATTTATATGATCATCTTTTTGCTTTTAATCATAATCTAAGGGTGCGCTTAGTTACATGTATAAAGGTAAATAATCCATATATAAAAGTAGGTAGTCATTAACATTTCAAATTTTGCATAACTAATACCGTATAATTTAATATGTAAATTGATGTATTATTTTATCCCATCACAAACGTGGAATAACTTTTCCATGTATTATTTGTACATGGATAAAATATAAAAAGGGATAAAACTATCCGTGTCATATACCTAGAAGCTAATATAAGTCAAGCATTCTGTGTATAATTGTAAACTCATTGCTTTTTAGTTTAAAAATAAGCAATGGTTACATCATATCTTGTATATTCAATTTTAGTGTAATGAACCAAGCACCCAATAAAAATTCATGCATTAATAATTCAAATGAACCAAGCACCCAATAAAAATTCTTGCATTAATAATTCATACATTATAATCTCTGTATAACTTGTCTTCAAACCAAACCATTCACGTTGGACGCACCATATGATCCAATACAAATTTCATGACCTTTAAAATTTGATCATATGATATTTCTGCAGTAAACTAATTTCGTAGCTATTACTGCTAATTTAATATTTTAGATGTTGAGCTTAAATCTAATACTCATAGGCACATTAAGGACTTGTTCACTTGGTGAGCTCATTGTCTTCTACAATTGAGGATCAATCATGTAGCATTTCCATCCAAACACCCCCCCCCCCCCCCCCCCCCCCCCCGCCGGCCTTTCTGATGTAATAAAAAAAACATAGATGTATTGATACATATCACTTGAATCTACTCGAACAACATTGTTTGTACAAAATACAATACGTGAGTTGAGTTTTGATCTATTTTCATTTTGATTTTGTGACATGCAGACTTATAAGGCACCAGGTGTACGAAAATCTTTTGGATCAAAAAAACAAGCTCTTGAGCATATTAAGAACCAAAAACTAGATGGAGTTGACAGGTTCTGCTACATTTATGTCAAACCAACTCCTCCTTTTTTTCATTTTCCCTATATATATATATATATATATATATATATATATATTAATCAGGATTCGGTTTATTTTTGAGTAAACATGGAGAAGTCAAAATGTCTTTGTTTGTTTTATTTTCTCTTGTATATTAGTCTAAAATGAGCTTAAATAAAAGAACAGATTAGTGAGAGTATATACTGATTTCAATTTGTATAAAAATAAATCATAATTGTTTGTTTTATTTTTTTTTCTAGTTTCAGGGGTGATAAAAGTTTGGAAGATAATGTACGAGAGGCTCAAACTGGTGAGACTTTTAATAAGCTAGCATTCCTGAAACTTTAGTAAAGATAATTTTCTTATATATTTTTTGTTCTCATCCTATTTTGATTTTTTTGTTTTATTTATGAAAAGAACTAAAATGACTGATAATCAAGTAAAACAAGTACTCTATCACTAGTGTATCTTAGACTTTAGGCTGGTACACAATAAGATGTAATTATTTTAAAAATAAATATAAAAAAGATACTGGAATGAATTTGTTAAAATTTCTCCACTCAAACCCTAAAAAGTGAAAGGAACATAATATATTCTTCTTTAGTTATTGTTGTTGGATTTGTTCTTGTTGCTATAGTTATGCACAATTTGGGAATTGAAAATGAAAGTAAAGTACTCACAAGGCATTATTCTTTTCAGCTAAAGGCACACCAGCTATGTCAATCAAAGATCAAGTTAGTACGACTCTGTCTGAAACTAGTGCGACTGGTGGAGATGCGAGATTAAATGCAAACACCTAATCAAAGGTGAAGGAGAAATTCCAATTAGTAGTACCAATGAGACAATTAAGTACATTAGTAATCTGGCTTAGCCATATTAATTCTTGTTATAAAGGA
The DNA here is from genome assembly GCF_019175385.1 of Lycium barbarum. Lineage (NCBI taxonomy): Eukaryota > Viridiplantae > Streptophyta > Magnoliopsida > Solanales > Solanaceae > Lycium > Lycium barbarum. The sequence goes on from NC_083338.1 coordinate 54,269,405, forward strand.
TGATTTAACGATCATTGTTTACAATGTATTTGTCAAATATTATGAATAAATTTGTGAATTTTATTCTTATTTATCAAACTTTTACCTAGTTTGCAAAACAATAACATCTGGTCATCATACTTTTACCAAGTTTACGCCGGTAGCTTTTATGTTATGCTCAAAAGTCAGAACCTTTCCGCAATTATTTCGTTTTAAAATTTACTAACATAAGTTTTATATTAAGTAGAGTTTTTGTGAATGATAAATTGGAAAAACAAAGAAGGTTGTAAATACTTGGATGAGTGTGTCTTACTTTCTATCGTGTTTCTTAAGAGTGTGGAGAATTAATAGGCGAGCGAGAGACTGATAAGGATAGAACTGCTAAGTTTTCTATGTATATTAGAGGAGTATGTAGGTTTCTTCCAAGGAACCAAAAAGTAGAAAGATTTTCTAACAAACAACTCAACAATGACATAAAATATTCTTTATTACAGAGAAAACAAGGAAAACACATTCATTACTCAAGTGATGGGTGAAATGGTTCCCGAGGTATTTGGGTGAGTCTTGGTCAAATTTGAAGAAATTACAGGCTTAAAGTGAAAAATAATTGACCAAAAGGTGACTTTTTTTTATACGTACCTTTTTGGGAATCTCGTCGATTCCATGAGGTTTTGAGAGCCGATCATAATTTGGTAGGGGGGGTTGGTTTGGTTCAGAAGGCACTTGGGAACATTTTAGTCCTTTGGCTGGAATCTTGTTTTTGGGGCTAGGGGGATTGATCAGGTCAAGATGACCTCCGTTGGGAATTTTGAGGGCACGTGTGAGTTCGTAGCATTTTTTCTTTTTACATTGGTATGCATGTTTGGTTTGTATCCGGGAGGTCTTGGATGAGTGCAGATTTTGGGTTGAAATCGTTGAAAAATCAGAATTTTCTGATTTTCTGGTGTGCCGCCTATGCAGACATGGGGTCGCATCTGCAGACCCGCCTATGTGGGATTTGGTCTGTAGATGCGAGATGATGACATGATAAGTGAGTCTACACCTACGGATGCGATGTTGCGTCTGCGGGATAAGGACCCGCAGATGCGAGAATCACTGAAATCAGAACATAAATACCCTAATTCGGAACAATTCTTTTCATTCACTAAATTAAAGTCTTAAAGGAGTTCTAAGGGCCGATTTTTCCGGTCTTTTGAGGGTTTCTCCATTGAGTAAGTTCATACCTTCTTAATTTGTTTATGTTACCATTAAAATGGGGAAATCATATTAGCAAATCATGTTTTAGTTGGGGGATTTGGGGTGATGAACCCTAGGTTGATTTTGGACTATCTTTTAATCTAAATCATGTATTGTTGAGAAATCTCTTTGAATCTAGTTATTTAATCTTTGGGGTGACTAGAATCTTGAATCCCTCTTTTATTTAAGAGTTTGGTTGTGGAAAACAAAGGTTTTTCCTGTAAATTGAGGATTTTGACAAAATAAGGAAATTGATGCTAATTTGAGGTTAGTGAATCTTGGTTTTTGGGCTCTCTAGACTTTGGGTAACTTAATATACCATTAAAATTCCTATCTAGCCCCTGTGGGCTCGGGTTCCTTTTTAAGTATTGTTTTCGATTTCGAATAGCATTATGGCAATATGGGTATCATTAGTTTAAGAATCTAATTTAGAATAATGAATTAATAGGCTTTGATAGTTCAAAAGCTTTTCGGAATGGAATGGCTTTGGCTTGAGGTTCGTGGCACCTGTTCGGCTTGAGAGGTAGGTTATAGCTTACCTTTTTGGTTAGATTCCGGTTACCGAAGAGTACGTAAATGTTAGTTATTGATGGGGAAAGCATGATAGGCCTTTGGGCATGGTGTGCTATATTTGTGATTTGTGTTTGCATTCATCTCTCTTGATATATCGCTTATCATAGGATAGGGAAGAAATATGAAAATGACATGGTTTGTGATATTTACTTTATGGCACGTACCGATGAGTTTTTGATATGAATTACTGTTAGGTTGCACGACCTACTTCCTATCGTATGTGTAACAAATTTTCTCCTAAGGATGGAACACGTTACTGTACCTGCTCTATGCTAGCATCTTTGCAGAATAATAAACTGCAGGTAAGTAAATGACACACAATAATTTTATGGAAACCACCCACTCAAAAGGTGATAAAAAATACGGCCTGTAGACTTATAGGATTTACTTCGATATTCACTACAACTGAGCCAACTGCAAATTAAGTTACAAACTATGCAACCTGATCCCAACTACAACAGCTATGATACCCAACCTCTGACTAGCAAGCTATCTTCAAACTAGACTCTAACTCGAAGTTACAATGCTTGTATCTACATTTTATGCTTCTAAGTTAGCTAATAAATATACACTTTGATAGCACAAGCCTAATACAAGATTCTAGACTTAAGTACTGGAAGATATTATTATGTAAAAATGCTCCTTCAATCCTTCTTCTTGCACTAGGAGCGCAACCCTGGATTCTTGAATATTCTTGACATATCTTGACATGTCTTTTGATAGCTCAATATTCTAAATTCTCTCTTTTTGGGTGCACCAACTTCTTCTTGGTAAGACCTAGGTATTTATAACATTGAAGCTACGCAGGTCGGTTAACAAAAAACCCTTTCCTAGTCAGTCAATGACACACACGTAGGGTTTGTGTAGTATCTGGATTCTTTCCTTGTTGAGTCTGCTCCTTATACGTGTAGGAGTCTTACTAATCCCCACAAACATGACAAGGAATCTTTCATACTTGACCGCCATGTTTTGTCAATAATTCTGCAAATCCTAGTTATTGTAGGACTTGTCCTGGAACATGTTCATTAACCTGTTTCATCCACCTGGTTCATCTACCTCTGAATCTCTGCATTGTCTGAGATAGAACATGTTCATGTATCTGTTTCATCATCCCTTTCTTGTTCATACTTTTGACTTTTTCTTGAGTCTGCTTTTGGTATGGATGATGGAACATGTTGACAGACTTTTTTCATTGATCATGTAACCTCTGTGTCTGCAACTGGTCACTTCATATATTGTCTTTGCTTCATCTACTACACCTGATGACGGGTGTGAACATGTTGTTCTGCTTGTTCTATTTTCATTTATCTGCTCTGTTACTTGATGACTTCTTAGTATAGAACTTGTTCGCACACTTGTTCTCTCTTTACCATAAGCTTTTCCCTTTGCTGTGTCACCATTTTAAAATATAATTGTATTGTGTATGGATGCATTATGTTTGTGAACCTGACTCGATGATAATGCCTTTTCTGTCATCTTATTTTGTCAATCATCAAAACTTCACAATGTCAACAAATTTTCCGTTTTTGATAATGACAAACTATTACATCTCGGAAATGTTAAGTCGTTTGAATCATGAGTAGACTAACGCAAGCCTAAAGTGGACATGAGGTCATTATGAGATTAAAGAGAGTATTTAATAACTTTAAGTGGGTACATTAAGATTTTGAAGTCATATGAATCTGTGGGATTAAGTTTGTCGAACGAAGTAGAATGTAAGTCATGTTTGGGACGATTTCATAGCGATTGAGTTATACTTTGTTTAGTAATGACTTGAGGAGGAGCTATAGGGCCCCTTAGATGATTAATGAAGTGTTATACCAGTGCCAATAAGCGTCCATAAGGATTGGGAGTCAAACGAATCGAAACGAGTGACTTATAGGATGGGGTCAATTTGACGGACCATTTGACGGACCGTATGATATTTGACGGCCCGTCAAATGGTAGAGCACCACCGTATAATAGTCACAGTGAGCCATGTTGGGCTGAGCACTTTGACGGTAAAGTTTGACGGACCGTAGGAATTTTGACGGTCCGTCAAAGTGGGCGCAGGATTGCCCGACGGGATTTTAAGTCACGCTTTATATATTTCGTTTTATATCATTTGGACTCATTATTTCCCCAAATAAGATCTTTGAGCTCTCCAAAACCCTCTCTCTAAGTCTATAAACTAATCCAAGCCAAATCCAAGAGATTCAAGTGCTAAGAAGCTTGCTAGGGTTTGTGGAACTCAAGATTTTCCTTTGATGTTGATGTTGAAGACTTCACTTTAGTGGAGGAAGTTGATCCAATACTTGTTCTTGTGTGATTAAGGTAAGTTTTTGCATCTCTTGTATATGGTTAAGGTTGTTTGATTGTTGTACTATTCGGTTGAAGGAAGGAAAAGTGAAAATGGAGTTCAAGTATGAATTTGAGGATATTATAAGTTATAGGTTAACTTGAATTGTGATTCTTGGCATGCTATGAGTATAATCTTGCTGTGGATGTTAGTAATGATGTTGAGGAAGTATTGTATGTAGGTATATATGGTGTTGTGTTGTAGCTATTGTTATGATTCATCATGAAAAGGAGTTTTGAGGATTGAATGATGCTTAACTTGAATGAAGTCTTTTGATTATGGTATTGTTGATAATGTCGTTGTTGTTTAGGGGTTTGTTTAAAATTTGATAGAAGTAGATGAATTAGGGAAAATGTTGTCCAATTTTCGCTAGTTCATGAATTATTCTAGTTTGAATTTAAGAGTGTCTTTAAGACTTAACCATGGTATGAATCTTTCTAAATGTAGACTTCTCAAGCGTAAGTGTTGAACGTTGAGTAGTTAAGAAGCCGTAAAGGTATGTAAGGCTAACCCTTCTGTCTTAAGGCATGATCCCATTATTGTATACCTTCACGTGAATTCCATAATGCCTTCCATGAGGACTTCATTCCTAGAATCACTAAAGCTCATAATTCTTGATATTCTCATTATAGCATTCGTTCCATCCTGTGATAGTTGATCCTCTAAGGAAAGATATAACGAAAGTGATGATGACGATGATGTTGACGATACTTATGTACTCATATATATATGTGTGTGTGTGTGTGTGTGTGTGTGTATTTATGTATATATATATATATATATATATATATATATATATATATATATATATATATATATATATATATATATATATATATGTATATGTATAGCTATTAAGTAACACCGAGCTTATATGGTCGAGTATGACATCTATTGCGCGCGCACCACTGTAGTTGTGTACAGATAACACTGAGCCTTGGTAGGGCCAGGTATGTATCGCACCGAGCCTTGTCATGGTCGGGTATGTGAAACACCGAACCTCTATGGTCGGGTATAGTACTACTATATATATAAGTGTATGTAATGGAAGGTTCCCATTACAAAGAGGGTAAGTAAATATGATGAACGTCGCTAGAGGTATATATGACTCTATCATCCCATGACTCTTCCATCTTATGTTACTTTTCATGCTTCTATTATGCTATTGATTATGCCTTACATACTCAGTACATTGTTCGTACTAACATCCTTTTGTTTGTGGACACTGCATCATGCCCGTAGGTGGACAGGGAGATAGACTTGATCATTAGATTGCTTATCCAGAGATTGCTTAAAGGAGCTCCATTTGATCCGGAGTTACAGCTGTTGGTACTATTCTTTTGTGTGCGTATATATATATATAGGCATGGCGGGGCCTTCTCCTGTCTTTATGATGGTACATACTCTTCTTAGAAGCTCGTAGATAGTTATGTATAGTTGGATGTCTTTCGGCCTCGTCGGCTCATATTTTTGTATATCATTTTGTTAGCCTCGTCGGCTTTTGTATATATATGGGCATAGTGTTGATGGTTATATAAAAGTGCCTTAGCCCAATGAAAATTGTACTTGATGCATAGAGATTATGAGTAGGCCATATGGCTCACCTAGATATGATTGTAGAAGTATAATGAAAGGTGCCTGGTGGGGTTAGCTCCGAGTGCCCGTCATGGCCCTCCTGTTGGGTCGTGACAAAAGTGGTATCAGAGCAGTTCCGTCATAGGGTGTGTCTACGAGCCGTGTCCAGTAGAGTCTTGTTTGTGGGTGTGTTACGCGCCACACTTATAAACAAGAGGTTGTGGGCATTTTAGGAATGAATGACCTTCTCTCTTCATAGATCGTGATAGAGCCATGATATAAGGATTTCTCTTTCCTTAACCGTGTGTTATGTATTTTAGAGATGCCTTTAAAGAGAAAAGCTACAGCAGCCCAAAAGGTCAAGACAGTGATAGAGAGACCGACTGAGAGAGTATCGCCGACGGTTATTGAGGAGGGGGAGTCCCAGAATGAGGTTCCATGTCGATCCTCTCATTCATTTCCTATTTCAGAGGAGCATGAGAGAGCCTCAGCCCCAGCTCTATCACTCTCAGCTCCTCCACCAGATGCTTCGAGCCAAGATGTGAAAGAGGCCATTCATTTGCTGACTCAGCCAGTCACCGCCCAGGCCTAGCGGCATGGTACGGGTCATGGTGATAGGGATGTGAGTGCCATGGCCCGTGATTTTATTAGCTTGAACCCTGCGAAATTCTACAGGTCAAAGCAGGATGAGGATTCCTAAAGCTTTATTGATGGGATGTTGAGGACACTTCGGTTAATGCATGCTTCAGACATCGAATCGGTAGAATTGGCCTCATATAGACTACGGGATGTCGCAATTCATTGGTATACAGTGGGATGTCTTCTAGGGGTGTCAATGCACCTCCCCTAGTATGGCAAGAATTAGTTGATGCTTTTCTCCAGCATTACTTACCGCCCGAGGTGCGGCGGGCTAGAGCCGATAAGTTCTTGAATCTTAGGCAAGGAAGTATGAGTGCCTTAGAGTATAGCCTACGCTTCAATTCTTTGGCTATGTATGCTCCGACCATGGTAGCAGATATGGGTGATTGGGTACACCGGTTTTTCAGTGGCTTAGGGCCACATTTGATGAATAAGTGCTTGACTGCATCACTTCAAGTTGGTATGGACATTTCTCGCATTCAAGCCCATGCCCAGAATTTGGAGGAAAGCCAATAACAACAAAGAAATGAGCGTGAGCTTGATAGAGGTTATAGCAAGAGGGCTATATCTTCGGGTCCGACTAATGAGTTTAGAGAAGGACAAAGACAGCAGTTTTCTAGGCATTCAAGCCATTCCATGACTAGTGCGCCTCCGTAATCTTCGGGCCAGAGATTTGATAGATCTATTCACTCCGGACCAAGCCAGAGATATAGATCTTCAGGTTCTCATTACAGGGGTGGCTCAGGCCAGGAAAGGCCACCCACGCCACGATGTTCTCAGTGCGGGAAGTCACATTGGGGCCATTGTCGATTAGGCTCAGATGTTTGCTATGCATGCGGTCGGCCAGGCCATATCATGCGAGACTGCCACTAGATTGGTGGTAGGGGTAGGGTCTATCTTTCAAGGTCAGCAGTTGGGTCTTCTTCATCTATACGCCCTCCAGGGCAAGGTTCACAGACACCAGTCAGTCGTGGTAAAGGTAGAGGAGGAGCCCCCAGTTCTAGCAGTCTCTGGCATCGTATTTATGCATTGGCTGGGCGACAAGATCTTGAGTCCTCCCCTGATGTCGTCATAGGTATATTATTGGTATCTTCTCTTGATGTATATGCATTGATAGATCCAGGCTCCACATTGTCATATGCACTCCATATTGATAGCCGATTTGGGTTGAAATCGGAATCAATTAAACCTTTTGAAGTATCTACACCCGTTGGTGAATGGTAATAGCTAGCTGAGTATATATAAATTGTGTAGTTGTGATATGTAATCATCGTACTATGGATGATTTACATGAGTTGAAAATGGTGGAATTTGGTGTTATTATGGGCATGGATTGGTTGGCTTCTTGCTATGCCAATGTCGATTGTAGAACGAAGATGGTTCGCTTCCAGTTTCCGGGAGAACCGGTTTTGGAATGGAAATAAAATACAACGTCTCCAAGAGGTAGGTTTATTTCCCATCTCAAGGCCAGAAAAATGATTGCTAAAGGTTGTATTTATCACTTAGTCCGGGTTGAAGATATAGAAGCCAAATCGCCGACTCTTCAGTCTGTCCCTATAGTGAATGAGTTTCCAGCTGTGTTCCCGAATGATCTTCCAGGCCTTCCCCCAGAGCGGGAGATTGATTTTGCTATCGATGTGCTGCCGGATACTAAACGCATATCTATTCCTCCTTATAGAATGGCTCCCGCAGAATTGAAAGTGTTGAAGGAGCAATTGAAGGACTTGCTTGAAAAAGGCTTCATTAGGCCTAGTTCATCCTCGTCGGGAGCACCCGTGTTATTTGTGAGGAAGAAAGATGACTCCTTGCGAATGTGCATTGACTACAAGCAACTGAATAAGGTGACGATTAACAATAAATATCCGCTCCTAAGGATTGATGATTTATTTGATCAATTGCAAGGTGCCAAATGGTTTTCAAATATAGACTTGAGAACCGGGTATCATCAGGTGAGAGTTAGGGAGGAAGATATTCCTAAGATGGCCTTTTGAACAAGATATGGTCACTTTGAATTCCGGGTAATGTCATTTGGGCTAACTAATGCACCGGCAGTATTCATGGACTTGATGAACAATGTGTTCAACCATTGCTTAGATTTATTTGTGATTGTGTTTATTGACGATATCCTGGTATATTCTCGTTCTGAGGCAGAACATGCGGATCATTTACGTACCGTTCTCACAGTTCTTCAGACTCGAGAGTTATTTGCAAAATTTTCAAAATGCGAGTTTTAGTTGAATTCGGTGACCTTTTTGGGGCATGTTATTTCAGCCGATGGTATTCGGGTGGATATCCAGAAGATTGAGGCCGTGAAGACTTGGCCAAGGCCCACAACACCTACGGAGGTTCGTAGTTTTGGGTTTGGCAGGTTATTGCAGAAGATTTGTAGAGGGTTTTTCTTCAATCTCTGCACCACTAACTAAGCTAACTCCGAAAGTAGCTAAATTTCAATGGACGGATGCTTGTGAGCACAGTTTCCGGGAGTTGAAGAATAAATTAAATTATGCCCCAGTCCTGACACTTCCAGAGGGATCAAAGGGCTATGTTGTCTATTGGATGCTTCAGGCATTGAGTTAGGATGTGTGTTGATACAACATGGTAAGGTGATTGCTTATGCTTCAAGGCAGTTGCGAAAACATGAGAAAAACTATCCAACCCATGATCTTGAGTTAGCTGCGGTGATTCATTCATTGAAGATATGGAGACATTATTTGTATGGTGTCCATATGGATATCTATACGGATCACAAGAGCCTTCGGTATATTTTCAAGCAGAAAGAATTGAATTTACGGTGGAGGCGATGGTTGGAGTTGTTGAAAGATTATGATGTTAACATTCTATATCATCCTGGGAAGGCGAACGTTGTGGCTGATACTTTTAGCCGTAGATTTATGGGAATTTTACGTGATGTTCAGCTATAGATAAGAGAGTTAGCTCGTGAGCTCCAACAATTAGCTTGCCTAGGAGTTCGGGTAGTAGACTCAGGAAATGTGGGAGCTACCATTCATAATTCAGTTGTCTCATCACTAGTAGTTGAAGTGAAAGAGCGCCAGTACGAGGATCCCATGCTAGTTCAATACAGAAATACACTTCCGCAGAGGAGGAAGTCATCCTTTGAGATTTCTGGAGATGGAGTTCTTCGATGCTGAGGCAGATTGTGTGTTCCTGATGTTGCAGAATTACGCCATCAAATATTGAAAGAAGCCCATTGTTCCCGTTATTTTGTTCATCCTGGAGCAACGAAAGTGTATCACGACCTTAAATCCATATATTAGTGGAATGGAATGAAGAAAGACATAACGGAATTCGTGGCCCAATGTCCTAACTATCAACAAGTGAAGATTAAACACCAAAAGCCCGGTGGATCGTTGCAAGCTATGGAAATTCAAACTTAGAAATGGGAAGTGATTAATATGGATTTCATCGTAGGCTTACCTCATTCTAGGCATAAATATAATTCTATATAGGTAATTGTGGATAGACTTACGAAGTCAGCTCATTTCGAACCAGTCAGAACTACATATGTAGCCGAAGATTATGCAAAGCTTTATGTCAAAGAGATAGTACGACTCCATGGTGTCCCAGTATCTATTTTTTCCAATAGAGGGACACAGTTTACAACAAATTTATGGAAATCTTTTCAAGAAGGTTTGGGGACTCAGGTGAGTCTTAGTATAACATTCATCCACAGACTAATAGGCAAGCTGAGCGTACCATCCAGACTCTCGAGGATATGCTACGAGTATGTGTGTTGGATTTTGGAGGTAGTTGGGATGATCACTTACCGCTTATTTAATTTTCTTATATCAACAATTATCATTCTAGCATCCAAATGGCCCCGTATGAGGCTTTATATTGGCGCAAGTGCAGGTCGCCAATTGGGTGGTTCGAGGTGGGAGAAACTAAACTGATAGGGCCAGACTTGATCCAGCAAGACATAGAAAAGGTCAATCTTATACAGGATCGATTATTAACAGCTCAAAGCTGTCAGAAATCTTATGCAGATAACCGTCGACGAGACTTAGAGTTCCAAGTAAAGGACTGGGTATTCGTGAAAGTGTCTCCAATGAAGGGCGTCATGAGATTTGGTAAAAAGGGAAAGCTTAGTCCTCAGTAAATTGGACCTTATGAGATTGTACGCAAGGTAATCCAGGTGGCTTATGAATTAGATCTACCTTCGGATTTGGAGTCAGTCCATCCGATTTTCCATGATGCTTCGTAAGTGCATTGGAGATCCTTCTAGAATTGTACCGGTAGATGATGTTCAAGTCACTGAGCAATTAACCTACGAATAAATTCCCATTACCATTCTAGATAGGCAAGTACGGAGACTTAGAACTAAATATGTAGCTTCAGTTAAAGTCTTATGGAAAAATAATAATAGAGAGGGAATGACCAGGGAAGCGGAAGAAGACATGAAGTTCAAGTACCCAAACTTATTTCCACCTCCAGAGGAGACTCAGGCAGAGACGCCATTGTCCTCAGGTATGTAATGCTTTCCTTGATGCTTTCTTTGTCGTGTGTGGCCATGGTTATTGATATTGTTGTTGTAGCCCTTTGAGGGGGATATATTTTGGGTTGTTGTGACAGGATGGTAGTGTCATATTATAGGGAAAAATCTGGCGTAATTTTTGTAGAATCCCTAAGAGTCTAACATTCGAGGACGAATGTTCCTAAGGGGGAATGAATGTTACATCTAGGAAATTTTGAGTCGTTTGAATCATGAGTAGACTAACGCGAGCCTAAACTGGACATGAGGCCCTTATGAGATTAAGGAGAGTATTTGATAAATTTAAGTGGGTATATTAAGATTTTGAAGTCATATGAATCTGTGGGATTACGTTTGTCTAACGAAGTAGAATGTAAGTCATGTTTGGGATGATTTCGCAGCGATTGAGTTATACTTTATTCAGTAATGACTTGAGAAGGAGCTATAGGGCCCCTTAGATGGTTAACGAAGTGTTTTACAAGTGCCAAGATGGGTCCATAAGGATTGGGAGTCAAACGAATCGAAACAAGCGATTTATAGGATGGGGTCAATTTGATGGACTATTTAATGGACCATAGGATATTTGACGTTCCATCAAATGGTTGAGCACCACCGTATAACAGTCACAGTGAGCCATGTTGGGCTGAGTACTTTGACGGTGAAGTTTGAGAGACAGTAGGAATTTTAACGATCCGTCAAAGTGGGCGCAGGATTGCCCGATGGGATTTTAAGTCACGCTTTATATATTTCGTTTTATATCATTTGGACTCATTATTTCCCCAAATAAGATCCTTGAGCTCTCCAAAACCCTCTCTTTAAGTCTGTAAACTAATCCAAGCCAAATCCAAGAGAATCAAGAGATTCAAGTGCTAAGAAGCTTGCTAGGGTTTGTGGAACTCAAGATTTTCCTTTGATGTTGATGTTGGAGACTTCATTTTAGTGGAGGAAGTTGATCCAAGCCTTGTTCTTGTTTGATTAAGGTAAGTTTTTGCATCTCTTGTATATGGTTAAGGTTTTTTGATTGTTGTACAATTCGGTTTATGGAAGGAAAAGTGAAAATGGAGTTCAAGTATGAATTTGAGGATATTATGAGTTATAGGTTAACTTGAATTGTGATTCTTGGCATGCTATGAGTATAATCTTGTTGTGAATGTTATTAATGATATTGAGAAAGTACTGCATGTAGGTATATATGGTGTTGTGTTGAAGCTATTGTTATGATTGATAATGAAAAAGAGTTTTGGGGATTGAATGATGCTTAACTTGAATGATGTCTTTTGATTATGGTATTGTTGATAATGTCGTTGTTGTTTGGGAGTTGTTTTAGAATTTGATAGAAGTAGATGAATTAGGGGAAATTCTACCCAATTTTCGCTAGCTCATGAATTATTCTAGTTTGAATTTAAGAGTGTCTTTAAGACTTAACCATGGTATGAATCCTTCTAAATGTAGATTTCTCAAGCGTTGGCGGTGAACGTTGAGTATTTATGAAGCCGTAAAGGTATGTAAGGCTAACCCTTCTTTCTTAAGGCATGGTCCCATTATTGTATACCTTCATGTGAATTCCATAATGCCTTCTATGAGGACTTCATTCCTAGAATCACTAAAGCTCATAATTCTTGATATTCTCATGATACCATTGGTTCCATCCTGTGATAGTTGATCCTCTAAGAAAAGATATAACAAAAGTGATGATGACGATGATGTTGACGATACTTATGTACTCATATATATATGTCTATGTATGGCTATTAAGTAACACCGAGCCTTGTCATGGTCGGGTATGTGAAACACCGAACCTCTATGGTTAGGTATCGTTCTACTATATATATATATATATATATATATATATATATATATATATATATATATATATGTGTTTATGTAATGGAAGGTTCTCATTAGAAAGAGGGTAAGTAAATATGATGAACGTCGCCAGAGGTATATATGACTCTATCATCCCGTGACTCTTCCATCTTATTTTACTTTTCATGCTTCTATTATGCTATTGATTATGCCTTACATACTCAGTATATTGTTCGTACTGACGTCCTTTTGTTTGTGGACGCTGCGTCATGTCCGCAGGTGGATAGGGAGATCGACTTGATCCTTAGATTGCTTATCCAGAGACTGCTTAGAGGAGCTCCATTTGATCCTGAGCTGCAGCTGTTGGTACTATTCTTTTGTGTATATATATATGGGCATATCGAGGCCCTGTCCCGTCTTTATTATGTTACATACTCTTCTTAGAGGCTCGTAGACAGTTATGTATAGTTGGATGTATTTCAGCCTTATTGGCTCACATTTTTGTATAATCCTTTTGTTAGCCTCGTCGGCTTGTGTGTGTAGATGGGCATAGTGTTGATGTTGATAAAAAAGTGCCTTAGCCCGATCAAAATTGTATTCTTGATGCATAGAGATTATGAGTAGGCTGTACGGCTCACCTAGATATGATTGTAGAAGTATGATGAAAGGTGCCCGGTGGGTTAGCTCCGGGTGCCCGTCATGGCCCTCCGGTTGGGTCGTGACACAAACTCCATGTTGAGCATTCTACTATATAGCCTGGTAACCTGTTTCACACAATTATCTTAATTCGACAAGGTTAACAATTATACTTTTTTCTTTCATTCTTCCCCCTTTTGGCATCAGAAAAAAGAGACCAGTAATATGGATCTCTTAAATGTTATTTAAATTTCAGAGTTAGCAACATTCAAAAGTAAGTTCATTAACTGACATTAGGCACCAACATAGAGACATTAAACAAATACACTGACTAACGAAAAAAGACGACAAGGATTAAATAGGCGAATTCCTATGTACGACCAAGAGGATGGTTTAGAGGTTGCAGGATTGTCTTTGATAAGAGCAACAACCAAGTCCTGAATAGTCTTTGTATTATCTTCTCTTTACTTATTCAGTACCATCTACAGATTCAAAAAGTTGGCATTTAATGCTTCATTTTCTTTCTTATACTTTGCCTGTAACATACCCAGTTCATAGAGGTGGTTTTCCTATAACGAATCTGATTTCACCCTCCTTGGTAGCAAGATGATTTCTTAATGCTTGCAGCTCTTCATCTACATTCTCAACAGGAATGGATTGATCAACTTTTTCATCTTTCTCTACCGAAGAGCCAGTAGAGGGGTAGAGGTCTAGTTGAACAGTTGCTCGCCCGATTCTGGCTCTCTGATGCTGGGAGTTTCAGCGCAATCTTCTAGAATCACGGAGCAATCTTCCTCTTGGAATTGCATCCTTATCCCTTCTTCAATGTCAGCATCTTCAGGCATAGGCATTCTGTGGGGAAATGACTGGTATAGATCTGGAATGGGTTTGCAAAGATCTGCAACCTCTTGTCTCTTCTTGGTGGGCGCCTCCTCCTCTGTTAGGATGTACCCAAGCCCAAAGAAAAAATTATCCTGGAGGATAGGAATGGGCTTAGTGATGCCTTGCAGATTCTTTCCCAAACCTTTTCCGAGTTCAAACCTGTTTAGAAGCATAGTGGAAGCAATCATCTTATAAACTGCCAGCATGGGAGTTTCCAGGGGGTCAATTTTGTGGGCCGCTCCTACTAACTCTATGACATGGAAATTTGTTCCTTTGGGTGCAGCTTCAATGATTGGTACAAAATTGTCTGGATAATTATGTATGTTGGCTTCCCCGTGGATCACCACTTCTTCTCTTTCCCAGACAAATTTTACAGATTGATGAAACGAAGATGGTACTGCCCCTGCCATATGGATCCATGGTCTTCCTAGAAGCAAATTGTAATTGGCCGGTATTTCCATGACTTGGAATTCTGTGGTAAACTCAACAGGTCCTATTTGAATAGCCAGATCAACTACTCCAGTGGCATCACAACGTCCTCCGTCAAATGCTCTTATGTTAGTGTGGCTTTGGAAAATCTTTCCGAGGTCACACCCTAGCTGAGTCAAAGTGGATTCAGGGAAAATGTTGAGTCCTGCCCCATTGTCAATCAACACTTGGGTTACTACTTTGTTGCGGGACATGATAGTGATGTGCAACGCTTTGTTGTGGTTTATTCCCTCCTTAGGCAACTCTTTTTCTGTGAAGGCAATTTGATGTTCCTTCATAACATGGGCAATCATTTCGGCCAGATTTTCACTGTTTGTTCCAGCCGGGACATGAGCTTCCTCCAACACCTTCATTAGAGCTAGGCGGTTGTTGGGTGAACTTTGCAGCAATTCTAGCACCGATATTTGGGCCGACGTCTTCTTTAAATGCTCGGCAATGGAGTATTCTTTTGGCTGCGTTCGGCGCCAAAAGTCTTCAACTTCCCCTTCAGTGATAGTCCTTTTATTATTACCCTTCATTCGGTGTCCCTTTTGGGCTAGGTCTTCAAGCATATAACATCTTCCTGATCTTGCGATACCATGTACGGCGACCACTTGGACAACAAACTCTTTACGATGTAGCGCTAGAGTCACCTGAGCAAGGTGTGCTATCACTGGTGCGGGGATTAATACCTTGAATCGTGTGCATCACGTTATTTCCATGGTTTTGCAAAGGGTTCGTGTTCACATTTGGAGGGGCCGTTTGGAGCACAATTTCTTTCAAGTCGATCAGATCCTGTATTTTGTACTTGAGATTAATGTAATCTTCAGTACTATGCCCTATGTCATTGGAATGACAGGCACATATTTGGTTAGCTCGGTAAAACCAATTCTTTGGATCACCAGCTTTTAGCGGAATTACTTGAATCATTCCAGTCGCACTTAACCTCTTGAACAAATCAGTCCGAGATTCCATTAGCGGAGTAAACACCCGAGGGGGTTTCTTCTCAAAATTTGGACGTGGCGCATTATAGGCATTCGGTGGGGGTTGATTCTGGTAGGTATTGGGTTAGTTATTTTGTGGGGTACGGTAAATGGGTGGGGGAGTCTGGTAATTTGGCTGTGGAGCTTGATAATTTGGGAGAGGTGAATGGAAGGTATTTGGTGGAGCTTGGTAGTTTTGGGGTGGTGATTGGAAGGCTAGTTGCGCGTAATATACATGCACCATTTTGTAAAGGGTGGGTACGTAGGTATTTGGAGGAGGTGAAGCATATGCTCCCATCGTGAAATATTCTCTTCTTTTGGGTTTAGGGGCATAGGATATGCTAGCCTTGTCTTCTTTCTTTTTGCGCATGAACCCGGTTGAACCTGAACCAGCGGATTTTCTAGTTATGCTTACTAGTCGGCCGGTTTTGAGACTGTCTTGTATGGCATTCCCATTTTGACTAATTAAGAGAAAGGTCTCCCTGCCATTGAAAGCATTCTATCATAGAAGTCTATCTCTTGTGAACGGATAAAAACCAATACAAGTTCCTCTGCGCCCATAGGAGGTTGCACTCGGGCATCCTCTATTCTCCACCTGTTTGCATATTCGTGGAAGTTCTCAGTAGATTTCTATTTCACTTTCTCCAGATAATACCTATCTGGCAATGTCTCCATACTAAAATAGAATTTTTCCATGAAAGCAGCGGCCATGTCTTTCCATGTGACCCAACGACGTATATCTTGCGCCGTGAACCATACTGAGGCCTCTCTTGTCAAACTTCGGCTGAACAATCTCATGATGAGTGCTTGATTGTCTCGGATACCGACCAACTGTTCGAAGTAGGACCATAAGGGCGCTTTAGGATTGCCCATCCCGTTAAACAATTCGAATCGGGGTAATTTGAAACCTTCGAGTAAATTCAAATGGGGATGCATGCACAAATCGTCATAGCTTAGACTTGTGCCAGTGAGGGTAGTCCTCATAGATCATTCCAACATTGCAGTCATCTTCCGCTCAAGCCTTTCCTCCTATTTTACCTGTTCGGCCTTCCATGCCTTTTCCATTTCTTCATAGTGGTCAATTTCCCAATCGGGCGAGAAAGTGCCTGGTGTGACAGGTGTGTGGAAAGAAATAGCAGGGCAAATTCGGGTAATAGCAGTGCTTTTGTCAGTGGGTAGTGGGGTGGTGCTTGGTTATGTACTGATGCCAGGGTGGGTATTTTGTAATGCTGGGTAAGAGGGGATAGAGTGGGCCGTTCTGGGAATTTAGTTGGTGTTAAATGGTGGTGGGGTGTGGCTTGAAGTGCCAATGTGGACATCAATTCAGGTAAATGGCATGGTGGTCATAACGGACCTGGCAGGGAAGTGACATGGTAATGGTGAGTTCAGAGATGGAAAAAATGGTGGAGGCCTTCATTCCTCGGCAGCGGCCTTTTGAGCAGCATTAACAGCTTTTTTTCGCGCCACCTCCTTTTGGGTTATACCGTAGAAGATGGCATGAGTGACTGAAATGACCCGGGTATCTATGGCTAAAGACCAATCCTTTGGAAAGACCATCGTTCCCAAAAAGCAAATGATAAAGGCCAAGGGTTTGGTAGCCGTTCAGTCGACATAAGTTTTGAATTCTCCGGGATGTTCCACAAATCCATCCGGGCTCCCAACCCTTCTTTACAACTCGCTAAAGGGTATAGTAGGGCCATGGGCCCAATTGGCGTAATTTAGGGAAAGCATCCTACAACTTTGGGAGTAGGTAGGTTTTTCTGGGATCACAGCATTTTTGTCGGGTTTCTTTCATCTTTTTAATCCCGAGCCTACGCTATTTAGTACATCCCTAAACTCTTCCAATGTTGGTGTCATTTCAATGTCATCCCCAAATCTGAAAACAATCCGGTCTCTATCCCAGAATCCGGTGATTACTTCTATCAAATCCTTACAACCGGTCATATTCATGATAGATGTCAAATTCCCTAGATGACATGAGATCTCTCTTTTCTCTTCCGGGGACATTTGACCCCACCAAATCCGTAGGAGCTCAGGCGTGATCAGAACCATATCGAAGTTCAAATTGGTTGATATGTACAAAACAAAACCCAATGTCAGCCCCCCCCCCCCTCCATTAGGCAATGGCTTCATTCATAGGCACATTTAACGTCTCAAAATAGCACAAAATATGATATGCGATGTCTTTTAGGTCATAGACTGTACTTGACACAGGTTAGACTCCTTATCGGCTTTGGATACGTCTAAAATATCCAAACCATCCAGTCTACTTCTCATTTGGATTTGCCTTAGCTCTATCTTAGGCTTAAGTAAGAGTGGGTTTTTCGAATTGACCTTGGACCCAAGCGGACTACTCGGGGTGAACCTTTGTCGGCCGTTGGGTGACCGCACACCAACTTAACATTCAACGTATTCCAAATAAGGGGTTATTCGGGTTTTTTAGTGAAGGCTAGACCGCGAGCCCGCGTGTCCCCTTTGAAACCATACTTTTTTGCAGTAGTGGCAAAATTAATGATAAGATATGAATGACAGTTCAAAATTTTGTGAAAATATTAAACACATAGGCAAAAAAATACAGTTAAGATCATATTACATTAGAACCCTTACGGTTAGAACATAGTAATTCCCCAGCAGAGTCGCCATCTATTACGGTTCGCTTTTACGCTAGTTAAGGCATAAAAGTTACTACGAGGTTGTTGGTGCTCTAATTGGATTTAGTATTTTTTAGAGTTGGCACATAATTTATTATGAAAAACTAGGAAAATGGGTTTTAAATTTTTTTCAGAAATGAGTAAAATCTTTTGGACCAGAGTTCGAGGTAAGGGTTCTGATGATCCCTTAGGGAAGGTTTTACGAATCGTAGTATTAAGGATCCGTAGAATACAGTTGACCTACGAGCTTCAATGTGTGATTAATGTATTTATTTTCCCCAAATGATAGCGTTTTGATTTTTTCGCAAAAAGTCATTCTTTTTCATATCATAATTATGGTTCCAAGAAAATTTTCGGCAAAAATTCAAACCTTTTTTTTTGGGGGGGGGGGGGGGGGGGGTTGGTTCAAAAATCCACGCAAGTTTTCAACTCACTTCATTGCCGGACTAGGACACACCCGAGATTTCTCTCGAGTAGAGTCACTACTATTCTAGTCCTAATGAAATGGGTTTAGTATTTACGGATATATATAGAAAATATGGAGTATATCTCCGGTTTTATACTTATATATATATATATATATATATATATATATATATATATATATATATATATATATACATATATATATATATATATATATATATGAAAGAAAAAATACAAGTTGTTTTATTCAAGGTTGTTTTTAAATCCTTGAAGCTCATAAAATCAAACCGTATTCTAAGTTCCCAGATCCGTCAAAACCCATCCTACCAAGCAGTCCAATTTTAGCGCAGTGTTGGTGTTGGGCTTCCAGGCTCAAAATCCTTTACCAGAAAAAATTATTCCAAATCCATGTCTTAACGATCCAATTTTTTACCAAACTCCAAAGTATTCAGATTGGTGCTTTTTTTTTTTTTAGCTGTAGCCCAACTGTCTCTAAAAACGTCTTTTGGCCTCTTTTTATCACACAAAATGTTAACAGCTTCATACTTGAAATGGAAAAGGCTCTTTAATCAATTTTTTTTTTAAGGAAGTAATCACTTTGTTTTGGACTTAAAACCATTTTCTTTAAGTAAATCCCATTTACTACTGCTGCTTTTAAAATCGTGACATTTTCTTAAAAACCAACTCGTGAAACCTCTTTTTTTTTTAATTAAGGAAAGAATTATTAACCGTGTTTGGAAAATCAATTTGTTTTGGAGACTTACCTAAATTATTAAATATTTACCTAAGTTCTAACATGCATAATGGGTTCCAATAATCACATACTCAGTACATATACAACATATATATACATAAATGGAGGAAGAAGGAGAATAAATTTTCAATTGATGGACCATGCCCATCAGTGCCATTTTTACCTACTGGCTGGGCCTTCAAAGCACATTAGCTCCCCTTTCTTATTCAGTTCCCATGGACTCGATCAAGAATTGTGTTGGGCCTTTGGCCCAACGAATTTTGTGCAGTAAGAAACCCCTCCCCCCCCCCCCCCCCCCCCCCCCCAAACAGTAGGATTTTCGTGCAAGCAAAGAAAGAAGGGGATATAAATTAAAGAACATCCAAAATATTCCAAGTAAAGAGATACATGACATATCAATTTGTCAAAAATGATACAATCACTATGCTTGGAAGAAAAACTTAGACAAGAAAAAACATATTAATCTTTATGAATGGAGGTAAAAGAACAAATCCAGGAATCAAGGCTATATGTAACGACCCATTTGGTCGTTATTGCATCTCTGACACTTTTGACCATTTCTTGAGCTTGGTTAGCTCACTTTAGACCCGAGGGAACCATCGACACGCTTTTTGAGGTGCTTAGATTTGATTCGGGTGACTTTTTGTGAAAATTGGGCTTAAAGCGAAAATGGTTGACTGGAAGTTGACTTTTGGGTAAACGGACCATTTTAAAAAATTTATCGATTTCGAGAGGTCCGAATGCATATTTTGATTGGTTCCCAACGCACACGGGTGCATTTTGGGACTTGGGTTGGAAATTTAGTTTTGAGGTATCGGGGGTTGACTCGGTCAACGAGGCCTCTAATGGAAATTTTGAGGCCACGAGTGTGTCCGTAGCATGTTTTTATGTATATCTGCATATTTGTTTTGTGTACGGGTGGTTCCGGGTGTCAATTTCAAATTTGGAAAACACTAGAAAATTCTGGTGTCTGGTGCCTCCGATTCGGTTGTGCCATGGCAGTATGGTGCCTCCAATTCGTTCCTCCAATTCGGTGGCGCTATGGCGGTCTGTTGACCTCTGATTCGGTCCTCCTATTCGGTGCTCCAACTCGGTCCCCCAATTCGATGGCGCCATAGCGGTCTGGTGCCTCCAATTTGGTGACGGGTAGTGACTGGGTATTTAATGAAATAAAACCCCAAATCTTTCCATTCATTTATTATTACTAAGTAGTTCATCTTGGGAGCTTTTCTAGAGGTTTCTTGGAGATATTTTGGGAATACTCTTGGAGGTAAATCTTGTTATCCCTCTTCTATTTCATTGATCCTTTTCATCACAGATTTCCTCTTCCTTAAATAATCCCTTAGGAATGGAAGATGGAAGTGGGTTTTGATGAACTTTCCTCTAGGCTTATTAATGATGAAATTGATGGTGTTTATGTTAGATTTTGATGAAGCTAAGCTTATTAATCAAATATCTTTCATTTCTAGTGTTGAATTTCAGAATCAAACGGTTAGGGTTTATACCCAAATTGGGAGTTTTACTTCAAATTCGAAATTGGGTAAATCTATGAGTTAATTTAGCAATTAGTGGTTGGGTTATGATCACCTAGTTCTTAATTTGATATTTTATTCTGAATTTCCCATTTTACCCTTGTCGGCCTGTTTCCCCAGTTTCTAGGGTTAGAATTGACCTAGATTGAATAGTAGCAATGTTAGTATCATTCTTCATGATTTCTAATCTAGATTTCGATTATGCTTAGACTCTTTTGGTTCTGAGGTTCAACGGAAAGGAAAGGCAAGGGAGTGAGTTGTTGGTGTTGCGGTTCGGCCATCCAGGTAGGTTATGGCTTACCCTTGGTGAGACTTCGTATAGTAAAGCATATATTTAGATTATATTGTCGGAGAAAGCATGTAAACATTCAGATATGAAGTTGGGTTGGATATTTCCTTAGGTTGGGCCCTATTGTGTGATTGGGGCTAGCCACCCCGTTGTGTTGTGACTTGATTATTTTATTGTGATGGTTTGATGCCATGTGTTATTAGCAGATATTGGGAATTGTTTTTCCATCTTGATTGTGATATGATAGTATCCTACGAGTGGATGTTAATACGAGGATAGAGTTCTATATGACTTTGTAGTCTCGCATGACATTGTTGGCGTACCCATGTTGGTACTTGTGACACTGATATGTTGTTAGTGTCTGATATGTTGTTGGCGTACCATGTTGGTACTTGTGATATTGATATGTTGTTGGCATACCCATGTTGGTACTTGTAATATTGACTTAATTCTTAATGTTGGCACATGCATTGCACATATTCTCATCCATTCATGATGCATTGTTGATATCCTGATTTTAACTCATAAAACTCTTTTACTTGAGTGACGTGAGATGGCTGATGTCCGATGATTAATTCCAGAATCGTTGATTATATCCGATGTCCGATGGTTGTTCCGAAATCGTGGATTGTGTTAAAAAGATATGAGAGTCTGTGATCCGAGGTCATGTACCGGAGCGGTATGAGTGTGATAAGAGATCTTGTTGTTGTCATCTGCATACTTGAATCATACATTGAGCACTCATCTTGCTTATATATCTATAAGGCACATTTGATAGTGCAGTGACGATGTGGCCTATGTTGTTTTGAAATAAATGAGAGGTTTTATACTAATTGTGCGACCATTCTATGCTGTGTGATACAGAATGGTCGGTAGGTGTGAAGGGTGGAAAGGTCATCTCTATGCTGTGTGATACGGAGCGACATAATAAATGGACTTCGCGGGTCCCCCCATGGGTTATGCTACCGAGACGTCGATATTTCCGTCCGGAGTACATGTGTACACAACATTGCATTACATATACATTTCATACATTATTGCATTGCATTGCACTTGGTTTCTATTGTGATTATCCCTATAATGTACTTCATATTCTTGTGATGTACTCGCGATCTATGGATTCGGACTGAGTATTTGAGACTTGGCACATTTGGGGACTAGATGCTTCAACTTAGGTGATGACGTGTACTTGGTTCTAGCTTATGTATGATTTATGCTTGATTTATCTGCTTATCCTGCTTTATTGTCTAAATTATGTCAGCTATTTTTAGTCGGCTGATGATGCCTATTAGTACCGTTGTTTTGTACTGACCTACGCTTGCAGCATTCTTTTATGAATGTAGAGCATTAGACGGTTCCACTCTTTTCCCTCGGTGATGATTGACGAGGCTGCTGTAGAGTCATTCCAGGGTGAGCACGATCACGGCCGCTGCCCGGATGTTCTCTCATTCACTTACTTGTCTTACTCTTATTTCGAGACAGTTTTATTATGAGAATTTATCATCTTTCAGACTCGTAGTATGTAGTTAGTGCTCTTGTATGACCAGACCAGATCTATGGGGTTGTATTTAGTATTTCCTCACTTTATCTTATATGGATGATTTGAGACTTATTCTATATTTATTTCTTCCGCCTTTACTTAAATTGGTTAAATTGGGATAAGGGTTCGCCTATTACGGTGGGAACGATAGGTGCCCGCACGTCCTAGTAAAATGGGTCGTGACACTATAGGCCCAACAACACAAAGCCCACACGAAACAATAGAAAAATGGAAAAGAGAAACAATGCCCAAATATGCAAATAGCATAAAAACAGATCACATGATTTTATTCATAGTGTAGGTATACACTCTTTCCCACTTGATATAACACAAATATACACAGCTATAGTGATGTTAAAACAGCACCAAAAGGAAAACTTTCACTTTCTCAATCCTAATGCCACACAAGATCCAAGGGATTTCATGAATTCCAGGCATGGTAGGCATTAGGGGAAGCTTAAGCTTAATCCCCAAGTGCTAATTTTGCCTCCCTATTTATGTGCTAAGCTTAGTGATATACAAGAGACGGAATGTTTGCATACGTAGATATACCAGGCCAGAACTAGTACACAGTCATATTAACAAAACTGATAAGGTCCTAAGACTAAGTTCACAACCAGCAACCCAACTGAGTCTAAAAAAGAAGTAAGGAAAAGGGAAAAAGCAAACAGATGAAGACATGGACTTCAATCAGCAAACTGGACACCAATAGCAAGCGAAATTTCCCATGTAGAGATCATCAATCAAAGAAAAAACCAAGTCTAGATTCATGCTCACAAGTATAGGCAATGTTTAGCAGGAAATTACAGAATTTCAGAGATAGAACATTTGATCTTATATGACTTAAACAATACCTATTCCACGTTCTTCTTTAAAAGAAACTACACCTCTTTTAGTTAATGTTCTTAGTGCAACCAAAATCACTTTAACACAACAATTCATTCTCCCTTTTTTCACAAGAAATCAGTCATCAAGATGTGTGGTTATACTCTATTCCAAAATCCAGACAAGTGACTCTTCAAGTCAGTAATGATTCAACCCTTAAGTCATGATAGCAGACCATTAAGAAGAAACATGATCAAATAAGGTCATACATGCAATCTGCTTACTTCATCAGACCTCAGATAAGACAAATTTTAATGACATAGCATATAGCACAAGGAACTCACATAGTTTAAACCCTAAGGCCATAAGTTAGACTCTAGGAACTCATGTAAAAGGACCAATGTAAGACCTTCAAAACACCATGTGTTCTTAAAGAAATTATAACTAAGAAACTGATCCACTCAAAGGATGAGGTGGCAGAAATGCCCTTTTTCCAGTATGTTTTAAGGATCCCAATTTTAAAGAATGATATGAAAACTGTGCCACCCACAAGACTGCCATAGGCCAACTGCTACACTCACCAGACTACAAAGGCCAAAAGTCAAACATGCCCCCAGTTTTGAAAAAAGATAATGTATGATACAGTTTTAGACTAGTCCCTTCCATGGGAAGATTTAAAAACAAAACATGTTTTAAGCAACCTCGACAAAGCAGCTTACACCTTTATATAATTTCCATGAAGATACAAAAAAAATCTAGCCTTGGCAAGAAATAGCTGAACCAACTTACACAAAAAAGGAAAATAGCACAACAGTTTGAAGTCACATAGTAGTAGATTAGGCCAAACAAGATCAAAAATGAACTTCTTATACTTAACAGGGTTATGATCAAGCACATTACAGGT
This sequence comes from Lycium barbarum, assembly GCF_019175385.1. Taxonomy (NCBI): domain Eukaryota; kingdom Viridiplantae; phylum Streptophyta; class Magnoliopsida; order Solanales; family Solanaceae; genus Lycium; species Lycium barbarum. The sequence continues at coordinate 54,293,930 of NC_083338.1, forward strand.
GAACTTATTTAGCCAAGGAACAACTCTGCACTCTATGCTCATTCATACACATCTTTACTCTTTTCTTTTTCTTTAAGCTAAACATGATTCAAAAGCAGTCTAAGCAGATTAATCAAAGTGAAGACATATCTCATATAGCACAAACCCTTTCCTTTAAAGATGAGACAACAAAACAGGCAGAGTACCTTTAGAAATTACCTACCACTCAAACAAATAATTCACTACATAGGATCATGTCCCATCACAGTTTATTAGTCAACTAGCATATTCACACAAATCTGCCAGGCTCCCAAAGGTATTCAAACATGAGTTCTTATAAGACTAATTAATTAGACTAAGCATATTTTCAAAAAAACATCATTGTTACAAACTCCTCATATAAATCTTATTACACAAACCATAACATCAATAAACCACTGATCTTTTTTACTCTATGTGAACATCTTCATTATCAAATGAACTTCAACTCATCCTATTTGGATCAACTAAACTTGTTTTCTTTTTGTTTAGTCCCTAGCAGGCAACAGATCTCATCACTAAAGCCATACTTAACAAAGTCTTGTTTTTTTTTTTTTTTTTAGTTTAGACAGTTTCACATAGCTTCCAATATTATCTAAATCAGCCAGCCAAAACTAGACGAAACTAAGCTATTCTTATTTAGCTAACAATCATACAAACATTAGGCACATGACTAAAAAAAGAGAACTAACTGGCACTAAACATGATAAGCCTAAACAACATTAAAAGTTAATTAATCTAGCACTTTTATACTCGTAAGCAATAAATAGAAAAAGAGGTTACCTTTGCGAGTGCAGCCACTAATCGAGATTCAAACTTAAAGATTTACTCCTCTAAACCCCAAACTCAAGCCACAGAACTCAGCAAACACAAGAACAAAGAGAAGAGTTTCCCCTTTCTTTATTAAAAATTTTACTGGACTTAGAAAATTCTTTTAAAAGACTTCAATCAAATTTTGAAAGAAATCTTTAAGTATTTTGAGTCTAAATGAGTATATTTTTTTAGAAAATATATTCAAAGTTACAACAAAGAAAATATGGCCCTTTAAATAGAAAACCTAGAACTTCAAAACCCCTTCTCGTTCGATGTGGGATAACTCCCCTTGTTGGGGTTTCCTCCTCACATTTACTTTGGAGGGTTAGGATTACATGTAAAAATGAACGAAGGGTCGGATCTTGCCCTCAAAAAGGTCGATCTTCTAGGTTCCAAATGAACCAATAGCAACCCGAGGTTCAAAATTCACAAACGACCAAAAATCAATTAAAGATTTGCAGAGCATCAACGTCCAAAGTTCACAAAATAGAGAAAACATCCTAATAAGGACGGGATAACACTTCGTTTGAGTAGAGATAGGTGAAAATCGGAGGAGACAATTAATGCCTTGCCCAAAATTGACCCAACCAAGCCTGTAAAAGCCTTACCCGCTCTGCAGCTTTGCCAAAAATGGCGAAATGATGCCATGAGAGAGAAGGTGGCCCGCGGCGGCTAGCGTTTCACTCAAGAAACCCCTCCAACGCCTCCTAAGTCTTTGTTTGCCTTATCTGATGAAGTAGAGAGGGGCGTTTGCTCCTTATTTGTTAATGACTTGGGTCAGGTCTGGCCCAATTGGGCTGGACTCAGTCCATTTAAACAAAGAGAGGGGAAACCCGGTTTGTGTACACATATATGTATATATATATATGATATATTTATGTATACATGTATATGTATATATATACATATATGTATATATACACGCATGATATGCGAATATATCAATAAATAATATATTAATGCATATATGTATGTATAAAGGACAAAAAATGTAAATTAATGAGTAGGTAAGAAAAAAATTGATTACTAAACAATTTAATTAAAGCTAACTAATCAATTAATAAAAACAAAACATGATTGATTTTCACAAAATATTGAATTCACAAGTATGGCCTTAATTGAATTAAATAATGAATTTTGTTATTTCAATCATGGCCCTATTTGACTAACTAATTGACTTGTTCAATCGTACCCATAATTAAACACATAATAAGCAAACTACAAATATTAACCATAATTAATTATAGTTAAATTGAAGATTCTCCGTATAAATGATTGTGCAGAAATTAAAATTTGGGGGTAGAAATGATTATTTATTTTAATCAATAAATTTTCCTTGAATTAAAAAGGGATAAATATTTGCTCATTAATTTGTGATTATTTGGACAATTAAATAAATAACTATTTTCTTATTGAAATTAGTAAAATGCATCATTAATTGGTGTAAAAAAAAAAATCCAAATGGTGTATTATAGAAATTATTTTACCAAACTTTACGGGCAAAAAATTCAAGTACTTTGATAAAATTAAAATAAATTATGGGAGGTGAAAAATTAGGTGTCAACCACAACATTTAGCTAGAACTTAACCATTTTAGCTTAAAGAACCGAGGCAATGTGGTGTGGCCATTTCCAAATAATTGTGTGGGAAGGCATCAGTCAACCACTATATACAAGAAAGGACACAACATACAGCAATTTCTTAGGTGACGGCTGTTAGGATTGACTTATTAAATGCAGCAATAAGCAGATAGTAGCATTCAACATATAGCAGCAGGTCTATAGGATTTAAAGGAACAACAGTTTTGGGTTCAGAGAGTTTAGCAAAACTTAACTCAAAATACAGCAAGCAAGCATCAATGGTTCAGCTCAAAATGTGGCAATGGCTTCCTCTTATAGGCAGTATCACAATGGCATTAAGCTTAGATATCAAAGACAGTAGTCCTCAAAGGGGAATTTGAAATTTTCAATGTCACTCCCCGAACCATGGTCTAGGCAAAACACGGCACTCGGTGCCTTACTGCATGTGACCGAATGAACCACATTGCTTGCTGAATCATCATGAGACGTATCATAGGCAGAATAAGACATGGATGCATAATGAGCCATAATGTCAAATAGCAATGCTTGTTTAATCATGAATACGGATTATATCAAAAATGAGCCAAAATGGCTAACCGACTCTGAAAGTCTGACATAACATAACTGACTTGTCTAGTCTATGAAACCTCTATCATGAGACTGACTGGAAACATACTTGCTGGGACAAGGCCCCCAGCATACCTTTAAATGCATAACTGATAAAAGAAAGACAATGTCTAAACCCTGAATGAGATGGGGCTCATCAATAAGCTGATAAGTCTGAAGTCATACAAAGCAGAAGCGTCGTCCTATAATTCTGTATCTGCAACGTGAAATGCAAGCCCCCGGACAATAAAAAGGGGACGTCAGCACATTGAATGTACTGGTATGTAAAGCAACTGAATGAAATAACATTGGACCTGGAAATAACAGAATAGAGACTGAACTGAAACATGATAATGAACATGAGTACATATTCATACATAACATGTGTAAAATATCGTGAGTAGGGAGTGTTACACCCCGTAGGTTCGTACGTGAAAATTTATAAGTGTTGGACGTTCTAAGTATGGATACTGGAGTACCCATCAAGGATATATGATATTATACGAACTAATCCTATGGTCATGATGGTTTACGTTCATATAATAATCTATGGGAAACTCCGGGACCAAGCAAATTGAAGAAAATAAATTTGTCGAAAATTTGGAAAAAGTTGACAGAATTTTGGACAGAAATTTGGGTCAACTTTTGAAACACATTAAAACTCTTAAATCCTAGTATATTAAGAGTTTTAATGTGTTTCAAAATCCTAAAATTAAGTTCGTAGAGTCTAGTTTCGAACGCAAAAAACCGCTCGTCGATACGATATCGGAGCAGAGAATTATGGACGTTACGAGTTTAGCAGACAATACTTTGGGGTGAGTCAGCCCATGTACACCCCTCTTACTGAAGTATCCATAAATAATGGCAGAGAATCAACTTTGACAATGTAAATATATCCCTCAAAAGTCATGCTTCCATGGCTACAAACACGGGAACAAACGATAAAACCAAAAGTAGTTCACACTTCCAAATATCTTCTCTTTTCGACATTTCATCAGCTGGGGCCTAGGGGCATATCAAGGGTGGCAGAGCCAAGAGTTCTGATGATAAAGAGACTCAAAATTTAAGAAGAATATCAAAAAATGACGTATGGTTCAGTGCACAATTCATCCAATGTGGCAATAAGTACATCAGAACACAGCTTGGATCTATAATGTTAGGCAAGTGTGTTTGATCATAGGTGGATTTTGGATTTGAAGTTTATGAGTTCTTATATTAATCTAAAATTAATATACAATTTAATAATAGGATTTACAATGAAAGTTTTATAAATATTCAATGAATTTTATATATATAGAGAGAAAGAATATGAGCAAAAGCTATTGAATTCACGTGAAAATATGAAAGTTATTAATCAAGAAATTTTTTGGCTTAACACATAGCTAGCCCCATAAACTTATCAGGATATTCTATTTAGACACTCGAACAAAGTCTTGTTTCAATTGAATACCTCAACTCTTAATAAAGTGTTTCCATTATACACTTTCAGTTCAAATTTTGAAAGTTTTTTGCATGTATTTTCATCGTCTATTAGGTGATTAAGTTAATCACATAAATATGTCATCACCTTTAATTATACGCATCATCGACAAATACAAGGAACTCTATATTGCGCTATGGAAACTTGATACTTATAAAGAGACTCGACTGTCAAAACATAATGCATAAGGAACCTCAATGACTATAAGAGTAGAGAAACCCTCTATACGAACATAAGATCTATGACACTTCACGATATTGCTCGACTTATCTTATTTCCGGGTAAGTTTGGAACATCTGTTCCAACACGGTTCATCTCAAGTAAAGTATTATATCCCAATGATAATAATTCTGGAAGTCAACGACATGATTCATCTTAGATAGGAACTATATTCCATTCACGATCACATAAGGTTAGTGACACAATTCTGGAAGTTATCGATATGATTTACCTTAAGTAGAGATCTATACCCCATCAACAATGACCCAGAAGCTATCAATATGATTCATCTTAGGTAAAGGACTATTACCCAATAATGGTAATCCATAAACTACGCACAATTAAATTACAAGAGATCAAAAGTACAATTAATAGCTACAGTAATGCTACAGTCACTCGACCCAGATTTGGCATCTTATAAGAGGGGTTTTACCCCTCATTTTTCATCCCAACACTTCTCAAAATTTCCCAAATTCTCTAGAATAATCCTCCAACGTCCGTCTATAGAATGTTAGTGCAAATTAAGCCAAATCCCCGAATTTAAGTTTGGACAACGCATAGCTGTGATTATAATATCGTATTGCGGTGAAGCTTGGCTTGGATTCAAAGTGATAATCGAATATACTGCAATTCTAGCAGGTGAAAGGTATGAATCATTCCTTATTAGTATTGATTTAAGCTTATTTACGGAGGAAAAGTTACTAAATGAGCGTACAATGAATTTATGGGTCGAGAAATTAGAAACAAAATAGCGTGGGATGTTTTATGGAATATTTTGGTATTGATGATGATGTTGTTGATGTTGGTGCTGTTATAGTTGTTGTTTTGTTGCTATTGTGATTTCGGGCTAGGCAAATAAACAGGGGAGGTGCTGCCCGAATTTCGGCAGATTATAAATGAATTTAAATTGAAGGTCTAAGACAAGTGTATGATGGTGAGCCTAACAATAGTATGAATGGTTTTATATGTAGATTTCAAGACATGAGGTAGGTTGGAAGTCGAGAAGCGAGCTTCCAGGTATGTTAAGGCTAGTCCCTTTCTTTCAAAAGGCATGATTCCTATGTTATGATTTCATACATATTTTTCATAACCTTCTTAATTCTAAAAGTTAGAAGTTCGTGATTCTTAAAAGCTTTTTATGATGCTAAGGACGAGATATTTTCTATGATGAACATGATGATGATGATTTTAATTCTAGAAATTCCGAAGCTATGATTTGAGGGCATTATGAGATTATTGAGCCATTCCATGAATCCCTTGCTCTTACTTATTGTTGATGGTCTCACCTCATGTTACTCGTTCCTTCGAGGTGAGATATAGTGAATATGATGATTCTATTTCCAGTGCCGTCTAAGTTCACAATTCTCGAGACTCCCACGACATTATCGATTTCATCTTACGATGGTTGATCCTTCAATGAATGATATAGTGATAATGATAATGCTAATGATGATGTTGATTTCATTTATGTATTTTTATGTATATGTATGTATGTATGCATTGCATCCCACTGATCAGTTGGGGATAACATCGAGTCCCGCAAGGGCTGAGTACGGATAACATCGAGTCCCGGAAGGGCCGAGTACGGATGACATCGAGTCCCGCAAGGGCAGAGTAAGGATGACATCGAGTCCCGCAAGGGCCGAGTACGGATGACATCGAGTCCTGCAAGGGATGAGTACGAATGACATCGAGTCCCGCAAGGGACGATTATGGATGATATCGAGTCCCTCAAGGGCCGAGTACAGATGACACCGAGTCCCGAAAGGGCCAGGTATGGATATGACAGATGTATATATAGTAAGTGAATGTGAATGCATATATATGTATGTTGTGTATGGATGTGTATGAAATGTTTTTCCTGTAGACGAGTAGTTTACATGATAGAGATCTTAAGAAGAGTATGACGTATAATTACGTACGTTATCTTATGTTATGTTTATTCTTATGTTATGTATATTCTGATATCATACTACTATTCATGCCTTACATACTCAGTATATTGCTTGTACTGACATCCTTTCTTGTGGACGCTGCGTTCATGCCCGCAGGTGTAGATAGACGAGACGAGGATCCTTCATCGTAGGCTGCCTTCAGGTACTGGTCTCGAGTGGTGGCTCCACTTCTTCCTGGAGCATTGCCGAGTCTGAGTTGTATATGGTTTTTTTTACAGGATGGTATGTCGGGGGCCCTGTCCTGACTTATATACTTCAGTCATGTTCATAGAGGCTTTGTAGACAGTTCTTGTGTACAGCTTAGTCATAGTGTGACATTAATAATGTCGGCATCATGGTTCTATTGTACATTTACTTGTGCATGATATTATGTTCATATTTAGCCTCTTGATCTTATTGTTTCCATTTGAGACACGAAGGATGTTAGTTATAAGTTGGTTCGCTCGGTTCCTGTAAGGTACCGGGTGCCAATCACGCCTTACCAAGGGTGGGGTGTGACAAAGTGGTATCAGAGTAGTTCTATCCTAGGGTTGTCTGCAAGCCGTCTCTTGTTTATGGTGTGCAGTGTACCACACTTATAAACAGGAGGCTGCAAGGTATTTTTAAAGAATTGACCCTTCTTTCTCATCTTAGATCGTGCCATAGAGCTAAATCATAGGATATGATGTCCCTGATTTTAACCCCAAATGTTTTGATCATGGATAAGCCATTGATTATGCCGCTACGAGATAATTGATAAGAATTGAAGTTGTTCATCCGAAAGGTATGTTTCCTGTTTTATTAATATGGATAGACGTTGATATAAGGACTTAAGCAAGATATTATGGGTATTTGTGATTGCTCTGTGGGGCATTGGATGTGTTTTTTTGAATTGTGTACAGGAATGAGGTAGTAAGAATTATAGAGGAAACTCTGTCGAAATTTTCACAAATTGAATTGTTTGTATGTTTATAGAGAAAGAGTAAAGGAAAAATATGACCATTAGCCGTTTGGTAAGTCATGATTGAAGGAACAACTATGAGACACTTTCAAGGAGAAGTGTTAGAATGATTTTAAATTTAATTTAAAGGAGGAACCCTAGAGGGAAAAATGATTAGCAGTTAAAGAAACTGGAATGAATTGCATCCGAGATTTCGGGGGATTGAGACCTATTGGAAAGATAAGGAAAGTTGGCATTAGGAACTCAAATAAGGTATTACGATGTATAGATTGGATTGGTTAGTAAGAGGTAACAAAGAAATACTGATATGGATAAGGAAGTTAATGAGTATGGGAAGTTTCACCCTAGAAGTAAATATATCAATACGAGATCAAGATGGGTTTGTACTCATAGTGGAATGTTTTGCAGACTTCTAGGTAGATATTATTAAGTGGCAGACGGGAAAGAGCACCTTAAGAGCAAAGGAAATCAAGGAAGACAGAAGTACGAGAAACTGTGGTTATGAATTGATTAAAGGAAGTTATGTGACCATCGATGATAAGAGGAAGTTTAATAAATTAGTAAGGTTGGCTAAAGGTAGACAGTAATGGCATAAGACAGTGGACTTGGAATAGAGATACAAATGCAAAGGAAACAGGACGAAAATACGAGGAATAGACATACATACAAGCAAGCTATGATATCGTAAAGGGAAATGAGAAGCGAATGACAGGATGCACTTTATAGGTATTTCATGACGAAGACAAGGATTGACTGGATAAGGTATTGGAGGAATTATGACACCCGATAATAGAGCAATCGAAAAGTAATAGGGATCTATGAAGCAAGATGAGCTAAGGAAATGCAAGGAGAAGTCATGAAAGTAGACGGAGATAAGATTGCAAGAAAAGGATTCAAAGATATAAATAGAGGAGACGAGTATTTAAGGAATTCAGAGATACGCTTCACTGATAAACTGAAACAATAGATAAGTGCATTAGACTTATTAAGTGAGAGTTGGGAAAAGGTCAAAAAATAAAGGGAGAACCCCAAAGGAAATGATCAAAGGATATTGCGTTTGGTCGAAACAAGTTGGTGACAATGAACCCTCGTGGAACAAGTAAAATAAGGGCTTCCCTTAAAAATAAGAGGGGGGGGGGGGGGGAGGAATAGAGGTTACAGATAAGGAAAGAACAAAGCGATAAGAATTCGTTGCAAGACAAAGACCCTTAGTTAAGAGTTCACTCCTAATTTATCAGCCGAGCTAAGAAATCAGAAAATTTAAGGTTAAGTTGAAGGAAAGGAATCATTAAGGAAGAGATTTGTGATGTTTGATATAAGTACAAGAGCTATTGTCAGCAAGCGCAAGTGCAAGAAATCCAATTAAAAGCAATAGGAGTTAAGCAAAAATTCTGGTGTTAAACTGATTGATAAATAAGGAATCGCAAGGATTAATTTGACTACTATGGAAAGCAAAAGATGTTGTGATATGACTAGTTTAAGGATATCAAAATGGAAGGAATGAGGATGAATTAAACTCTAAGAAGATGAAGTTAGGGGATATCGGTGAGAATAAGAAATTCTAATTGAAAGTATGTATCACATAAAAGTGCAAACGGCAAAGGAAGAAAGATAACCTGTGCAATTCGAATAAGTTCTGTTTTAATTGAGCAAGTGAGAAAAGTAATTACCAGTGAATGCAGGTAAGAACATGGAAATTTACCTCAGAGCGAACTCTACTTTAACATTCGAGGACGAATGTTTTTGAAGGGGGGGGGGGGGAGAATACACCCCGTAGGTTCATACGTGAAAATTTATAAGTGTTGGACATTGGACGTTCTAAGTATGGATATTGGAGTACTCGTGAAGGATATATGATATTATACGAACTAATCCTATGGTCAAGACGGCTTATGTTCATATAATAAGCTATGGGAAACTCCTGGACCAAGCAAATCGAAGAAAACAAATTTGTCAAAAATTTGGAAAAAGTTGATAGAATTTTGGGTCAACTTTGGAGGGGTATATCTCCTAGTATATTAAGAGTTTTAAGGTGTTTCAAAAGCTTAAAATGAAGTCCGTCCAGTCTAGTCTCCAATGCAATAAACCGCTCGTCGATACGATATCAGAGCAGAGAATTATGGACGTTACGAGTTCAGCTGACAGAGCAAAAACGCGTGCTACAGTAATGCTACAGTGACTCGACCTGGATTTGGAATCTTATAAGAGGGGTTTTACCCCTCATTTTTCAGCCCAACACTTGTCAAAATTTCCCAAATTCTCTAGAATAATCCTCCAACTTCTGTCTATAGAATTTTAGCGCAAATTAAGCAAAATCCCCGAATTTAAGTTCGGACAACGCATAGCTGTGACTATAATATCGTATTGCGGCGAAACTTGGCTTGGATTCAAGGTGATAATCGAATATATTGCAATTCTAGCAGGTGAAAGGTATGAATCATTCCTTATTAGTATTGATTTACGCTTATTTACGGAGGAAAAGTTACTAAATGAGCTTACAATGAATTTATGGGTCGAGAAATTGGATAAAACATCGCGTGGGATGTTTTATGGAATATTTTTGTATTGATGATGATGTTTTTGATGTTGGTGCTGTTATAGTTGTTGTTTTGTTGGTATTGTGATTTCGGGCTAGGCAAATAAACAGGGGAGGTGCTGCCCGAATTTCGGCAGATTATAAATGGATTTAAATTGAAGGTCTAAGACAAGCGTATGATGGGGAGCCTAACAATAGTATGAATGATTTTATATGTAGATTTCAAGACAGGAGGTAGGTTGGAAAGTTGAGAAGCGAGCTTCCAGGTATGTTAAGGCTAGTCCCTTTCTTTCAAAAGGCATGATTCCTATGTTATGATTCCATACATATTTTTCATAACCTTCTTACTTCTAAAAGTTAGAAGTTCATGATTCTTAAAAGCTTTTTATGATGCTAAGGACGAGATATTTTCTATGATGAACATGATGATGATGATTTTAATTCTAGAAATTCCGAAGCTATGATTTGAGGGCATTATGAGATTATTAAGCCACTCCATGAATCCCTTGATCTTACTTATTGTTGATGGTCTCACCTCATGTTACTCGTTCCTTCGAGGTGAGATATAGCGAATCTATTGATTATATTTCTAGTGCCGTCTAAGTTCACGATTCTCGAGACTACCACGACATTATCGATTTCATCTTACGATGGTTGCTCCTTCAATGAATGATATAGTGATAATGATAATGCTAATGATGATGTTGATTTCATTTATGTATTTTTATGTATTTGTTTGTATGTATGCATTGCATCCTACTGATCAGTTGGGGATAACATCGAGTCCCGCAAGGGCCGAGTACGGATGACATCGAGTCCCGCAAGGGACGAGTATGGATGATATCGAGTCCCTCAAGGGCCGAGTAAGGATGACACCGAGTCCCGAAATGGCCAAGTACGGATATGACAGATGTATGTATAGTAAGTGAATGTGAATGCATATGTATATATGTTGTGTATGGATGTGTATGAAATGTTTTTTCTGTAGACGAGTAGTTTACATGATAGAGATCTTAAGAAGATTACGACGTATAATTACTTACTTTATCTTATGCTATATTTATTCTGATATCATACTACTATTCATACCTTACATACTTAGTACATTGCTCGTACTGACGTCCCTTCTTGTGGACGCTGCGTTCGTGCCCGCAGGTGTAGATAGACGCGATGAGGATCTTTCATCGTAGGCTACCTTCAAGTACTGGTCTCGAGTGGTGGCTCCACTTCTTCCTGGAGCATTGCCGAGTCCGAGTTGTATATGTTTTTTTGTGACAAGAGGGTATGTCAGGGGCCCTGTCCTGACTTATATACTTCAGTCATGTTCATAGAGGCTTTGTAGACAGTTCCTGTGTTCAACTTAGTCATATTGTGACAATAGTAATGTCGGCATCATGGGTCTATTGTACATTTACTTATGCATGATATTATGTTCATATTTATCCTCTTGATATTATTATTTCCATTTGAGACACGAAGGATGTAAGTTATAAGTTGGTTCGCTCGGTTCCCGTAAGGTGCCGGGTGCCAATCACGCCTTACCAAGGGTGGGATGTGATAGGGAGAGCTGTGATAGGGAGAGCAGTAAATATAACCGATAACATGGTCTGGTACATGCGTCCTACCAGCAGAACACTCATACCTTACAGGGACATGAGATTTAATAATATTATGAAAGGATCAGTCATTATGAGAGATCGTCCTAAGCATGGGTGGAGCGATCCTCATTCTACAGTGGCTACGTAGTTTCAGGCTGCTTAAAGCCTTCTTGGTAATTAATGCAACTCCCAAAAACATGAACATGGAAAATAAGTGGCACTTGCTGCCCATAACTTTTCATGAATCCTAACTTGCATGTACATGGATATCATTCGTATTATTCTTGCATGAAACTTGTAAAAACATGTACAGCTTTCCTTGAAAATATCATAATAGTTCATAAATTTACATGTAAGAACCCAAGGAACGCAAATCATGGGTTCTCATGGATTACAGACAGATTCTCAATAATCATAATGAAATATCAAGAATTCAATGAAGAATTAATAATAATTCAATACATAATATAATCATGGGAAATGGACCTAGGGTTATCATGAACATGGTTAAAAACCCTAGTTTTCGTAAAGCTTCATACGTTTATGGAAGAAGAGGCATGGGGAAGAACAATGATGTTCGCACACATAGATAGAAATTCTACATACCCGGTAACGCTCCAAACTTGTGTTAAAAATCTGTTTTTGGAAGAAGAATTCGAATCCTTGGCCTTAGATTCCTTTAGGTGGATTTTCTTGAAAACCCTATGTTAAGAACATAAAATTCCTACTTAGAATTCATGGGAAATTGATGGAATCCACTTAGGATAGTCTTAAGTAGCTTACCTTGATGCTTGGAGAAGTTGAGAGGAGAGAAATTTCGTGTTAGGGCTTGAGAGGAATGGGACCTATGAAATAAAAACAAATTTTTTCGTCTTTTAATTGTTGCAGTCGCAGCACTGTTAAGGACTGTAACACTGGATCGTAACGTGTGTCAAAATTCAAATGAGCTTCTAAGTTTTGAGGTTAGGTTACGGACACCCGTTACGGGCCATGACACGTGTTACGGTCCGTAAGGATGACCCGTCCTTGGGTCCAAGTTACGAGATGGTGATTTTTCAAACCATACCCATTACGGTATGAATAACGGTCCGTAACACATGTTACAGTCCGTCCCTTGTAGCGTAACACTGAGTTTTCTGAACTGAAACATGTTTTCAATTCCAACACTCTCCTTCTTGGGTTTCTAACCTCCTGATTCATGAATATGGTTTAGTACGGGTTTTACGAGCTGTTACAATATATCCCCCTTGGGATCATTCATCTTTGAATAATGGGTCATGGTTAAGATTGGCACTGGATATGGCTTGAATACACGAACATGAAGGAAACATAACATGAAACATGGGACATGAAATGACGTGATTACATGGAAACATGAATACTAAAGCATGAGACATGAGACAAGAGCGTTGGATACATGACATGAGTGTGAAACATGAGACATGACATGACATGGGCTATGGGAAGTTACCTTGAGAGTTCTTTACTTGCTGTTCAAACAAAAATGGGTACTTGGATTTTATATCCTTCTCGACTTCGTATGTAGCTTCCTCAACTTTCTGACTTCTCCATAACACTTTTACTGATGCCACTTCCTTTGCTCTCAACTGGTGAACCTAACGGTCAAGAATGGCTACGGGGATCTCCTCATAGGTCAAACCATCCTTAACTGCTATAGTATCAGTAGGAGCAACCAACGATGGGTCTCCTACACACTTCCTTAACATAGACACATGAAACACTGGATGTATAACGGCCAACTTTTGGGGCAACTCAAGTTCATAAGCTACTAGACCGACCTTTTATGAAATTTTGTAAGGTCCAATATATTTGGGACTAAGCTTCCCTTTCTTCCCAAATCTCATAACACCTTTCATGGGTGAGACTTCAAGGAACACCCAATCATTAACTTGAAATTCTAAGTCCCTTCGCCTCACATCTGTGTAAGACTTCTGGCGACTCCGAGCCGTTTTCAAACCCTCTTGAATAAACTTGACTTTCTCGATAGCCTGATAGACCAAATCCATCCCTAAAAATTCTACTTCACCAACAAACCAACCAATCAGTGACCTACACCTTTGCCCATGCAGAGCTTTAGACGGTGTCATCCTTATGCTAGCATGATAACTATTATTATAAGAAAACTCAATGAGGGGTAAGTGATCATTCCAATTACCTTTGAAATCTAGGACACATAGTTTCAACATGTCCTCAAGAGTCTGAATAGTACGCTCTGCCTGACCATCTGTCTGCGGATGAAAAGTTGTGATGAGGTTCATCTTAGTACCCAATCCTTTCTGAATGGATTTCCAGAAGTTCGCTGTGAACTGAGCACCACGATCTGAAATAAAAGACATTGGGGTCCCATGCAATCTGAAAATTTCATTAACATACAATTTGGCATAATCTTCTACTGAATCTGTGATCTTGACTAGCAAAAACTGCGTCGACTTAGTGAGTCGGTCAGCGATTACCCAAATAGAGTCATCCTCCTAGCTGAATGAGGTACACCTAATACAAAGTCCATATTGATCATTTCCCATTTCGAGACAGGAATATCAATATTCTGAGCCAAGCAACCAGGCCTCTCGTGTTTGACTTTCACTTGCTGACAATTCGGACACTTAGCTACGAAATCTGCTACATTCTTCTTCATATCATTCCACCAATAAATTTATTTAAAATCATAGTACATATTAGTGGAACCTGGATGAATGGAATACCTGGAGTTGTGAGCTTCTGACATAATTTGCTCTCTGAACCCATCTATATCTGGAACACATAATCTGCCTCGGTACCTTAAGGTACCATCATCTTCCCCCTGTTCAAAAGTCGTCGTCTTATAATTGTGAATCCTCTCTCTCAGATGCATCAAGTAGGGATCACTAAACTGCTTCTCTTTGACTTCAACTACTAGGGATGAAAGAGCTCTATTCTGAACCACCACCACGCCATTCTCGGAGTCCAAAAGTCAAACTCCAAGAATAGCCAAACGGTGAACTTCCTTGGTCATATCTCTATTATCTGCATCAACGTGGGCTAAATTCCCCATGGAACGCCAACTAAGAGCATCGGCTACAACATTTGCTTTCCCCGGTTGATAGAGAATATCCACATCATAATCCTTCAGCAATCCGAACCATCTCCTCTGCCTAAGATTCAACTCCCTTTGCTTGAAGATCTACTACAGGATTTTATGATCTGTGAAAATATCAACATGCACTCCATAAAAATAATGATGCCATATCTTAAGTGCAAAAACCACGGCTGCCAACTCTAAATCATGAGTCGGATAGTTCTTTTCGTGAACTTTGAGCTGACGAGATGCATAAGCTACATCGCTACCATGATGCATTAAGACACATCCAAGACCAACTCCTGTAGCATTACAATAAACCACAAACCCTTCGATTCCTTCTGGTAGCGTCAAAACTGGAGCAAAGGTTAGTCTCTTCTTCAACTCTTCAAAGCATCACTCACAAGCATCTGACCATTAAAACTTCACCGTTTTCGGAGTCAACGGAGTAGAAATAGAGGAAAATCCTTCTACGAAACGTTTATAATAGCCTGCTAGACCCAAGAAACTTCTTATATCAGAAACTGAGGTAGATCTTGGCCAACTCCTTAAGGCATCAATCTTCTGAGAATCAACTTTAACCCCTTCACCTGAGATCACATGGCCTAAGAACGCCACTGACTTAAGCCAAAACTCACAATTTGAGAATTTTCCAAAAAGTTCACGATCTTTAAGGGTCTGTAACACTATTCTGAGATATTCTGCATGATTAGCCTCACTATGGGAATACACCAAAATATCATCAATGAAGACAATAACGAATAAATCGAGATAAGGCTTAAATACCCTATTTATAAGATACATGAAAGCAGCATGCGCATTTGTCAACCCGAAAGACATAACAAGAAATTCAAAGTGACCATAACTGGTTCTGAAAGTGGTCTTCGGAATATCAACTTCCTTAACCTTTAACTAATGGTATCCTAATATGAGGTCAATCTTGGAATAACATTGGGCACCCTAAAGTTGGTCAAATAAGTCATTTATTCTGGGAAGAGGGTGCCTGTTCTTAATGGTGACTTTGTTCAATTGGCGGTAGTCAATACACATGCGTAAGGAACCATCCTTCTTTCGAACAAACAAAACTGGTGAACCCTAAGGTAAAACACTGGACCTAATAAATCCCTTTGTCGAGAAGATCTTTTAGCTTGGCTTTTAACTCCTTTAACTCTGCTGGAGCCATAGTGCCAGGAAGTAGATCAATTCCAAAGTAAATCTCCCTGCCAGGAGGGACTCCTGGAAGATCTTCGGGAAAGACCTCGGGAAACTAATTTTATTTTCACAGGCATTTTATGAAAATACGTACACGCACAAATTAGAAAGGCATCCTGAGAGTACTGCTCTAACTGCACGATCTAGAGTATGAAAGAAGTAAGACAATCCTAAATGTCTTGGTGGTAAACTGTTTATATATATGTGGGGACCTCACACATATAAAAGTGACCCCCCTGGACACGGTTTCATAGACTCTCTAAAGACACTTAAACCTAGGCTCTGATACTAAGCTTTGTCACGCCCCGAACAATGGTCTGGGCGAAACACGACACTCGGTGTCTTACTACATGTGATCGAGCGAACCACATGGCTTGCTGAATCATAATGAGACATATCATTGGCGGAATAAGACATGGATGCATAGTGAGCCATAATGTTAAATAGCAATACATGTTTAAATCATGAATACGGATAATATCATAAATGAACCAAAATGGCTAACCGACTCTAAAAGTCTGACATAACATAACTGACTTGTCTAGTCTATGAAACCTCTATCATGAGTCTGACTGGAAATCATACTTGCTAGGACAAGGCCCCCAACATACCTTTAAATGCGTAACTGATAAAAGAAAGATAATGTCTAAACCCCGAATGAGATGGGGCTCACCAATAAGCTAATAAGTCTGATGTCCTACAAAGAAGATGTGTCGTCCTATAATTATGTACCTGCATCGTGAAATGCAGGCCCCCGGGCAATAAAAAGAGGACGTCAGCACATTGAATATACTGGTATGTAAAGCAATTGAATGAAACAACATCGGACATGGAAATAACATAATAGAGACTGAACAGAAACATGATCATGAACACGAGTACATATGCATACATAACATGTGTAAAATATCATGAGTAGGAAGAGCAGTAAATATAACTGAGAACATTGTCTGGTACTTGCGTCCTACCAGCAGAACACTCATACCTTACAAGGACATGAGATTTAAAAATATGATGAAAGGATCCAGTCATTATGAGAGATCATCCTAAGCATGGGTGGAGCGATCCTCATCCTACAGTGGCTACGTAGTTTCAGGCTCCTTAAAGCCTTCTTGGTAATTAATGCAACTCCCAAAAACATGAACATGAAAAATAAGTAGCACTTGCTGCCCATGACTTTTCATGAATCATAACTTGCATGTACATGGATATCATTCGTATTACTCTTGCATGAAACTTGTAAAAACATGTATAGCTTTTCTTGAAAATATCATAATAGTTCATAAATTTACATGTAAGAACCCAAGGAATGCAAAGCATGGGTTTTCCTAAATTACGGACAGATTCTCAATAATTATAATGAAATATCAAGAACTCAATGAAGAATTAATAATAATTCAATACATAATATAATCAAGGGACACGGACCTAGGGTTATCATGAACATGGTTAAAAACCCTAGTTTTCATAAAGCTTCATACTTTTATGGAAGAAGAGGCATGGGGAAGAACGATGATGTTCCCACACGTAGATAGAAACTCTACATACCCGGTAACGCTCCAAACTTGTGTTAAAAAATCTGTTCTTGGAAGAAGAATTCGAATCCTTGGCCTTGGATTCCTTTAGGTGGGTTTTTCTTGAAAACCTTATGTTAAGAACATGAAATTCCTACTTAGAATTCATGGGAAATTGATGGAATCCACTTAGGATAGTCTTAAGGAGCTTACCTTGATGCTTGGAGAAGTTGAGAGGAGATAACTTTCATGTTAGGGCTTGAGAGGAATGAGACCTATGAAATAAAAACTAACTTTTCGTCTTTTAATTATTGCAGTCGCAACACTATTAAGGACTGTGTTACGGTCCGTAACACTGGACCATAACGTGTGTCAAAATTCCAGTGAGCTTCTAAGTTTTGAGGTTAGGCTACGGAGACCCGTTACAGGCCGTAACACATGTTACGGTCCGTAACGATGAACCGTCCTTTGGTCCAAGTTATGAGACGGTGAATTTTCAAACTACACCCGTTACGCTATGAAGGACGATCTGTAACACATGCTACAGTCCATCCCTTATAGCGTAACACTGAGTTTTCTAAACTGAAACATGTTTTCGATTCCAACACTCTCCTTCTTGGGTTTCTGACCTCTTGAGTTATGAATATGGTTTAGTACGGGTTTTACGAGGTGTTACATTAGATCCCCGAAATTCATGCAAAGAAAGGAAAGGGGTGAAGGATGAGAAAATGAAGAATTTCATATCTTTAACAATCTGATCTACTTAAAAGAAGACTAAGTAGCTAATCCTTGGAAATAATTATCAGGAAGCAAAGACATCAAACAACTTAGTATATTTTAAGAAAAGGGTAAACATAAAAACTAATCATGAATCATATCAGGCTAGCCACAGAAACTTCAAAGACAAGGCAACAAAAGGGGTTACCACAATCCTATTCCAATGTCGCAACAAGATCCAAAGGTTTCTAGAACCTCAGCATAGCAGGCTATTTGGAGGAGGATAAACCAATCCTTTTGTTTGCCTTGGAATTTAACCGGTAAGATGCCAATAAAGGCAGTGAAGGTTCAAGTAAGGAAACCACTCAAAGAGGTAGCCTTTAAGGATGCTAAAAATATTCTAAACTTAGCAAATATTTGTAAGTGAATGCCAAATGAAGACATTGGACAAGAACATTCACACATGACATGGACTTCAACCATAGAAAATGACAAACAAAGTCCAAACTGGGAATGAATAGGTTATATAGGCATCAAGACAAAACTGAATGAAACAGAGTCCTAGAATTTGGTTGAGATTTGGGGAAAACTTAATGCTCAGCAAAACCAAGGATTGCTTGTCTAGTTGACACTCAGCTCCCTCAACTCAAACCGTCTTAAACAAATCACATTATGGGTACCTAAACCTGATAACACTAAATAGAAGTAGAGAAGACTCAATTATAGGATTTTTGCAAGGCAACAATTTACAACATGTAGTTAAGGGCAGTTTCATTTCCATTCCTAAATAACCCAAGTCTCAACATTAGTTAAAAGATGGAGTATATAATCTCATTCTTAGTCTAACAGTTTTATGCATCTGGTGAACCATTGTTAATTGTTGAAAATAGGCTTCACACTTGTACAAGAATTCTGGACTTGAACAATCTTAGAAAATTCTAACAGACTGTACTACAAACAATATCAGGCAATTATGAGACCTCCTTCATGTGTACTCTGAAAATCCAAATAGGTAAAAGAAAGAAAAAGAAACCAGAAGATAGAGGGAAGGAATAAAGGCACAGACATGTCTTCCCTATGCAGTGCACCAAAAATTAAACAAAGAGTTCTACTTTATCAATTTGCATCATAAATGTGCATAGTTGTAACTGCATAATATCCAGGTGCATCTTATAGGATCTTTGGGAACTACTGAAGCTTAAAACAACACATAGTTACCTTGACACAGAGCTAACCAATTTTAATAACTCATAACAATAGTTAAAAAAACACATTCTTACATATTTCAAGCCTATTTAAGTACTCAAAGATCATGTTGATTTGTTACAATTCAAACTGGGAAACAACCTCATATTTAAGAGAAGAGTGATCATCATTAAAACCAACTCTTTAGCCAATTGTGAATTCTACTTAGGCTAGATCCCAGAACTGTTAACAGACCCAAGATTTCCCCTTTACCTCACTCTAAAGCTAAGTGATAGCCTCCTAGAGTATTTGGGATTAGATTAGGTGTTTAGTGTGGCTTTAAACCCATTTTATCTTATCACAGAATCCTATTTAGCAACCAAACAGTCTTATTTTAAACCATTCATCAATTTCCAGTGCATTGTCATGTCAATTAACTAAACAAAGGTGACTCCTTAGAGATATGCAATAGCAACACGCCTAAAGCACAACATCCTTTCACACATTCATATGAAGCCACAAGGTTGCCACCAATGCAACAAAGACAGGTCCAACAATGCAGCAGCAATACAGTAGTAACTTACTTTAGTTTGCAGCTATGACTTTACTCACAAGGCAACAGAGATGCCCTCAAAACTAGCAACAGATCAAGAAATAACCATTTTCATCAAGTAGCAGCCCAAGATAGCAACAGAATGACTAGTGTGTAGCACCTCAAGGATGTATAAGATCATTTGAGGTTTCAGGTTTCCCCTCAGGTCATGTAAAAAAGGAAAAGGATGAGGCATTAGTGTTCAGACACCAAAGAACATTAAAAAGAGAATATTCAAGCAAGATGCTTAGTTTTTTAAATAGTTAACAAAACTGGGCCAAGAAAATTTTGTCCCACGTAGAACATAATGAAGAAAACTTAAACATGATATTGTGTATGGGAAATAAAACATTACTAAGGAAAATATGAGAGTCCTAATCTGGTTTCTAAAGTAACACACTGCCAATCAACATGTGCATGCTCAGATGTAAAAGAATGGAAGAACTTATTACTATAGTTACCACAATAAGGAAACAAAGCAAAAGAAAACTGACTTGTCCCTAACCATGATAGTATGCTTTAACAATCAGTTCTCAATAAGAGACAATGAGAGTAAAATGACAGCCATCCCCATCCAAATGACCATCTAGCATGTCCATCCATTTTACTCCATGCAAAAATGCAGTGACACACAATAGAACAACTACAACTTAATATGGCCAAATGTAGGACTTTATCTCGTTCTTCAATTGTTTCAAATCGAAAGATAAAATACCCTTTATCATAATGCAGCACATGAGGTTTCTTAATAGAATTCCTGTGGTTTATGACATAACCTTCCATGGTTTTAGCATACGGAGTATCTCCTATTACATACCCAATTAGAGCAGTTTTCCAATAGTCCTTTGGTTCCTTTAAGTCCTCTTCAACAATAATTATGTAAATTTTACCATCCTTAGTATTTGGAGGAACAGAGGATATGGATTTACTTTGTTGAGATAATCGATTTTCTCTAACTTCATTTTTCACTATCGGTGTCGGCTGCACTGAGGTACCAGCATCAGAGAATTGCAGACGTCACGCCGCCGGCTGATTCGCAATCGGTACTCCTGCATAGGGTTCTAGTTCAATTGATTTCTGCAAGTCCAAGTCAAATTATTGTTCTATATCTTCCTCCTCAATTGATTGGAATTGGGGTGGAAGAAAGCTACCAAAGTTTATGTTACACCTCAGAAATTTTTCGTTGGTACGCAAGCGAATGAACTAGTGATGAGTACGAGTGTATGATGTTCCATGAGTAAGAAATGGCGTTTGATGGCCTTGGGCGAGATTTCAAAGGTATCCGATGTAAGACGAGAAAGTCGGCTAAGATAAGGCAAGGAACGAGGTGAGCAATGCATGTAAATGGGTGTGGGTGATTAGAATGAAAAGTCTAAGAAATATGAGAAGTTGCAGATTTGCAACTGGCCAGGTGGTCGTAAAGTGCTATACGGACCGTAAACTGGTATACGGTCCGTAAACTAGCAGGTCGTAAACTGGCATGCAAAACTTCAACTTTCTGCCAGTGGAGGAAATGGTAAAATACGACCTGGAATACGGACCGTAAAGTGGTTTACGGCCCGTAAACCATGGTCGTAAATCACCATGCAAGCAGCACAAGTTTATGGTTTTAAAATGGTTAAAGACGACCACGAAGGATGGTCCGTAAACTGCTATACGGACCGTAAACCCAGTTCAAGACCACTGTGCACTTCAACACAGATTTTTCAAGTCATTAAATAAGGGGACCAAGACTTATTTTATTTCATTTCTACATCACACCACTTCTCTCTAAAAACATCTCTCTACATTTATTATACAAGTTTTCAAGGATTATAAGTGATCAACAACATAAAACAAGTGAATCAAGAGTAAGAAAATCATCAAAGGTCATCCAAAGTCAAGAAATCCAAATAGAGATAAACTAGGGTTTTGCTCAAAGTGGAGTATTATCAACTAAGGCTTGTTCCTACAACATCTAAGGTAAGATTCATGATATTTATATGCTGTTTAAGATATTGGAGAGTTCAAATGCATGGATTGTAGAAAATATGGTAAAATGGGTCATGAATGATGAATAGTAACATTTTGAGAAATAGTTTGAATTGAGTTATGAACCTTGATGTATTGTGATGTAAATGTGTTATAAATGATGTTGAGAACATTAGCTGGGCGATGCACGCGAATGGATATAGTCATAGGTCCTAGCCATGGATATGGACTAATGAAGGTGAAATGATAAATATGGATAATGTGAATGACTAATGGCCATTGTTATGATATTATGAATGTATTGTTGACGTTGGGAGTTAAATTCCGATGTGAAGGAATAGTTGTCCGATTTTCCCTAGCTTTAGCAATGTGTGCTAATTATCGATGCTAATGATAGTATGACCTTAATGAAGGTAGAAATGTGAGCATTGGAGGAGTACGTGCAAGTGTAGAATAGTGCGACGGAAAGGTATGTAAGGCTAACCCTTCTTTCATGAGACATGGTTCTTTGGCCAAATTCCTAATTCCTCTCTATGAGTATGTTGTCTCCAAATGATTGATATTCCGAGCTCATAAGCTCACGATCCTTGATATGTACTACGATTGTACTACGCACCTCATGTGACGAGTAAGCCTATGATATAGAAGTAACGATAATGATGATAATAGTAATGATGATGATAATAATAAGGATGTTAAAGGTGCCTATGGGCTAGTATACTTATATGTGCCTATGAAGGGCTATAATGAAACCCCGAGCTTATAACGCCGGGTAGAATATATATATATGTATATGAATATGTATAGAGCATGTATACGATTACGAAACGCGCGCACACCTCTGTAGATGGTACGGATAACCCTGAAGCCTTGGTAGGGCCAGGTATAAGTAACCTTGAGCCTTGGTTGGCCAAGTATGTATGAAACACCGATCCTACGAGGTCGGGTATGTTATGTAAAGGCTATGTATACAAAATGACTATGTATGCATATATGTGTATGTGCTATGTATATGATACGACTACGTATATAATATGAATATGAATGTGATAAGACTACGTATATGAATACGAATAAGGGCATGTATACGAATACGAGCACAAATATGGTACGGGTACTATTATGGAACACGGATGAGGATGTATGTATACAGAAACGTATGAGAAATGGAAAGTTCCTATGAAAGGAAAGTAAGTGTCATGATGATGATATTATTGTCTCCCCCTCCTATGCTATTTCATATGTTTTTCATTATGCTTATATATCGATGTTGATCATGCTTTACATACTCAGTACATTCTTCGTACTGACGTCCTTTTGTTGTGGACGCTGCATCATGCCCGCAGGTGCACAGGGAGACAGACTTGATCCGTAGCTGCATATTCAGGGATTACATAGAAGAGCTCCATTTCCTTCGGAGCCATATCTGTTGGGTACTTATTCTTTTGTGTATATAATTATGGGCATAGCGGGGTCCTGTCCCGCTCATGTGTTATGTCAAAATCTTCTTAGAGGCTAGTAGTCACGTGTATATGGTTAAGTATGTCTGGCCTTGTCAGCCTATATTTTTATATATCATTTTGATAGCCTTGTCGGATCATGTACGTTGATGCTGCAGAAATGCCCACTATGACATAAAGGTAATATCGCCCAAAGGGGCTAGTTTGATGAATGAAAGGAAATGTATGTTTAATTGTGTGGCTCATCTATATGTAAGCATAAGTGAAAGCTAAGGGGGTGCCTGGGTGGGCTAGCACCGGGTGCTCGTCGCGGCCCCCTAGTCGGGTCGTGACAAAAGTGGTATCAGAGCAGTTCAGTCCTAGGGTGTGTCTACGAGCCGTGTCTAGTAGAGTCTTGGTTATGGGTGTGTTGCGCGCCACACTTATAAAATAGAAGCTACGGACATTTTAGGAATAAATGACCTTCTTTCTTCATAAGAATCGTGCAATAGAGCTATGATGTAAGAAATTCTTGTTCCTTAATCGGGTGTTGTGTGTTTCAGAGATGCCTCTAAAGAAAAAGGCTACAGCATCCCAAAAGGGCAAGACGGTGGCAGAAAAGCAGGCTGAAAGAGCACCGCCACCGGTAGCAGAGGAAAGTGAGTCCCAGAGTGCGGCTCAATCTCAATCCTCCCAGACAGTGCCTATTACTGAGGAGCGTGAGGGAGCCTCAGCCCTAGCTCCAGCACCTCCAGCTCCTCCACCGGATGCTTCTGGCCAAGATGTAAAAGAGGCCATTAATTTGTTGACGCAATTGGTTGCCGCCCAGGCTCAGAGGCACAGTTCAGGGCATGGTGATAGGGCTGTTAGTGCAAGGGCCCGTGACTTATTACTTTGAACCCTCCGGAATTCTTTGGGTCAAAGCCGGAGGAGGATCCTCAGGATTTCATTGATGGTATGCTAAGGACGCTCCGGATGATACTTGCTTCAGACACCGAATTGGTGGAGCTAGCGTCATATAGATTGAGAGATGTCTCGATCCAGTGGTATACGGTATGGATGGCTTCCCGGGGAGCCAATGCACCGCCCCCGGTATGGCAAGAGTTTGTTGAAGCCTTTCTCCGTCATTATATGCCGCTTGACGTTTGGCGAGCTAGTGCCGATAAATTCTTGAACTTGAGGCACGGTAGTATGACTGCCCTAGAGTATAGCCTCCGTTTTAACTCCTTGGCTAAGTATGCTCCGGCCATGGTAGCAGATATGGGCGACAGGGTACACCGATTTGTAAAGGGCCTCGGGCCACACTTGATGGACAAATGCTTGACTGCGTCCCTTCAGGACGGTATGGATATTGCACGCATTCAGGCACATGCTCAGAACTTAGAAGAAAGCCTACAACAGCGGAGAAGTGAGCGCGAGCAGGACAGGGGTCATAGCAAGAGGGCCAGATCTTCAGGCCCAATGAGTGAGTCCAGAGGCTGACACAGGCAGTAGTTCCCTAGACATTCAGGCTATTCTATGACCAGTGCACCTCCACGGTTTTCAGGCTATAGCCTTGATAGGTCTGCTCGTTCAGGGCCGAGCCCGAGCTATTCAGGACCTCAGTTCAGAGACGATTCAGGCCAGTCAAGGCCACCTGTACCACGATGTTCCCTGTGTGGGAAGTCGCATTGGGGTCGATGCCGATTGGATTCAGATGTTTGCTATTCATGTGGTCGACCAGGCCATATTATGCGCGATTGGCCCTCAGTTCATGGTAGAGGTAGGACCCAGCCTTCAAGGTCGGTAGTCGGATCTTCGGCCTTTGTACGCCCTACGGGGCCAGGTTCACACGCGCCAGTCGACCATGGTAGAGGTAGAGGCAGAGCTCCCAGTTCTAGCGGTCCTCGGCACCGTATTTATGCTTTGGCTGGACGCCAAGATCTTGAGTCTTCTCTTGACGTGGTCACAGGTATATTATCGGTATTCTCTCATGATGTATATGATTTGATTGATCCGGGCTCCACATTATCATATGTTACTCCATATATTGCTGGTCAATTTATAGTCAAGCCGGAGTCAAAAAAACCTTTTGAGGTGTCTACACCCGTTGGTGAATCGGTAATAGCCAGCCGAGTATATAGAGATTGTGTAGTTATGATTTGTGATCGTCGTACCATGATTGATTTGCATGAGCCAGAAATGGTGAATTTTGATGTCATTATGGGGATGGATTGGTTGGCTTCTTGTTACGCCAATGTTGATTGTCGAATGAAAATGGTTCGTTTCTAATTTCCGGGAGAACAAGTCTTAGAATGGAAAGGGAATACGGCGACACCAAAAGGTAGGTTTATTTCCTATCTAAAGGAAAGGAAGATTATCACGAAAGGTTGTATTTATCATCTAGGGCGAGTTCAAGATATAGAAGATGAATCGCCGACTCTTCAGTCAGTTCCTGTAGTGAATGAATTTCCGGATGTGTTCCCGGAAGAGCTTCCAGGCCTTTCTCCCAAGCGGAAGATTGATTTTGCCATTGATGTGCTACCAGGCACTAAGCCTATATCTATTCACCCATATAGGATGGCTCCCGCAGAATTGAAAGAGTTGAAGGAGCAATTGAAAGACTTGCTTGATAAAGGTTTCATTAGGCCTAGTTCATCCCCGTGGGGAGCACCCGTATTGTTTTTCTGAAAGAAAGATGGCTCCTTGAGAATGTGCATTGATTATCGACAGCTGAATAAGGTAACGATTAAGAATAGATATCCTCTCCCGAGGATTGATGATTTATTTGATCAATTTCAAGGTGCCAAATGGTTTTCAAAGATTGATTTGAGGTCCGGGTATTATCAAGTGAGAGTTAGGGAGAAAGATATCCCTAAGACAGCTTTTAGAACAAGATATGGTCATTTTGAATTCCGGTGATGTCATTTGGGCTAACGAACGCGCCGGCCGTATTTATGGATTTGATGAATAATGTGTTCAGGCCCTTCTTGGATTTATTTGTGATAGTATTTATCGATGACATCTTGGTGTATTCTAGATCTGAAGCGGAACATGTAGATCATTTGAGTACTGTCCTTGGAGTTCACCGAACTCGAGAGTTGTTTGCAAAGTTTTCCAAATGTGAGTTTTGGTTAAACTCAGTGACATTTTTGGGACATATTGTTGCAGCCGATGGTATTCGAGTAGACAGTCAAAAGATTGAGGCCGTGAAAATTTGGCCAAGGCCCACAACTCCTACGGAGGTTCGTAGCTTTTTGGGCTTAGCAGGTTACTACAAGAGGTTCGTTGAAGGTTTTTCATCTATTTCTGCACCACTCACAAAGTTGACCCAGAAATCGGCAAAGTTTAAATAGACAGATGCTTGTGAACGTAGTTTCCAAGAGTTAAAGGGTAGATTGACCTCTGCCCCAGTTTTGACACTTCCAGAGGGATTGGAAGGATATGTCGTTTATTGCGATGCTTCAGGTATTGGGCTAGGCTGTGTATTGATGCAACATGGCAAAGTGATTGCGTATGCTTCAAGGCAATTGCGGAAACATGAGCAAAATTATCCCACCCATGATCTAGAATTGGCCGCGGTGGTTCATGCATTAAAGATATGGAGACATTACTTATATGGTGTCCACGTGGATATTTATACAAATCATAAGAGTCTTCAGTATGTCTTCAAGCAGAAAGAGTTGAATTTGCGACAACGACGATGGCTAGAGTTGCTAAAAGACTATGATGTTGATATTTTGTATCACCCCGGGAATGCAAATGTTGTGGCTGATGCTCTTAGCCGTAGATCGATCGGGAGTCTAAGTGATGTACGACCATAAAAGAGTGAAATGACCCGTGAGCTTCAACAGTTAGGTAGCCTAGGAGTCCGAGTAATGGACTCAGGTAGCAGCGGAGCTACCATTCAGAATTCGACAGTCTCGTCGCTAGTAGCAGAGGTGAAGGAGCGACAATATGAGGATCCCATGCTAATGCAGTACAGAGATACACGCCCTTGGAGAGAGGAGTCATCATTTGATATTTCAGGAGACGGAGTTCTCCGATGCAGAGGCAGATTATGTGTTCCTGATGTGGCAAGTGTACGCCACCAGATATTGAGAGAGGCTCATTGTTCCCGTTATTCTGCTCACCCCGGAACGACGAAGATGTATCATGACCTTAAGTCTATATATTGGTGGAATGGGATGAACAAAGATATAGCGGAGTTTATAGCTCAATGTCCTAATTGTCAACAAGTGAAAATCGAGCACCAAAAGCCGGGTGGATTGTTGCAAGCCATAGAAATCCCAACTTGGAAGTGGGAGGTGATTAATATTGACTTCATTACAGGGTTACCCCATTCCCGACGTAAGTATGATTCCATATGGGTGATATTGGATAGACTCACCAAGTCAGCACATTTCTTACCAGTCAGAACGACCTATGTAGCAGAAGACTATGCAAGGTTTTACCTTAAGGAGATAGTGAGACTCCATGGTGTTCCAGTATCTATTATCTCCGATAGAGGGACTCAGATTACAGCTAAGTTTTGGAGGTCTTTCCAAGAGGGTCTAGGGACCCAAGTGCGCCTTAGCACGGCCTTTCATCCACAGACTGATGGACAAGCTGAACGTACTATTCAGACTCTTGAAGATATGTTACGGACATGTATGATAGACTTTGGAGGAAATTGGGATGATCATTTGCCACTCATTGAATTTCCTTAAAATAATAGTTATCATTCCAGCATTCAGATGGCACCGTATGAAGCTCTATATGGGCGAAAGTGTAGATCCCCGATTGGGTGGTTTGAAATAGGAGAGACTAAATTGATAGGGCCAGACTTGGTCCAACAGGCTATAGAGAAAGTTAAGCTCATACAAGATCGGCTGTTAGCGGCCCAAAGTCGTCAAAAGTCCTTTGCGGATAATCGTCAAAGAGACTTGGAGTTCGAAGTGAAAGATTGGGTATTCTTGAGGGTGTCACCTACGAAGGGTGTAATGAGATTTGGCAAGAAGGGGAAGCTTAGCCCCCGGTATATTGGGCCATATGAAATTGTACACAAGATAGGCAAGGTGGCCTATGAGTTATAGCTACCTCCAGAATTGGAGTCAGTCCATCCAGTATTTCATGTCTCGATGCTTCAAAAATGTATTGGAGATCCTACTAGGATCGTCCCAGTAAATGATGTGCAAGTGAAAGAGAAACTGACTTATGAAGAGATACCCATTGCCATATTAGATAGGCAAGTACGGAGGCTTAGAAACAGAGAAGTGGCCTCAGTTAAGGTTCTATGGAGAAGCAGCAAACGAGAGGAAATGACGTGGGAAGAAGAAGAAAGTATGCGATCCAAATACCCACATTTATTTCAGCCCTTAGAAGAAGTCCAAGATGAGACGTCAAGATCCTAAGGTATGTATGTATTCCTTTCATGCTTTTTTTGGGTCGTGTGTGACCAAGCTTCTATGCTATTGTGTTTTAGCACAGTTAGGCATTGCTATTATGGGTTGTTGTGGCAGGATGGTAGTGCCATATTATAGGGGAAACTCTGGCGAAATTTTTATGGGATCCCCGAAGACTTTAACATTCAAGGACGAATGTTCCTAAGGGGGGGAGAATGTTACACCTTCAAAATTTTCCGTTGGTACGCAAGCGAATGAACTAGTGATGAGTACGAGTGTATGATGTTCCATGAGTAACAAATGACGTTTGATGGCCTTGGGCGATATTTCAAAGGTATCCGATGTAAGACGAGAAAGTCGGCTAACATAAGGCAAGGAATGAGGTGAGCAATGCATGTAAATGAGTGTGGGTGATTAGAATGAAAAGTCTAAGAAATATGAGAAGTTGCAGATTTGCAACTGGCCAGGCGGTCGTAAAGTGCTATACGGACCGTAAATTGATATACGGTCCGTAAACTAGCAGGTCGTAAACTGGCATGCAAAACTTCAACTTTCTGCCAGTGGAGGAAATGGTAAAATACGACCTGGAATACGGACCGTAAAGTGATTTACGGCCCGTAAACCATGGTCGTAAATCATCATGCAAGCAGCCCAAGTTTCTGGTTTTAAAATGGTTAAAGACGACCACAAAGGATGGTCCGTAAACTGCTATACGGACCGTACACCCAGTTCACGACCATTGTGCACTTCAACACAGATTTTTCAAGTCATTAAATAAGGGGACCAAGACTTATTTTATTTCATTTCTACATCACAACACTTCTCTCTAAAAATATCTCTCTACATTTATTATACAATTTTTCAAGGATTATAGGTGATCAGCAACATAAAACAAGTGAATCAAGAGTAAGAAAATCATCAAAGGTCATCCAAAGTCAAGAAATCCAAATGGAGATAAACTAGGGTTTTGCTCAAAGTGGAGTATTATCAACTAAGGCTTTTTCCTACAACATCTAAGGTAAGATTCATGATATTTATATGTTTTTTAAGATATTGGAGAGTTGAAATGCATGGATTGTAGAAAATATGGTAAAATGGGTCATGAATGATGAATAGTAACATTTTGAGAAATATTTTGAATTGAGTTATGAACCTTGATGTATTATGATGTAAATGTGTTATAAATGATGTTGAGAACATTAGATGGGCGATGCACGCGAATAGATATAGTCGTAGGTCCTAGCCATGGATATGGACTAATGAAGGTGAAATGATGAATATGGATAATGTGAATGACTAATGGCCATTGTTATGATATTATGAATGTATTGTTGACGTTGGGAGTTGAATTACGATGTGAAGGAATAGTTGTCCGATTTTCCCTAGCTTTATCCATGTGTGCTAATTATCGATGCTAATGTTAGTATGACCTTAATGAAGGTAGAAACTTGAGCATCGGAGGAGTACGTGCAAGTGTAGAATAGTGCGACGGAAAGGTATGTAAGGCTAACCCATCTTTCATGAGGCATGGTTCTTTGGCCAAATTCCTAATTCCTCTCTATGAGTATGTTGTCTCCAAATGATTGATATTACGAGCTCAGAAGCTCACGATCCTTGATATGTACTACGATTGTACTACGCACCTCATGTGACGAGTAAGCCTATGATATAGAAGTAACGATAATGA